>NC_064439.1:39225840-39529007 GCF_023343835.1 Lagopus muta | reverse complement strand
CTTCGATGGAAACACCACTTCTGCATTCAGAGATTAAACTATTCCAGTGAAAGACTAAGGTACAGCAGCTCATAGCAGGTTGGGGTTTTTTTTGGCACAGCTGTTAATGTGTACTTTTCTACTCTCGTACTGAAATAGTTTGCACTTCCATGTTTCTTCCGTACAAGTCCAAAATAGTTTCTTATTGGGGTTATCAGTTAAATTTGACCCCTGTGTTAGGAACACGATCCCTTGGCTGCAAAGCTATCGCTGAATAAAGGGCTTTTGTGCAAAGAGGTCAGAATGAGGAGCCCCTGGGACAAGGGCTGGTGGTGAGAACAGGAGAAAAAAGCAAAGCAGGCCGATTTAGCTACAAACATGTTTGATGATCCCAAGAATTGTGTGTTTACATCAATTATGCCCTCCCCCTCTTATAGCATGGTGTTGCATAATATACTGGTGTGACTTGGGTAGAAATTGGATGGTTTCTGACAGATACTAAATAAAGACAATTATTAATAGTTCTGTTTTGCTGTCAGGAACAACAAATGCTCCCCACCACATAAGAATTGAAGCTTATTGAGTGCTCTGCATAATGGAATTAGGACACTCATCTGAGACCAAGTAAAGGACAGCACAAAGCTAAGTGTCAGTCTAGGTTAGCAGTACAACTGCTTCTGCCTAAAGGCTCCATGCAGAAAGGAGTTTGGAGGCATTATAATTAATTGGTGAAGATAACTTCCTTGCTTAACGATTCTACTATTAGGAGCGGTGCTCAATCTAAACGGTGGAAAATGCATCAAAGTAACATTTGTATTCTCACATTTTAATTATGGTTTAGTAGAAGAGTTAGCACTAACCTGCATCTCTCCAAATCTGTAATAGGACATCTTATACATGAGGCAGTTCAGCAGTGTTGGAGAACCTGCCTTGTCTACCCGGAATTCTCCCTGAGGAGTGAAGTAATCGCTTTCCTTTAAAAGCAAAAGAAGATAGAGTCAATATAAACTAAACCTCTATGTAAGGTAATTTCTCATTCCTTTCTCCACAAAAACCAACAGAACAAACCACCACCACCACCACACCAACAAAGCTTTCGTAAAGAATCTAAATTGACTTAAAAGCCCGATTCGAGACAGTCATGATGGTGCTCACTGAAGGTAGAATCAGTTACAAACTCCTCACTGTAAGCTAAAATGCTGCAGAACAATCTTTCTACATCCCTGTTCTTGTCTCACTACAAATTTTGTCACTTTACTGTAAACAGTCACTGGAAAACTGACTTGAAAACATACAAACTAGTTGGAGGATGTCTGCCTGAATTACTCTTGAAATGTGCAAAGCACCATACTGTTAATGTACAAGATCTGTGTGTTATTGTAGACTTCCTTTGTGCACAGTTTGTACATATAATTTTTTTTGCTGTCTTCACCTCAAGTGCAAGATGAAACTCTCCATGCAGCTTCTCCATTATGCCTGTGCTGTCTGAAAGTTTTTGTCTGGCTTAAGCAAACATCGCTACAGACTTCTGCAATCAGAGACATTCAAATAACTTCAACTCTACATAAATAAATATTAATGCTAGCTTGTCTCCTGCTATTACAGAGTTTGAAGAAATCTGTAACACCAACTATTTAAGCATTCTGAGTGCTCTGACTTGTTTTTTAGTAATTCAGTGGTGCACAGGAATGATAAAAGATACCTTGTTCTTTTATTACAATGCATAAAAGAAACTGAAAAGCTTTTGAGATTACTGACCTTTCATAGCTAAATACTGAAAGAACCCGTGCTACAGACTGCAGGCCTCTGCCCTGCTATTGTTCTGGAAGAACAACCCCTAACATATTTTTCAAATAATTGCAGTAAATAGAGATTTCCCTCCACTGTGATGAACACCAGAAAAACGACAAAGTAAATAAAGGTTAAAAAAAAAGAAAAAAGTGGAGGTGAAAATACAGAACACATTCAGCCAGGAAGCCTTCAGTTTCCCTGCGTGCATTTCCACTTACCCGAATATCTTTGGGATGTTCCCCCTCTGCTATTCTCACCATCCACAAGAACTTATTGATGTCATCACCAGAGTAGCCGATCACACCACCAAAAATAATGAGAACATAATCCACATCCAGACTTCGCATGATCTCGTATGCTGCCGATTCATTTGAGGACATGGCCTTTCCCACCTGCATCACAGCAAAAACACCCTCAGGATCTGTACAGCTCCCTAATGACCACGTTCTCAGGTCAAGCATCTGCAAGTCCAAAAATACGGTCACCCACCAGATCCCACAATCTCCTTCTAAGTAAATAAAACAGATTGTCTTTATTTAGAAGGCCTAAAGCTCAACCTGAATGGAAAGGGCTTCTGCTCTGCAGGAGAAGGAAGGGCTGCCTACTGAAATGAGCTGTAAGAAGTGTGGTAACAACCGCTTTCCTTTTGTGGCAGCTACAGATTTTTCCAGTGACAGCTGCATTGCCAAAAAGTTGGTGTGGCAGAAAATGCCGTGCTGCAAATTATTTGCAGCCTGACAGGAATACATTTTTTGAAATGTTGGTGTTCTTTTGCTGTCCCCCTCCCTCCCTTTTTTTCTTTCCTTCCTTCTGTCCCTCTCTACTACAGCAGCCATGTTGCACTGCGCTCAGTAGCAGACAGGCTTCCTTGGTGTGGAATTCAGGGAAAGTTTATGGAGAGAAAATACCAGACCAGAGTTACCTTTGAGTTAAAAGCGGAGCACCGGCAAGCCAATGTTTTGGCCCTGAAAATCTTTTTAAACTGTATGTAAAAAATCTTCCGGAATGTTCATTTTTCCACTTAAAAATTTAAAAATCCACTTAGGTCACTAACTGGCATCTGTTCAGTAGTCCTGTTTGCCATAGAATCTCCTGCACTTAAAAGTATAATAGTGTCTCACTGTAGTAGAAGGGCACAACTACCATATAAATAATACTGAATCCAAATTGGTAAAATTCAGTTAAGTCAAGAACTTGATTAGAAAATACTAAGCTTATGCTGCAATCTGTCAAAAAGAAGCTCAGTTTCTTAGCTATTATCTGTATGAAATTATTTGGCAGATTTCCATTTCTGCGCAGGAAAAAGTCATCTGGCAAATATTTCAGGGCAATGCCTCATTCAGAACACAAGTTCAGAGATGTGCCACAAAGCACACGTAGTGCTTACTTCTCCCTTTGTTTGCAGATGGAAGCTAACAGTACCAACTCTCCAGTCATACTGGGGAGAATTCTTTATTAAAAACCATTAATAATCAGTGCTGTAACGTGCACAGTTACTGTGTGTACAAAGTACAGGTGATTGTTTTATGGTCTGTCTATTCACCTTATACATCTTGTCCTGAGGAATCTGCAGGTTTGGACTTAGCATCTGTACTATAGATACTGGCAACAGCAAAACAGAGCTATCTATAGAGCAGATGAACACAGACAGACAGACATTCAGTTTAGAAGCTCTGTAACACACTGACTCTGGCAGGTCGACAAGAAAAAAAAAGAGAAAAGCCTCATTACATGGGAAGGCTTGCTGACTAATATCAGCAACACTGATTCAATTTCCCAAGCTTTCTTTTGGCTGATTCTAGCTCCCTGCCACTGCCAAAAGCACCTCACCTCACACATTTTTACAGTACTTTGTATGCTTCAAGCATAACTCAATTAATTTGTTCATTTTGAACGCTGCTTGCCAGCACATCTGGTCCAACTGCTGCGCTGGGTACTGACAGAAGACAGAAACTATTTTGTCACTTTCCTCAAGCTCTTCCTGGCCCTCTGCCCACATCACAGAACACAGGTCGTCTGGGAAGAAGCAGGCACTGAGTGATGGCTGACTACACAGCACCTAGGAAGGCTACAATGTATGGCATTCCTTTGTTTCTGAAAAAAGGATAGTACCTCTGTAGGCACAGACAGTGCTAACAAACGCCCTGCCTTAGATGGCACACACAACCCTTATACTTCAGAACTGGAAGAAATTAAAGGTACAGATGTTTTATCAAACTGCACATTTGAGAAAACAATCACTTCAAGTCTGCAACACTTCCATTGCTACTTTCTCCGATTTCCAGGATGTCCGAAAAATGCATTTCATATGGTCGGTTTTCAGGGTGCCACTCAAAATCCAGTCAAACGCATTGCTGAACTGAAATGATCTGTGTTTGGGCAGTGCTGGCTGAGCAGTGCTACCAGTGAGTTTTTCTAGTGCATATCTCAAGGGGAACGGTTACACAACTCGATGCTGTCCATCTTCTCACAAAGAAAATACCACAAACTGAAGTGGAGCCACAGTTCTGGAAACTCCAACAAAACAAAATGGAGAACCCAAAAGCAGAATTGATCATGTCTAGCTCCAAACCAACCTTTATTACAGAGCTGAACGAACAGCCAAGATACCTGCTCCTTCCACCTCTGTTTCTTTGTGTCATACTATCCTTCAATAAACATCTACATTTTCTGTCCAGAAGAGGACACTTTGGTGCTGGCACTCGCAGATCATTGCCATGCTTACCAGGGCTATGTGGCTGTTGTTCCAAGTGTTGTTGTCAACCAGCGTGGTCCGATTGGCCATCCCTGCGATCTGATAACCGTAGTCCCACCACGACATTACCCTGGCATGCTCGTCTGTGTTTTGTCTCAGCCAGTAGTAGGCTTCCCTGAAGTCATCCAGGATATTGCGAGTGCTGGAAAACAGAGTTCATTTTATTCACATCAGTACAAATATTGGCAAGGAATTGACTGCATCATGATAAATCTGGGCTCACAAACAAAGTCTTTTTTATACTTTCCACTCCCTAAGAGGCATTCAGTCCCTAGCCTGTACTCATGAGCTTAAACTCGTGGACAGCTGAACAGCCAGAAGCTGAAACTGCTTTTCAAGACGTGATTAAATGCATTTCCAGTTGAATATATATTCATTAACAAATTGTATGACCCAAATACCTTTTTTTTTTTCTTTTTTAAACTATTATGCTTACTGGCTTTGGACAGGATTTATTTTCATGTATTCGTATTAAGTATTTTTTGAAATGTTATGTATTTTTGAAAAGTAGCACGTTAAGACTTTTTTTTATTCAGATGACAGTTTTGCCTTAATATAACAAAAAGCAAAACAAGTTATAAACGCAAAGGAACTGGAAATGCTTTTGCCCTATAATTATTTTCAAACCTGTGACACTACTTACCCATCATGGTTATAAGAAGCAAGAACAACGCTAGGGCTGGAGTACGCATTGCTCGTTACCCACGTACAGTGGACAGCAAACATCATCAACAGCATCAGCATCAGCATGGTAACAATGTTTTTGATGTTGGGCCCTAGTCCTTCTTCTGTTTTCTCCTGTTCAGATACATGTTTTCTCACTTTGCCTGCCTGAACAAACACAAACATAGCTGTTAGGGCAATTTCAACCATCCATAGCAGTGAAACCGAAATGGCCTTTCCTTCACTACATGCACTCCATAAAAGCTTTGGGACACTGCAAAAATCAGCAAAGTTCTATTGCAAATTAACTAAGTATGCACAAGAACGTTTTGACAACGCAGCAACTTGAAAGACTGGATTATTCCCCAAAATCTTTTCAGAAGAAGAAAATTTGCTATATGTGACTTGGCTTAGTGTGATGATGCCCTTTTATAAGGCGGAGTGGAAGAGAGAGAGAGACACTGGAGTCTACTGTTAGGAACAGGGAGAAACCCTCATGCACTGGTTAGTGTAACATAGGCTAAATTATAAAAACATGAGTAGGTAACACCATCTTCTTCAGGAATATGAGTACAGAAATACCTTCCCATAAAATACATTATTCTTTAATTTCACTCTGTCTAGGAGGGAATACAAGAGGGAAGCAGTTAGACACTGGGTGACACAACACCACTGTATTAAAGGAGAGGGAGCAACTGCCTGCCATCACCCATCTAGAAAGCTGGGTCAGTACTGCAGACTTCCTTTGGTTAAAGACTTGCTGCTGATCGGTTAGCAGGCACCACTTCTCTACTGACACTGATTTTCTTTCAGAGCATCACTTACAGCTTATTGGAGAAGAGCACTTTGTTACTCTAAATTTCAGATCTTTAGGAAAGTTCCAAAAAATAACAAAGCTTATCTCTATTAAACTCCTAACTTCTGCTCCCTGTCCTCACCTTATCATACAAGTTGCCAGGGTTCCTTTTGTCATCCTCATCGCTGCTGTCCTCTATTGGTGGATTCTCCCTCTTCATATCATCACCCAAGTAACGCTCAAAGACATTAGAGAAAGCAATTGCAGACAGCATACAGACCACAGGAGTCAGAGTGAGCATCAGACGAACCATCACACCAGCAAAGTAAACGGCACTGATTGCATACAGAGCAACTGCACAGGAAGAAAAAAGAAACCTCCTGATGACATTTAGAAAGTAACACTCCCTGTGACTGCACACGTACATGCTCACCAGAAAACTATTTTGGAAGTGGGCTGAGTATCTGTGTGTATAAAGACTGAAGCGTGCATCTTGTACTGCTTTTTAATTTACATGGATAATTAATCAGTGCGTATCCCTTTTAAGCCTCAAGTCCTTCCTGAAACTCATCTTGCCAACTATTAACAATAACACGACTCCATTTTCATTTTCATTAATAATGTGTCAGAAGATCCATTATTAGCGAAATTTAATAGCACACACCAAAAAAACTATTGGAGTAGTAGGTAGTTTCATTTGGTTAGAAAGGCCAAACAAGTTATTAAATCTGAAAAAACAAAGAGCAAGGATTAGATTCTCATATAAACATCAAAATTTAATTCAGAGACATTCCTGAACAAATGGGGGCTTGTCTACATTACAATACAGATACAGAAGATGATACTGCAAGCCCTATTCCTAAGCAAGTTTTCCTGGACAGTATTATCTCCAGTCCCTTCCATTGCTTCCCCTCACCCTTTCCTCCCCAGAAACCCCAAACAAAGCAGCAACAAAACAAGAACAAAAAAAAAAAACCACAGGATTTTCAATATAGGAATATTCACAACAATTTTCATAGGAGAAAAAAACAAGAACACAACCTGCATGCAGTGTTAGGAACATCTGTTGTTCATGTAATAGTGGTTATTGCTAGTTTGCTACAGCTTGACACAAGCATACACTTTTGTGAAAGATTTGTGATTAGCTGCAGAAATTATTAAGGGGCACTGATTTATCAGGTTGCATTGTATAAACATTTTGCACCTTGTAGTGCGATGCTATGGCTCTCTGCTCTCACTCATGGCTCTCTTTAAGCTGACTGAGATGCTGCAGCATTAGCAGGCTGAGAGGGAGTCTTGCAGCACTGCTTTTTGCAAGGACTCATGTAAGCAAAAGAGCACAAAATACTCCGAAGCCACAGGATTGAACACAGTAAATGTTCCTGTTGCTCATGGCGTAGTTCCAACAGGCTGCTGTAATGGACTGTAACCTTCTGCCTCCATAACAGAATGAGGGAGCGTGCTTCACTCCTCCTTTTGGGCTACAACTCCAAGTTACATCCTCAGAAGCCTCATTCATAGCCCCAGCAATCTGCTCTCAAAGTAAAGCTTCATACAAACAAACAATTTGTTGTCACTGGCACTGGGAGACCCCACGCCTCTGCTTAGGCTTGTGCCTTATCTAGCACTTGCTCCACAGCAAGTGATTCAGTTCACTAAAATAGCTGAAAATCTGTTAAGAAAAGGCACTTTGCATCATCCTCTGTGGTGGGATGACTGCCACGTACCCAGAGAAGAATCAGACGCCTTGGACCTGCGTGGGGGAGGGTTGCTGCTCTGAGCTCCTCACCTGGCTGTGAAACTGCACCCCTAACCCGAGGGCTGTGCAATCCACACACAGGAGAGCCACACAACAGCGCTGCACAAACGCTCTGACCCCACCTCGCAATAAGGCACTCCATCACCAACCCACCCCTCTCCACATGAGCTGCATTTTCATTAAGCTGTAAATACTACTGCATGCAGGCAACTTTGAACATTTTCCCCTCAAACATATCACATTCTAGAAGAGGTTTAAACATGTCATAAACCAGCTTTGAGCAAACAAAACCAAAACAGAATCAAATTGAAGACAAGAGGTTTTGAAACGATTTTGAAATATTTTCTCTTACCAAAGACTCTTTCATCATTGATGTTTTTGATACAGAACCACAGCCCTGCTGGGAAAGTACACACGAGAATATGCAGATCAAAAAAGAAGGAAACCCATGTTGTAGGCTGATGCTCAGACACAGAGGCAATGATCGGGATGTGAATTTTCGCATACCTTTTTTAAAAAAAATTCAGTTCAAATTATTTTGAAGAGATAAAATTATTAAAACTTGTAAGCATTAGGAATTCTGAAATTCATTTCAAAGGAAGCATTGCAATTTAAAATGCTAAGTGCTTTATTTAGCAGAAACCTGATGAAACTTTAGTACCAAAAGATGTCCCCATGTCTTATTGTATGTAGGAAGGATTTTTGTGCAGAGCTATTTCAAGCATCAGTATAAAGGATCATTTCCATACTAATTAAAAGAATGAGAATTACAGGCGCTTTGTTCTATAATGGCTAAATAGGAAGCCAATTTCACCAGAATGAAAACACACAGCCATGGAAGCCGTCGTTGTATTCCAGCAGGACACTCACCCATGACAGCAAATTTCCTAGGATTTCAATAGTGTATTCTGAAAGCCTTTTTCCATACCAAACACCTTCATTTGCTTAGTGCATTAAGCCAAATATTAAATACCAGTCCAGTTACTGATGTCCCCACATTTTCTCAGGTGCTTTAAATCAGGTCTGGTCTACACTTGGAAATGCATGTTAACACATCGAACACTCAGTGCGGATAACGACAAAACTGGGTTCCACATGAAGAGACAGCTCTGCGTACAGCCCTGATCTGGGAAGCCACGTGACCAAATGGTGAGCTATCAAACGTGTCCTTTTCTTCACTGATAGCCAGGTCTCACTTAGAAACTGACGTGTTTTAAACACAATGTGATTCTTCAATGTAGACAAGCCCTCCAAATTTTGATGTTTGTACATGTGTGAGCAGACTGCTTCATTTAGAGGCAAGGAACATCATCTATACATTTTTCAAATAAATGCGAGGCTTCTTTACTGTTAGCTATTCTACTACATTTATTACTGGGTTGGTACAGAATCTTTTATCAGCTGGCCTTTGAAGCCTGATAAAAAGCTGAACTGCGAACATTTGAAGTTCTCCTACCCCTGCCTTTAATCTTAAAGATCTACCAGTTAAAACAAACCTTCAACACATTTATCTGCAGAATACCTTTGGTTTTATTCGTAATGTCTATTATTTAAGTGTCCGGCTAAAGAACTGAGCACTGGAATTTGTCAAGTTAACTAAACCGAAATTTATTTACAAAAACACACATGAATAAACCAAAACTGTTCAGAGTAGACATCTGTATACACAAAACAGATGTATGAACATAATAGACAGGCACCATGCGAGATCATGTGTAACAACTTCGTGATTTCGTGCAATGCTGCGCAATGAAAACAGTGTAAGTTTAAGGTTCTTAGTAATTCTGAAATGTGCCCTCAAGTGTTGATACCACCTTTCGTTATCTTATGCTGAGATGACATTTCATAGACAAACATACAATTAACATTCTCAAAGATTTCCAAAGAAGCAAGAAATTCAATAAACAAATTTGTGATGAAGATAAAATGGTTGCAAAGACCACGGAACAGTTACTGCCAATGTTCTCTTTAGATAACTGATCAAAATCAACTGTATTCTCATTTACTGAAATACTAAATGGATTTGAGAATGAGGAGAACAAAAGATTATCAGTTTTCAGTAGAAACTATGAACTAATGATAGCTAACATTATCCTTTATCTTTACTTACCCGGTGTCCCACAGAGAATAAAATCTGCCACTCCAAGGAGCGATATAACCTGAAAATGAGAAGAAAGGACAAGACTTTTGCTGCCTAGGTATTTAAATGCAATAATTTGTCTACATCTTTAAAAGAAAGCACAAAACTAAACACCAAAAGAAATTTCATTAAATGTGCAGAATAAGTGAACTAGGCCTACTGCATCAGGTAGCTTAGGATGTCTACCAATCATGAACCTAGTTTTAGTGATGAGATCACACTGGACACGTTCAGTAGCAAGACATACTGAACTATCTGACACCTCCAGAAGTCAAGGTGATGCAAAACAATTAAAATATCTCTCAAAGAATGACTGATAGCAATCTATGTTCTGTAAAGAAGTACAAGAAAAAGAAATGATGTGTGGTCCAGATGTTAGCACCCTGCTGCAGGAGGATTATTAAGAAAACACAGGGGGAGCTGAGTGCCATGAGATAGATGGTCAGCAGCCTGGATCACACAGCAGGTAAGGAAAAGCGGAGGGAATCAGGTTTGTTCTGTGTGGTGAAGCAGTGACACTTATGGAATCTCAGAAATGGATGCTAACACTTCCTAAGAAATGCAACATAAGACGTATTTTGCGACAGACTGAGATTAGAAGCCAAACATCTTGATATGCCAGTCTGAAATTTTAATTTTTTTTTTTACAAATATTAGTAGGATTTGCTCTTTCACACTGGAAAGAGAATTATAAACCATCAAGGTTTAGAAGACTTAAAGGCAAATATTGATGCTAAGTAATCTTTTGGAATAATGGTATCATAATTAACAAAAATAAAACTTGCAATTAAATGTCCAAAAAACAGCTGATACCATAAAAAAATCTGCAGTAGAAACACTGCTAACAGGAAGTACAAGAAAGAACTCCATTAATATAAAAACAAGTTAAACTTGAAGAAAGTGGTTGTTTCGTTTGTAAACCAACCAACCTCTCTAAAAAACATAACGATATATGAGGTATATATTAACATCACCCAGTTTATACCAAGCGGAATTCAGTTTTGGCATGGGTGACATTCATATAGGAAAACAGGTATTGAAGAAAGTATGGAGGTAGATGACCAAAGAAATATGTCACAGAATCAGAAAAAGGCAGTGAGGCATGTGAGGAACTCAACCATGCAAAAACAAGCTTAAGGCTTGTAAGTAAGGCTGAGTAGAGCTATCTTGAAGATTGGAGGCTGAACCACAGAAGAGGAACTTACAGACATACATTAATTTCAGTGATATAAAAATCAGGTTCAATTATTCAATAAAGTAGCTAACTTTATCTTGATTTATCAGTGGTATACAGAATAGATTAACTATGTTTATCTTCCTAATGAGCTTTTGCTATAGTTCTGTTCCTCATTCCAACCTGACTTCTTGCATCATACTATGAAAGAACGAGTCCTGCATGCACACGTTTTATAATGCTCATCTTCTCCCATTCTTCAATTCTAAATGCGCTCTTGGTATTTTGATGTGATATTGATATCTGTGCTCTTCAGCTGATGATCTATTTGATCTCTTCAGCTGATTTATAAGTCTAAATATCCCCAGTATCCTTAAACCCAGGAAAGAATTCTGCAGCCCAGAATTCAGAGTGAACGCCAGCACACAGACACGAGGTAATATGGGTGCTGGTTTGCTCTGAGGTTACCAACATCTACTTTTGACTCAGCCCAAGTTTTGATTACCTCGGTTACCTGCTCCAAAGAGAATCTGTTTTCATGTTTATTTACCTGTGTATGTCAAATAGATGACACTCAGGAATACAATACCAGCAGCCAGTGAGACGCCCAAGAAGAACAACGTCTGAAACTCTTGCTTTGTTAGCCTGTCTCTCAGATACTGCAAAAATGCATATGCCTGCAGCAATGCAAAAACACCTAACGAAAGACAAACATTTCTGTTTAAATGCTGAAAACAACTGTAAAAGCAATTGGCAAACTTAGTCCCTATTTGGGTTAGAAAAATACACATCATGTATATCCTTACATCTGAAAACCAGCATAAAATTACATTCTGACAAACTGACTTTAATAGTTAACAGAGATGATAGTTCCTCAGTTATTGCAATGAAGTGATTTACCCACAAAACGTTCTTTGCTTATTATGTATTAAAAGCTGCCTTTTTGCTCCCAAAGTAACTTGGGAATAAGGGGGAGAAACATCTGAAAACTAGGCTGCATATATTTTGACAAAGGCCAGTTTAATATACCTAGATATTATGAAAAAACAACATGCAGCTCTTGGCTAGCTTGAGTAATGAGTTACAAACAAAGACTCTGGACATCATAAAAAGTCAGTCTAATAAAGAAATGTATGGAAATCAAGTTACTGAACCAAACAGTAGGATTTAATGGAAGGAAAAAAGAAACCAACATCTAAGTAGCACAATCTGAGTTATACTATACAAGCTAGTGCTGAAACACCAGAACTTGCTGGGTAAACATCCTGCACCCTTAAAAAGAATAGTTCCAAGTCTAATATGGGAATTCTCTGCTGTTATTTATTTCAATGTATAGAATCACATCAATCCAATGATTTCACCACTCAACAGCTAAAATCACTGCTAAAAAACCAAACACGTGAACTCAAGCATGTGGTGGTTCTCTAATCATGAAACTGTCATACATGATGTTGAAGTTCATTAGTTCCAAAGCCCCAGAGAAGAGCAAAATCTCTCTTCACTACATAATTGTAAAATTATTCTGATGCAAACTATGATATGATAATTTTTACTCTATCCATCATATGCAGAATGTTGAAAGAATCTCAGTTAAAATCAAAAACATGCTAAAAATATTTTTTTCTGGTGAATTTTAATCAACATCCAATTGCTCTCCAAAATACATTTTAAGTGACAATATGTAACTGAAACAAGGAGCCATCTAACAAATTAAGCTGTGCCACAAAACCGCTCTGTGCTCCTAATAAATAATATGCATGCTCCTGCGTCTAGCAGACTTAGTAAAGGTTACTGCTGTCAAGAAATCAAGATGTCTGAATGCTTAACAGCTACTGAGAATAAGCTTAATTTAAGAAAACAAAGAATCAAAAAGATTAAAATCAGTAATTTAAAAATCAGCCTCCTATATGTAATCTGTCATCTGTAGTTAACTCACTTTGAGAAATTATCAACTCTAAAAACAAATGGCTCAATAAGAACTGTGTTTACCAGTAACAAATGTTTCAATTATACAACACTTGAAAGCAGCATTATATTGCAATACAGCAGAGATTATCAATGTGTAAAATAAGTGCTTGTCAGAATGCATTAGTGATTCAGCGTTATGGAGGCATTTCACTTCCATTAGCTCACACAAAGAAGGATAATGTGTTGATTGGAAAGAAAACTTCCCTACAGATACTAAAGAGTACCTATTTTCTTCAACAATTTGGTTTGTTAGTTTGTGCCGTTTCTAATACAAGGAAACAGAGTCACAAGGGTTTGAGGTTTTCTTGTGCTGAACAGGCTGTTTGGAAGCAAACAGTTTTCTTACCTGCAGCTGCCATGTGTTCACTTGTTCTAATTGGTTGAAATCCCACAAAAGGTATCTGCATTGATAATATTAACCCGACAATGTAGAAAGTGCTATATGCTGGAAAAAAAAAGAGGGAGAAAGCAGACGAGAAAAGTGTGAACAAAATTGTATACACAGTGCAAAAAGCACTGATTCCACAGTAGAACCCATTCCTCATCTCCAAACAAAGAATGACACTGAAACACAACTGTACTGTTTTAAATATTCTGGCCATTACTTGTTTCCCCTAAAAAAACACATGAAGCAAAGTAGTGCTCTTCCTAACTACACTGTTGTTGCTTATTTTTCTTCCTATAGAAGTGAACCGTCTACCTAAAATGCTGTAGCTTTGCAAGTTTTCTCTTCCCATTTGGTTTCCTTATTTTTCAGAATATGGGTGGGAGAAGAGATCTCAGATAACAAGTGAAAAAAGCAGCTTTCCATATGAGGATAAACTAAAGGAGCCAGGCTGCAAACATACAAAACATTTAAGAGTGCACTTACAGAATGAAAAACGTATGCTTGTTCTGTTTTTAATACAAGAACAGAGGCATGCCAAGAAACTGAGAAGCAACAGAAATAAAAATGAATATTGAGCATCTGTACTATTAGATTTATACCAACAGTGTGCGCTCATAGCCCTCAGAAAGCTGAGGCCAAGAACACAAAAGTATTAATACCACAGTTCATTATTTCAACTGAAACGATATTCATGTACTTCATTCTGACAGGATTTGGTTCCTAAATACTCCAAAGTGAGAAGGAGATGGAATGACAAGAGAGAAATACCAACTACGAACAACCGCAAGTCCGCTTACATTGGAAGCAGCTCCCCAGCTCCAAATCCAAACAAGGCTTTCTTCCCTCAGCTGCAACCAGCAATGACGTACCTCCAAGATTTTCAAAACATTCTTACACATCATAAACCACTGGGCTTTGTTATGGCTTCAATCTTATGAGGAGATCCTTGTCCTCATATAATCCTTTACTAAGACAACTGGTTTGGGGACCCCATCATATACCATTGGTATTATTTTTGTTGCAGCTGTGTACTACACTCCTAAGATACTGTATGCTTTGCAAAGATCACAACGATGACTGTCATGATGCTTCCAACCACTTCCAGCTGTCTTTGCTGCCGAATCCTTTGAAGCATCAGCATTCTGCTGCTTGGCCTCACTACCCCTCTATTCCCTCTTTATGCCACTGAAATGTATTTCTGCCGTAGGAAACTTCATTTTTGAAGAACTCACTACAACATAAATCACTTATTGTATCATAAAAATGCTGCAACAGTGCCATCCTGTGGAGGTTTAACGATGGCATAAATCACTAGATTTCACACCTGTTAGACCATTTTGAAGAATCATTTTTAATTCTACAACTGCTATGCTTCATTTGCCCACTTTATTCGCACCCCTCAAAGCCCACTTCTCTCAAGCAGCCATCACATCTGCCTGCTTGGTATTGAAGGAATAGGTAGTCTGGGACAACTTTTTGAGGAATTCATCACATGAAGGTGATACTGCACCACAAACTACCCATGTTCCTGTGCAAAGACTGCGCAAACAGCAGAATGTAAAACCAAGAATTTGATTTGGATACCTGAAATGTATTTGATATCATGGATGCCCCATCCCTGGAAGTGTTCGAGGCCAGGTTGGATGGGGCAATGGGCAACCTGATCTGCATCTAGTAATTTAATGGTGGGTAACCCTGCCCACAGCAGGAGGGTTGAACTAGATGGTCTCTGAGAACCATTCCAACCCAAGCCATTCTATGATTCTATGATTATAACTTTGATTGGACCAAAAAATGAAAAAAACTGACCTTCTTTTGGATAAAATAATTTCACACAATTTCAGTTATTGTACACTGTGCAAACTAGAGAAAAAAAAACTACTAAAACTACTCCAGAGGATACAATCAGCAGTTTTCAATTAATGGATTAGAATCACCAGAAACAAACACTTATTATCTTAAGCTTTACAGTACTTCAGTAGTTAATAAAAAACATATGATAAGACACAATACAAAAGCAAGAAATTTAGTTTTATATGCTGGCAGATCGCAGAATTGTTTGATTAAACTAGATGACCTTTGAAGGTCCCTTCCAACTCCAAGGGATGCTTTTCTGCTCCACCTACTGCAGGGAAACCTGTTTTTATCAGAGGAGTTGGAATAGATGATCTCCAGAGGTCTCTTCCAATCCCTACAATTCTGTGATTCTGTGATTACAGCTAGATAAGGTTGCTCAGTGCCTGGTCCAGCCTGACCATGAGCATCTCCAAGGACAAAGCAGCCACCACAGCTCTGGGCAACCTGTTCAGTTGCCTCATCACCTTTATTGTAAAAAAAATTCTTCCTTATATCTAATCTAGATCTCCCCTCTTTTAGCTTGAAACCATTTCCCCTTGTCTTATCTTTAAGGTTTTTCTTTTGAAGTACACAAAAAAAAAAAAGAAAAAAAAAGAGTAGGTTGAAGTGAAAATTGCCAAATCTCCCAAGCACACAAGGCTTAAATCTACATCAGTTCCTTTCCAAACGTAAAACCATTCATGTTTTAAACTTGTGAGAAACTACAAGAGAAACTACACATAAAATAATAGAAGATAACATCCTGCATTCAAATAAAGAGGCTATTTTTCTAAAATGCATGCAGATTTTACTAGCTACTGTCATCTGTCAATAGGTTACAAAAAGTTATCGCTGCACATTGGTAGCCTTCAGAAATAGGAGACTCCTGCATGCACACTAGTAATTGCGCATCACATACGCTCCAAAAATATCTTTATCTTCCCTACTTCAATGAGCTTTCATCTTATCCTATCTGAATATCTGGCAGTGAAACACACTTCCATTTCTACCCAGAAATGCTTGAACATTCCTATCAGTTTTTACAAAAACATCCTGCTAAACAAACCTAGAACATGCACATTGCTGCAAGATGCACAGACATCTGTAAGGAAGGCCTCCTATGGACGTTTCAAAAAACAAGAGTACTTATGCTTCATTGTTTCTGGTTACCACATCCTTTTAGCATTTTATAACAAATAACTTTCATTTTCTCTTGCCTAACTCACAGAAGCTGAAAATGAAAATATTTAATGAAGTGATTTTAAAAGAAAAACAACACAGATTGCTCTCCCCTGTAATTATAAACAAGTAGGCAATGAAAAAGTTCACAACTACTAAAATTGAAGGTGGGTAAGAATTTCCTCCCTTCTTTAAATTAAATTTTAGATTCTGGATTATAACAATAGATAAGCAAGAAGCAAGAAACAAATATCTGTATTAGGGTATAAAAAATGAAAAACAGAATTTGAGTAACTATTATATATTTGAAGCACTACAGGCTATCTGTAAATATTCTGATTCCCCTAGTAGGTTCCGAAAAAAACCAAAAAAATTATTAAAAATACTAAGAGAAAATCAGTACTAAAATGGGTGACAAATACACATTAACTAACACAAGACATGACACTACAGTTCAGTGAATTCTATGCTCTCAAACTATCTTCAGTAAAGGTTTCACACAAAGGGATCAAAAACCTTTCCAGCTACCTTACACATTTTTGAATCCTTGAATTGCTTGTTTCATTCACATCCACACCACAGCCAACTGATTTAATAGGTAATATCTCTCAACTGTTGACACAGTATGTAAATATCAGGCAAATCAAATAAAAAAAAAATTCTCCTAAGATTGCTATCCAAACATTTCTGTAACTGGCAGTAAGGTTGACCCATTAACCCAAGAAAATGTAAAGGAATCAAGTGGAGGTGGCAGACTATTGTTCTGCATTTTAGTCCAGCCTATATAAAGCTTATATGGTTGCTTAAAATTCCCCATGTCTTTTCCTGTGTAGGTCACAATATACTGTAACGTTTGCAAAATTATTGCTGCAAAACGTTTTAAAAATAGCAGCTGTTTTATGTACTAGGAAAAGAAAAAAGATGAAACTTTCTTTTTTATTTAGAATGCACCCACACAATGTACAAATTAAATGCACTAACAGGATTTTAAGAATATCAAACCATCCAGTTGTTTCTTTTTTTCAGTGCACCAGAAAAGTAGAAAATGAATTAGCTGCAATGTATCTGAAATTTTGGAAATGTGAACAGGACGTCTTAACTCTCTACTGTTGCAGACAGCAACTGACTACAGTCAGTGATTCAATTAATGAAATGCAATTTGATGTGCAATTACTTCATTCCCACCTAATACAGAAGACATCAGTGTAATTTCATATATCACGATCTTGCACTTGACAATGACTGTTCAAAGAACAAAACTTACCAATGTAGACCCTCCTGCTGTACCTCTGCATCAGCAGCAGAACAAACACATGCAGTGGAATAAGGTTGATGATGAAAACATAACCACCCCATGCAGAGACCTGTGAGAATTGGAATGGGAAATCAGCTGCAAGAATATTTATGACAGTCAGTGCTGACAAGAAAACACAAAAACCATTTAGACATGAAGTCAGAACTACTGGTAATACCAGAATCTTTCTCAAAACGTTCCACCAAAGGAAAGGAAAACAAAATATACAAACCCCCATAAGCAGTAATATCAAAGCATTAAAGACATTTGAAATGGGCTACTGCATTTTCATGCTGTCTTGCTTACAGCTCCACAGCTCCTCCCAAGATAACTCGGGCTGGCTGGCAAACAAGAATTTGATGCTGGGGGCTTTTCCTCCCGGTGATGGATGCAGTGCATGGCAGCAGCAGTACTCCCACCTAGGATTTGAGATTTCCATTCGACACACAGTAAGCACGACGCCCTGCACTTTTTGTTTCTATCCAGAAAGAAGAAAGGGAGCAAGGAACACTGGAACCCAACAGAACTGTTGGGACAACACAGCAAAGGGAAGATGCAGTGTAAGAAAAGAAACAAATGGAAGAGGGCAGATACACAGGGAAGCAGGGCTGAGCACTGTGGAGTGGCGTACAGCAGGATCAAGGAGATTGTGAACCTGTACAAACTGCGGTGCTTGAGAACTACGGGTAAGATGTACTCAGAACTGAAACGCTGCAGTGTTATCGTTGTATCACTCATTGTTGGTGTAGATAAAGAATTAATGAGCTACTATTAAAATGTTATCTAAATTTTTAATACATTAAGAAGGGCTAACGTTGACTAGGCAGTCTGTATTTAACATGTTCTCTTGTCAAACTGCAGTCTAGACTTCTCCCATATGTACCATGCCTACCCCAGATCTTCATTTTCAGAATGCAGCAGCTATGTGGTTTTTACTTTAATTGTACTCCAAGGCTTAGTTTCATGCAGGTATTTTTAAAGAATCCAGAAACCCAAATATCTGTATTTGATGGAACAAATTCTAAAATAAGGGCAAAGTTAAATATTGCTTTCTGATACTCCAACTGCAAACCAGGCACTTCAAAATTTGGGGTAACTGATTTATACAATGAGAAACAAGTAGAAAATTTGAGAATTTTCTAGGAAATAATTTCAGATTATTGTCATTCTACTGCCACATCACTACCATGAGCTATCATGTTTTACACAGGTGTGTGCAACTGCTGAATCACAGCCTGAAGCACTGATTGATCACCTGAGGCGAGCACTGAGTCAGCCATGGAGCACAGGTGAAGGCGATTCAGCTGTGTGATGGAAGGGCTGGAGCCTGGCTGCACCTCTCCTGGACCCCCCTGGACAGCCAGTGGGAAAGGATCTGCTGGAGATCCCTCCTCTGGAGTTTTGCAGTGAGCCCAGGATGCAGGTAAGCATTCTATCTATTCTCTTTTTGTTATTATAATCTGCTTTGCCAAACTCTCGTTTATTTAATAACTGTAACACCTTTATACTCATTGACTATACAGTGGGCAATTTCATATTCTGAGAGAAAATACTATACAAAGACAGGTAAGATAAGAATAGAATGAGAACAAATGTGTAATTAGGACATTGCCACGTTCTGGCAAAGGCTTCAATGATGCACATAGCAAGTAGCCTGTATGGACTAGAGACTTGTATTTCTAATTAGCATTTATTTGCTAATACTGAACTAGATCTACACTGAAGACTGTACTGGAGGTTTTCAAATGTTTCCTTGCGGAGTTGCAAGTAATAGAAACATGCCAATACTCTAATGAGTACTCAATTTAAAGTTTTATTTTTTTCCTTTGTTATTACAAAGCATCTGAAGCAAAAGAAACTAATGTTAAATAAAAGATAAAATATTTAAATGCAAGAAAAAACACTTCATCCTTATGGAATGCAACGTGATATTATGAGTCAAATCACCAGAGTTAGACATGTACCTTAAGCAGATTCAGATATAAGTAAAGCTTCTTTCAGTTCATGCGATATCCATCTCTCTTTCAAGGAGCAGTTCCCCACATTCCACAAGCATGGAATCACCCTCACTACCTCAAAACTGTCATTGTTTAACTTGCATTGAAAAGATCACTCATTCCACCTAAGGAAGACAAACTAATACTACATAATGCATATGATGATTATGTTGTTCTAGAAATTTATGTAAGCAAAATGCCAAGGAGGGCATCTTACTGAAATACTTCCTCAAAAAGAAACACAATATATGGAAAGCCACCAAGAGAGATGAAGCAGGTGAGCTCTGTGACCAACCAAATTCTCATCTAATCACTGACACTAATTTATAGAGAAACAGATTAAGCTTTTAGCAGTTGGCACTGCTTTGAAGGAAAATAAAAGAATAATATATAAAAGAAAATGAACATTAATTTACATTAAGGACTGAGTGTCATGATGATGACATTGATTCTTTAAATTCTGCCACATGCACACTCAGGACCATATTCCTTCCTTCTTGAAAAGTTCCACAGACCAAGATGCTGGTCATACTGAGATGAGAATTGCTATTCTGTGACTTTTTTTATCAGTAAAAGTGAAGAAGTGTCTTATTTGCTACTGCTGTGGTTTAACACAGCGAGCTTCTTACCAAAACTACAGGTCTTCCATATAATGCAACATAAATACAAATGTTATGTATAAAAAAGTTGCTCTTTGTTTGCTGACTTAACAGAAAAGAGGAGAAATGAGAGAAAACAGATGCACTCCCAAAAAAACCAATTAACATTAAAGCTAAGGAAATGTAGGCAGCACCCACAACCTCTGAATTAATGCTCTACTTTAAATTAAGGTATGCAAAAGAATTCTGAAATTCCTTTTTTTTTCTTTTTCTTTTTTTCCCCAAGCCTGGCTATCTGCCTGTGGAAAAGGCAGTGTTTCAGGCCTCCATATTAACACCACCAAGCACTTATCCCAACTATCCCACCACTGGTCGTTCTGAAGCTAATTTATTTATCATATAGCCCCCCAAAATGTTTATTTGCTAAAGGAAAAAAGGCCTTTGACTGATTCATACAGGATAATAATGTGAATGTAACATTTCAGAAGGGGAGGAAAAAATTCTATTATTATTGTATGTAACATGTACAATATGTACATATTGTATAGTACGTACACAGTAATAATGACACACTCCACCTTCTATCACCTGGACCAAACCAGAAATTCTGCTGAATCAGAACATCTAATTGCAGCACAGGATGAATTTGCAAGAAAAGTTACTGTATTTTGTGTTTTACAAGAACTTTCACTGTACTTAAACACTTTAAATTTCAAAATATTTAGTATTTCTTTTAACTTATATACTTAAGGCCTTAATGAGACAAAAGAGCAACTTTACGTTATGGTCCCAACAAAGATTAAAATCTCCTTCTGTCCTTCACCAACACATGAATTAAGTCCTACCAAACAATTTACTTATTACATACAAAAGGCTTACCATGTAGAAGTAAGATAGACAGCAGCAGATTGTCCAAAAGACTGACCCAGTTTTCACCGACTTCACCTTTAAAAATAATCAAGTATAGTAAACAAATATTGGACAATGATACAAAATTCAATTAAAAAAAAAAAGCTCTCAAGAAAAGTTCTTAAATACATCTCAAGTTATATTTGTATGCTTTTGAACTGATGTCCATAAAAATCAAACCAAAATGGCAATTCATTCACACACAGGACAGCTTACATGTCTCTCTCTAGATAATGCAGAGACAGGATGCACTGCAACTGTCTATTTCATGATCCAAGGTAGAAAAGTAGTTGCAACACTTTCATGCTGCTTTCTCTGAGACATTAGAACTTATTGTTAACTGTAGACCATCCATGGCTTCCTTTGGCTGGCATCAGACCCAACTTTGCCATTATAAAAAGCTATCCCGTGATTTTGAAAAACTCATTTAGGGTTAGTGAGAGCATCCAGATTTTACTAAAGGTACAGCAGCATCCACGAACTGGCTCAGGAATATGACTTTGTACAGAACAGATAGTGGTGAAATACTGGCATTAAACAAAGCCATGCAGTTATCTGTAAAATATTCTGCAAAAATGTATGCAGAACGCTATTGGCACTATGCAGTCTAGTTAAATGTGGGAGTTCCACTAGAGCAGATAACTGCTATTGTGTCTTAGTTATTAAAAAGTAACAACACAGGTTGATTCTATTATTATCCAAACCAATATAACTTTACAACTGCAATTTAAATTCAAATTAAGAAAACATAAAAATCATTAGCAGGCCTTTCTTCAGAACCTGCGCTTAATTATCACCAGTAACTTAATCATGAAAAGCTTGAATTTCCTTCTATTATGTTCTTACCAACAATATCCCAAGTTTGAAATATTCCAAAGCTAAAAAAATCTGCAAGTATGCATTTGCTTCTGGAAACTAGAATTCTTGACAAATTATGGGAAGAGCTGTAATGACTATGTACATAGTCCCTATGAAGACATTCTGTGCAGCAATTGCATGCTTTAAAGGACAGCTCAAGGAACAGCACCGCTGTGTCCACGTTGAATTAACAATATGACTATGTTCTCTGTGTTATTTCCATAATAAATAGAACAGTCCCAAAAAACTCCAGCTTGCCTAACCCCCTTCACACAAAACAATGCGACAGATGAAGTTCTACATGCAGATTAAGGAGTGACAGATGAAGTAGGCTGTTTAAAAGGCATTAGACTATTGAACAACTTTTAAGCATGCAAGCAGTATGAATATCTTGCTCCATAGGCAGCTTTAGGTATTAAATTTGAATACTTAAGTCAATGTCTAGACATACAGTCAACAGCTTCTTCAGATGAGCCTCCTTAGCTGAGCTGGTGAAAAGCTGTAGACCGCAGGTTGTCAAGTCTGAGCTCACATAAACATCAAATACCTCCAAACCAAAAAATGAAAGCAACCCTACTGTTTCTTTAAACTTAGACTCATCATTATTACTACTACTACAGGACAGGCGTATTCCAGTTGAGCAATATTTTCATGTAATAAACTGTAAAGCATTATTATGGAGTGGTTCAGATCACATGACTTCTCAACACTTGCCTCATCCAAAGCCAAAGGCAAGAGAAATGAAAGGGAAGAAAATGAGATTTCAATGAATGCTAAGAAAAATCATTTGGTTGGAGGAGGAACCAAAAAAACGTTTCCAAAGCAAAAGATTCAGCAATTACTTACCCATAAATAGTATGTGAACTGCAGTGCAAAAATAGCTATGCCTTCATTGTCAAATGATCCTGCTACTGATCGAGATATGTAACCTGGAACTATGGCAATAAAACAGGCAGCTAAAAGCCCTGCTCCCTGGTTCCACAGTTCTCTGGTGAGCAGGAAAGTAGAAATAGCTGTAAGGCCGCTAAAAACGGGTGCTAGGAACACGCACACGTCTCTTATATGGACTGTCACGTTAAGCATATTTAAAATCCAATGTATAAGGCCTGCTGTCACCATCAGTCCTGGGTATACCTAAAGGGAGGGGAAAAAATCTCACTGTATTATTGTAGAAAATGGTCACGGTAAGTTTATTTGCATATATTTGCAAGGAAATACAATCATTTCTTAAGCTGATACAAGCAGTGAGCAGGCAGAGTTAATGGAATTATTTTAATACTGCTTTAATCATGTTTTGACAACACTGCTGAATACCCAAGGTTCTTTAAATTTTACCCAAATGCTAACAATTAGATATAATACATTTTCTAAATGAATAAGCAGCACACAGATAATATCCTATCTTCCCTGACATTTATCACATAATGAGCAGAATCTTCAGTGAAGGAATCAGAAACTAAAGTTTGTATGAAAATTTCAAGCCAGCTAACAGCTTTAAGAAAGAACAACGCAACAAAACAAATCCAAAACACAACCAAAACAACAAGAAGCTCCTTAACATTTCTCAGCCGTTTCCAATTTTCTCTATAATACACCATGTCATTTATTTATTTCTTGTTACCCGTGGAGAAAGCAAATATGCATTGAAGTTTTTAAATTGAAAAATTGACTGACAGTCAGTTGAGTATTCTATATTTGCAAGATATCCATAGATCTTAGATAGGAAGACTAAGGCAAAGTCCTACAAAACTGAATAAAGATGTCCTCCAGGAAAGAGCAGCATAGGTTCCATGGATTCATATCTATTGTAGAATACTGGAGAACTTTAAAATATTCTTAATAGGGATTGTACCTTTCCACATTTATCAACATTAAAAAAAATCAATATGCAGTAATATATTATGGGCTATCTCTAAAACACTAAAACAAATAGTGATCTAATTACAAAAAGCTTTGTAAATGAATGTAAATGGTGTGCTCTCTAATTAAAAAGTTTTAATGTACTTTCAAGGTTAGATGTAGCTATGTTACTTGGAATTACTAAAGATACTCTAGTGAGCTATATTTGTATTCTAATTGATAATATTGTTTCTTATCACTTTTCCATTTGGTAATTTGGCATTGACATCAATCTTAGCCCCTCCTGATGCTTCATGCATGTCTCTTGACCACTCCTAGTTTAGTTTCAAAGGGTCTTTATTCAGTGAAACCCTCAATATAAATTCCACATGCAGATGATGCCCACTCAAAATACATAATTGACTTAGAATTTGAGTCATAGAAGAGTTAGATAATTGTTTTTCACTTTCTTTTCTTTTGTATTGTAACACTGTGTAATAGTTTCTCTACAAAGGAAAATCGAAGTTACAGGAGTCATAAAACCCCAACTTATTATTACAAGCTCATATGTAAGAAGGCAAAATTCAGTTCTGTATTTCTTGTTCACAGTAGACTGTTGGATGAGGTCTAATGCATGTTGACTTAATGTCTTAATTACTGCTGCTAAAAATTAAAAACATCATCTTATTCCCTCAACAGCAATGTGACAACTAAAAGTATTTTCGACCAAGATTCTCCCTCTAATGATGTCAAAGTTGTGTTTAAAGTTCAACAACATTACCACAAAGTCAACTTCAAGTTATTATTATAATACTTACAGTTCCACCAACTATTCTTCCCAGTGGATACCATGCTCTTTCATCAAACCAGTTTAAAAATTCATAAAATCCATGGGATGCAAGATGATGTGTTGATCTATAGTTAAACCTAGAAAAAAAGAAAAGAACAGTGGAAAGGGAATAAAAAATCAAGAATCTTAGGTATAATGTAAGTCCTCTGAGATTTAGAAAGTAAATAAACTTCAACATCTTATTTACTATACAATGGGCCTCTCAAAATCCATAGATTTTTTTAAAGTAAATTACCAAGCTTGCAGTTATTAACAACCACATTGTCTCCATTTCTACAGCCTGTGCACATACACAGGTGAAATGTTACAGCCTTTTGTCGTGGTAAACGTTAAACAGTTTTCTAGGACTCTGACACAAAGCCTATGTTAGTTCTGCATTCCCTTTTAAAGTAGTCTCTTCACCAATTTACATACCCTATCCAGAATACCACTTAAGTAAAACAAGACTATGGAAGAATTAATGCAGGACTTCCTTCTGAGTCAAGACAGCTACCCAGCACATCTGCTACTGCTCTATTTCACATAATGTTGAAAGATGAAGTGATGTCATAATATGAAATAAACACACTCTAATTGTTCACTCAGTGTCAACCTGATGCCCTCTGCATAAATCTTTTCTTTCACACGAGACCCTACTAACATAAGATAGAATCTCTGTAAATGAAATTTCAAAGTTCAAAGTTTGTACATATTTTCTGCATCAGAAAATTCTTTGCACAATTAAAGCTCTTCTATGTATGCCTTCACTTCAGCCTTCCATGCTGCCCATATAACACTGACAATCAATGCAATAATTGTCTGATTTTCTGCCAAATAATTAATTCTTCCAGTGTCTCCAACTTCAAGTAGCAACATCTTGCAACTATTCTAAAATTCTTCAAATTAGCTCATGCTGCTGTGAGGCAAGCTGCAGTCTATTTTACCCAAAAGAGTAACTCTTATATGTGCATTCTGGAGCCAAACCAATAAAGCCATAGGTATTAATGTGGAACAGCTTTGAGGAGAACAAAACAAAAACAACACAACTAAAAACTGAACAAGCAAACATTCGGCTTACAACAGCCTGGGTAAATGCCACTTCTAAAACAAGCAACTTCCATAAATCCAGCTCTCCTAATAGATATTCCAAATGGTGTTTAGCTAAAGATTACTTTTTTTTTTTGCTAAGGTCAGATGATTAAATGGAAAACTGTAACAGAGAAGAGGTTAGATGGATGGGTAACCCACCGTGAAAGACTTCATTACAGTTTGCATTCAAGACTAGAAAAGCTTATATGTATTTTTTATTTCACCGATTTCCTGAAAGTATCCATTTACATCAGTAACAAACAAAAATTTAAATACTACATTAAGCTCTCCTGTATACTTAGGATTCCCAAAATACCACTGGTTTACTTTGAAATAATTCATTTCAATGCAAGGAAGCTCATGTCACTCAAGACTGCAAGACTCATCAAGCTCCTGCTCATTTAATCAGCAGAACAAGGCTAATATCTGAATGACAACCACAAAGAGGTTAGAGCAGTTCTTGCCTACAAAATGAAAGGATAAAAAGAATTGAAATTCAAATCCAGATGCCAGCAAACCCGTACGGTTCCACTCACTGAGCTATCACAGTATCAGTCAAGCCATATTAAAAAAAAAACAAACCAAAACAATAAATATAATAATGCAGTATTTCAGCAAAATTGTCCATCATAATCATTGATATAGGATACACTAACTGATAAAACTGTAGACCTTCTAAAGTATTTAGCCATTTTTATATAAAAAATTCACATAAATATCAGTCATTATGACCTAGAAATCTATTTATCAAAAAAGCAACGTGACATTTGTTTTTAATAAGCCTGCAACCATTCCCATTTGACTACATTTCTAAATATGAATTAATTCTCCAGCTCTGAATGGTCAACTGTAATATGATTTACGAAATGCTGTACCTGTAAAATTAGCCTCTTATCTTAGTGCAGCAAGGTTTTTTGTTAATTTGTTTAGTGCCAAGAGCCTGCAGCATGGTACAAGACAAAACAGGAATTCGCATGCTCTCCAGCCAGTTGCAGTCCTGATTTAAATTGCACTGAAAACCCAGTCAATACTGCTATCCTATCCTGCTAAAAAGGAAACAAGAAAGATAATGCATTTACTAATATGGACTAATGTCAATTTTTTAAGTCATGACTGGAGCTCACACAGGCTGCAGATGTTTACTCTAACAACATTAAAAGATAAGTTAAAAATGAAATAGGCAGGAATACATATTGACATTCTCCTCAAGTTTCAAACGAGTAAAGCTTCAGAAGTGACTTCAGAGGGAAGAGAACAACTGTCTTGTGCTTTGGCTGCAACCCATTATGTATGTAATTAGAATGAATTACCACTCAAAACTGAAACCCAACGTAACAGCATTTATACTTTTACTGCTTAAGATGAATGAATTTAATCTTCTCTCCTAATACACTTTTTGTTAGATACAAATCTATTGACCCTTCCTTTTGAAAGGTGATGGATTCTTCTATAGTAGGTTAATTTTTCACTGTGAGGTGTCCTATAGGTAGAGCAAGAAACAGCCTTCAGACCAGAGAAATCTAAAGAAATAGTATTTAGAAGCTTAACTGCAGAACCTCACTGTGACTTCAGGAAAAAAAAAAAGCACTCACTTCCCCTTCCATCGGGTAACTTGCTAGCAAAAATAAATATGTGGATATAAGCATAAGCATACATAAGCACACATCTGCTGAGTAATGCTGTGCAAGGACCAACTTTAGGCGCTGACAAAGCAGCAGTGGTGGGCAGTGTACCAGAGAGCTGAACACGACACCCAAATTATGCTTTGAAACTGCTTCCCTGCTTCATAGTGAACTGCTCCTACAAGGACAAGCCTGAACCTTGTAAAACTGTTTCCCTTTCATCAGAACACAGAGAGATGATAACAGCATGTACTGCAAACAATACTCCAGATGGTTGTGGTCAGCAGCTCTTTGTCCAAGTGGAGACTGTTCACAAGTGCTGCCCCAGGGGTTCTCTTCCACATCTTTATCGGTGATGTTGAAAGTCCAGTGGGATTAAGGGCAAGTTTGCTAATGAAACCAAGTCAGAAGGAAGGGATGACATCCGGAGGGACGTGGACAAGCTTGAGAATGAAATGAGATTCAACAAGGCCCAGTGTAAGGCATTGCACTTGGTTAAGGCAACCCCAGATATACGTACAGACTGGCAGAAGAACTCACAGAGAGCAGCACTGCCAAGAAGGACCTGGTGATGAAAAGTTGGACATGAGCCAGCAGTGTGCATCTGCAGCCTGAAGGCCAGTGGTATCCCAGGCTGCATCAATAGAGGGGTGGCCAGCAGGAAGAAGGAGGGGATTGTCCCCCTCTGTTCTGCCCTTGTGAGGGCTCATCTGGAGTACTGTGTCCAGGCCTGGCGCCCCACTACACAAAGACATGGAGCTGTCAGAGTGGGTCCAGAGGAGAGTCACAAAGACTAGCAGAGGACTAGAGCACCTCACCTACAAAGAAAGGCTGAGGGAGCCAGGCTTGTTCAGCATGGAGAAGAGAAGGCTGTGGGAAAAGATCATAGCAGCCTTCTGGTACTTAAAGGGAGCTTATAAACAGAGGGAGACTAATTTTTTACAAGGTCCAATAGCGATGGGATGACTTTTTTCATAAAGAAAGAGATGTAAATGAGATGTTGAGAAGAAATTCTTTAGTCAGAGGTGGTGAGGCACAGGCTGCCCAGAAAGGTTGTGGATATTCCATCCTTGGAGGTGTTCAAGGCCAGGCTGGATGGGGCTTTGGGCAACCTCATCTAGTGGGTGGCAATTCTGTCCACAGCAGGGAGCTGGAACTCTATCTTTTAAGGTCCCTTCCAACCCAAGCCATTCTATGATTTTATGATCCCACAACACTCGTGCCACCTTGGTACTTTACAGGCTGTGCTAGAAAGTGGTACAGTGATACCATATTTCTACAGATGACACATGCAACCACCTACACGTTCCACAGAGTGTCAAAAAATCTCAGGGAATATCAACAGATGATATATGATATATGATATATATGATATTTTGCTTATGGCCACATCCCAAAGGTTGGAGGGTGGCACATCTCAGCCTTAGTATCACTAACTTCACCAGTTCTTCTACCCCAACAGATATCAAGGACTTTTTCCAATTCCTTTCCTGACTGGACAGAGATCAGGCACACCAGGACTGGAGGAGGCTGCTGGTTACAGTGACTGAATAGTATGTGGTACTGTGTGACAGGATCATCTTAAGGAAAGGATCCCTTTTCTCTCTCCCTCAGCCACCTGATCTGGAGATATGAACTGTTTGCCCATCTCGCAAGATTCTCTTCCTCCCTTTGAGGCAAGTCAGTATGAGAAGAATGAAGAAGAAGATTATGTGAAATGCTTGTCTAATTAAGAACTTATCTTGAAAGCCTGAGGTGAACATTCACGTTCTCAACCCACACTGTGAATAAGATACACATTTGCTATCAGTTAGCGAAAAGCTCTTAAGAACTTGACTGACTGAATACTTGTGTGTACTGACTTTTCTTATTTTAGCTGACATTCTATGAGGAAAATGATGCTCTGCTGTTCTCCTTGCTTCTTTCTATCAAGTCTGTAGTTTGAACTATCTCCTCCTCAGAGCTAATTTTTGAAGGAATCAAACAATCCTCTTGGTACATTTCAGAATTAGAAGTCTCAGCCACCAAATTAGCCTAGTTTGGACCTTTTGGGGAGCACTCCTGCTTCACTAAGATGATGCTCTATGCATGGTACCATTAATTTCTAGTGATATTTCTGGCGATCTTCTGGCAACTATTGAAGATATCTGTATTATGATAGGTAGAGTGAATACCTATATCGGAGAAATCTATATTATAGTAAGTACAGCAGAAGACTAAAGAATTGTTAGGAAGCATGGTTCTCATTTTCAAAGCATATTTTAATTTCAGCTTGCAGCTGAGCAAAAGCAGCAACAGCAAAATAACTGAGCGGAGGCAGCATTTCTAGTAGTAGCAAAATTAACTTGAAAACTTTACTAAGCAGCTTGCAATACAAAGCCTGTGAGAATTTTCATTTACATGTTATGTACTGCTAATACCAAATCTTAACTAACTGTTCATACTTGAGCTTGATTTTTATTCCACTCTATGAACTGCTTCTTTAATGGAACAAAGTAATGCTGTAAGATGATTAGTTAGTCCTATTCACAGCGATGACTCGCTATATCCAGGAGCTATGGAACTCTGCAGCACATCACAGCAACAATTACTGCTATATTTATAAAGAGACATCTTCAGCTTTGACATTCCTAAGTTGAGTACTTCTTTGACAAAAGTACTATTTAAGGAGAATACACAAGAGATGAGAGCATGTGTGGCAGCAGTGCAGTTGCTTCATCCAGATCTTAAAAACATTTAAGGCAAATTACACTGACAGTGGTGAAACTCAGTTGATCCTCCCATTACAACAGAGGCAAAGATCACTGCTTCTTGCAGGAAGGCTGCTGCCAAAAATGCTACCAACTTCATGCTATTGATGTCCCACCATCTAGGTATTTTATCTGGCATTTATAGTCATTAGAGAATGTGTTATCTCCTTACCAGAAGAATTTGTTGACATAATTCTAAGCCTGCATTTATAAAGGCTTCTGGGCACTAAAAGTCTTCAGCTGCAGGTGCACAAAATTTTCACATCTGCATACTCAGAAAAATGACATGATACAAACTAACTGTGAACATTGCAAGTTATCTAAGCAATTCTAGAAGTTAGATTTTAATGCAAATGTGGAACCCATTCTGCAATACAGCATCTAATTAGAGACCACAAACCTAGATTCTTGAAAAAGACTGACTCCAAATCTGACATATGCTTTGCATCTAAAGGAAGAATTTATTCAGTGCAACACTTGCATGGAAAAAACTAACGAGAAAGTTCAGTAACTTCCACTGAAGTGAAAAAAACATACACAGTATTCAGTATCAAATTTTAAAACACCTGCTTGCCTATATATTATACGACATCATGATGAAAGTCTTATTGTGAAGCCTTTATCTTCGAATTGAGAATTAGCACAATAAATTTTCCTTTTTTTGTTGTTGTTGTCTTAATGGAAGTACTGTACTTTAATCAATCATGTAATGATTCAACGCACTACACAGCAGTATTATTTCTCATCAAAAAAATGCTTACTTGTGCTGAGTTTATATATCTGGGAGAGTGTACATGGCCATTTAAGCCAGTTTCAACTAATCAATCAGAATTTTGTACCAGAAATACCTACTGGCAAACATTCATGATAGCTAAAGAGCCTCTCCTCCTGCCAAAAGCAAGGTGTTACAGACTTCACATTAAGAACTGAGAAAATATACGCTGAGATGTTCAAGAGCAAGAATCAGACAGATTGTGGGTGGTCCTCAGTTCACCTGAGCCAAGGCAGACAAAATTCTGCAAAATGGAAGAGCAACCAGGCAATTTCACTTCAGAACCCCCCCCCCCCCCGTGTTCCTTCCTTTGCAGCTTACAGATGATTGTCAGCTGAGTGATTTTATTAGGTCTTAAATTTAATACAGATATAAGACACATTCCACAAACTGCCCCCATTTGGAACATTCACGTATAATCAAGTGCTTATGTGATCACAAACCTTTTTTTCTGGTGGTTTCTTTGCTCTCCTGCCACAGTTTTGTTATCACTTTGCACACTCAACTGGAGTATCTGCACCTCACAGGAACACAAACACCCAGGAGTCGTGAACATTTTAACTCTAGCCAGTCTGTCACTGAAGACATAGTACATGTTCACATAGTTACTACTGAAGTTGATTGAAAATGCTAATTATTAAGCTAAGTCTGCCAGAAAGTAGAAGTAATAGCTTTGACTGAAGTAGGGCTTGATAATGTCATAATTTTATCCTTTCTGGAGGGTTAAGTAGGATTTTTTTTTTTTATGTTTAAGTCTTTATGATTTTATCTCAAAAGATATAAATATGTAATTATTCTTGTAGTCTGGGATAAGCCTCAACTAATACCAAATATGTGGGGAAAGTTCTCCTGAGTACCATACATTTAGATAGACACAACTGATCTGTGCAGTTTTTGTTGCAAACAGAGCCATTTGAAAAGAGAAATACACATCCTGCAAGTTGTTGCTTACAACTGTCATGTTTGATTTACTGACGCAATGAAATGGCAGGATGAAGTTCTGCAGTGATGTGGCCATGTAAGTTCAGAAAATATTAAGGAACAAGTTATTTGTCTTTTTTTCCTGTTGCTGGAATGCAGTTTAGCAACTTAGCTCCTCCTCTTTGTAGTATCATTAGACTAATCCCTGATGGGGAGGAACAGCAAACAGCCTAAGCGGAAACAAAACCAGACAGCATAACCAGAAGGACAGCTAGTATTTTTCAGGTGCACCATTCAACCACACTCAATGCAAGTCCTGAATACCAGAATGCATACAGAATAATGCATTATGACCATTAAGAATATCAGAACTTTCCCAAAGTGTCTGAAAAAGATTACAGTACTCCTACAGCAACTTCTTGGCATTTTGACTGCCTGCAATAACACATCACGCTTAGCAAGTGCTAACATCAGGAATTGCATGCTGTCAGTAGCTTGATGATACAAAATGCTAAAGGGAACATACAGCCTACTGTTTTCAGGGAGCCCAGGGCATCTTCAGTATTTTTGCTAATTAACTGCAAGCTTTTGAAAGCGTTCCATGACCACTCCTTATACTTTTCACACAATATACTGCATACGAAGCCACAATACGCACCCCATCATCACTGTAGCAGGTGGGTCCCTGTCTACAGTTTCAGACGCTTCCTCTGATGCCTATAAAGCTTTTTTATGACCTTTTTTCAGTCTAGCTTTTGAATTATTCCATGTCTAAAGGCAAATTATTAAGCAAAGAGTTAGTTTTAACACAAGAAGTTATACTTTGCTAGAGAAGCCTTTCATAACATTTCAAAAATGTTAAACCTAATAAGAAAGTGATGATTCCATTTTTTCCTCAGACTGTCAGAATTCCCAAAGGTTTTGATGATTATTTAAACAGAATCATTCAAAATTACTGCCGGGCACATTTGAATATGTTTCTTCTTCTCTACTGGACAAACACCTCACTGCAGATAGCATGCTATGACTGATATCAATACTGATGGTGATGTTCATTCTGACAGTAACACCTGCTTAGGAGACTTCACTTCTCTGCTCAATACAACACTAATTCTCAAAACTAGAAGGGCACTAGAGTTATGTTTTTGTTTATTTTCCCCCTGAGCAGTACTGGGTTACTTTGTAGTGCATTAGCCTTGCATCATGCAGCTCTGAAAGCTTTGCACCAAGTTCAAGAACATGTTTAAGGATAGTTCTTCCAAATGAAGCAAGCTTTTAATGTGACAAAGGCTGCTTAAATTTAGGAACTTCCAGATTAGAGGCTGGTACATGAGGATCTGGGTGGCAGAAAGGAATTCAAAAGGCAATCAGCTAAATAATAAACTTTGAGAACTAAAATATTATTTCCTTGAGAAATGTGACACAAAAAATCAATATGCTGAACAGGACTATTTCACCAGGAATAACTGGGAACAGAGAAGATAGCTAGCTCACAGGGCACTCTTCATGGTCTTCTAGTACAGAACAAAGGAACATTTCACATCTAAACAGATGTAGTGGACTCTTATTGAAGTGATGCTCTTTTGCAGTGAGATCTAATACATACTCAGAAAAGAAGGCTAATTTCTGTAATAGTTTGATATGCAGAATTAAATAAAGGATGGCTACTTTAAGAATATTTTAACTGTTTGAGAGTATCTCTCACAGTCAATCTTTATTACATAGTAAAGTAATCTCTGCACTACAACACAGTGGCAGTTATGGAAGCAGTAGTGTATGGGAACTGCTGAACCACAGCCTGAACCTCTGACTGACCACCTGAGGCGAGCACTGAGTCAGCCATGGAGCACAGGTGAAGGCAATTCAGCTGTGTGATGGAAGGGCTGGAGCCTGGCTGCACCTCTCCTAGACCCATTTAAGGGCTGACTGCCAGTGGGGAAGGGTCTCTTCTGGAGATCCTTTGTCTGGAGTTTTGCAGTGAGCCCAGCATGTGAGTAAGCATTCTATCTATTCTCTTTTTGTTATTATATTCTGCTTTGCCAAACTCTCTTGTTTATTTCATAATTATAGCAGCTTTATGTTTGTTGATTATACAAGTACCTAAACCAAAGAGTAGTTCAACTAACTTCATGATCACTTTCCTGTAAGTGAAATAGTGAAAACAGTGAAAGCCAGGCAGGATCCAAGGTGACCTGGCAGATTCTTTCTACTCTACAAAATTCAAGGTAAATTTAAAAGTAAGCAAGATTCTCAGAGAGAGGCTCAGCCTCCAAGGTTACTTTAACTTCCTTGTAGCAGTTGTGCTAATATACTTTGTCAACTCAAAAAACCCCAAAATAATCTGAGGTGTTATGGTTGCACATCAGCAGCCTAATTCAGTTTAGCAAGTTAAAAAAAGGCAACCTTTCAACCGACATACTATTCCCTTAAAACTTACTCTTTAGTACATCTCTTAATACATCTACTATTCCTCCTACTGCAATCAATTCTTAGTTACCTGAATTCCCTGACTATGCTTTTTTTTTCAGCTGTCCTTTCTGGTTATTGTTCAGTTTAGTTCAAGCTGGACCTTTCATAGCACGCCTATTCAGCTTTATCTGTTGCAATATTGTCTCACTGTCTTCTACAACAATGGATATTGCAAAAATAAAAATTAATATTTTAGAGTGGATAAGACAAAGAAAGTGTGGTTCTGCTCTGATGCTGTCTTACCTTGAGCAACTTCAGTCCAGTCTCTCTGACTGAGGTCAGAGTAAGAGACCTAATTTTATTTAACTCTATACATGTCTGCTTAAATTCAGTGTACCTCAGTGATGTGACAACAGTAAACAAATGTTGCATTAGACAGATAGACATAGGTACCTGCAGACCAAACTCAGCTGTATGTCCGCCATCTGGAGAAACCTAGAGATAAATTTAATTATGCCCTAATTGAACAAGCTGAAAAGAAAAAGGCATGAACGTAGTCCAAACTGCAAATGAGCAAAGAAGGGTAAAAAGGCAATGCACAACTCTAGAATGCCTTGTACTAATTACACGCCCAAAATTAACTGTGGCAGTTATCCTTCAACTGAGCTTCGCTAGTTAAAAGTCATACAGGAGTGCTCTTAATCTGCTCCACTGCCCAAATCAGATAATTAGCTTGAATCACAGCTAAAAGCATACTGCTCTAAAGATGATTTAAACAATTTCACCTGACTTTTTTTCCTGAAGCAGATTAGAAGCACTCCATAATCCATTAACACAGACCAGCACAAAGGATGGCAGCCTCTAGATGAGGGCAGAAACCATTCCAACTGTTTGCAGAGTGACTACACAGATATTCTTATGCTGAAGGAAATCAGTGTGGAAACAGGAGGTTACCAATAAGATAAGCAAAGACCAAGAAAGCAGACAATAGAAAGTGGTCTTTATCCTTCCCTGCAATAGACAGATAGGAATTTATCTTTCAAACTGTATTTTGCATTCCTGATCCATATTCACTGTCAGATTTATTGTCAGGAGTGTGGCAAGAAGAATTTAAATTTACTTCTCTACATCTATTTTATATCTTTCATACTGTTTCCAGTAAGTCTAAATCAAAACAAAAATGTGAGTTTTCACTGAATTTCATTTAACATGTTAACAACTGCACCTAACAGTTACCACTATTTCTTTAAAGGCTATGCACAGGAATCACAGAAGTATGATAATAAAACATGATTTGCTTTTTATTAGGTAACCTCACAGAAGCATTACAGATTAAGTGTACTACAGTGCTTAGCAGTTAAGAGAGTATTTATAATTAAATTCCTGCTGCATACAATGTGAAATTAAAGTTGCATGTTTGTCTCATTACACAACTGATTTCTAGTATTCTTTTGTCTCACTATACTGTAACTATTAACTTACTTGACTGTGCTCTTTTCTTGCTTTAGATAACCAGCCAAATCCGATTCTTTAAAATGTGACCTAGAAGGTGCCCTTAAAAGCAAGGAGAAGAAATGGATGTGGGGCAATAGTTTTAAAATGAGAAAGGCTTTAAAATTACAGACACTCTTTGAAGCTGTGATGCCTTTCTAGCACAAATGCTATCACAGAAATATTCAGACTGTACCCATCTTTCTATCACATGCCCAGAAGCGTGTTCCAAAACACATCACCTCCTTGACAGGCTGGCTACAGTAATGTACTATTTGCTGGTTATATCCCTTCTGTCCTGTATTATTGAACAGTAAAAGAGTTGGGTTTAGCTTTTAATGTCACTTTATGAAGTGACAGGCCCTGACTTGATGTGCCATGTCTTGCCCTTCTCCCTCACTGCCCTGTAAATGGGGTTAAGGTAGAACGAACAACTGGTTGCACATGAAACAGAACAGGGTAAGGGGGACACTAAAGCAAGAGGATCAGCTGCAGTTCAGGCAGGGAAGAAAAGAGTGTATGGCAGTGGATATGTGAAAGTTGTCGGGAAATTCTCAGGAGATGGTTCTGAGGTCAAATAATACTAAATCTTCTCTTTACTCGCTCTCCAGAGATGAATTAAGTTGGCCTGTTCCGGGCCTTTCCACGCTTCAATCCCCAGCAGACAGGATGCCCTCTCAACTCTCCACAAATGCACATTTAAATCAGAAGACAGTGCCTAGAGCCTGATCAACCCTGTAGTCAAGCAGGTCCTTCTTGCTCCTTTTTCCTTCAAATATGCCTCTATTGTGAAGATTGAAAAAAAAAAAAAGAAATCAAAACAACCAAGCCTTGCTAATTCAGAAAAGGGGCTCTGATCTAGGTGTCATCAGCCCGTGTAACCATTCAACCAACAGCAACCTCATCTCTGGTGGAACATTTAAACAGTGCAGTCAAAGAGCTTTAGCGGGAACTGTTGATATGCTCACTGCTTGTTGGTCAGGGAACTCAGGGATACCTGTGGCCAAAGGAGGATAGCAGCTGTGACAATATAGCAGCTCACTGCCACTGGAAAGGGGAGTTTCCCTCTTCCTGCATCCAGCCACATTCCCTGACACCTGCACTTCTCAGATTCCTGTCAGTTGCTTTATTAGCATGCTAGACAATTATCCCAAGAAACGTCCAACAGATGATGGCAACTTCAGGAACTCCACCTGCTTAGATGCTAATAGGGCCATCCAAACCACTCACAATAAAAATCAGGCTCTCCTTTAGGAAGATGCAAGGAACACTGGTAAAGAAGCAGTGCATTACAAGATTAAAGCACTACAGGTTCTTTGGCTCCTAAGCATGTTTAGCCATAGCAGAACACTTACATTTGTCATTACCAGCAGAAGAATGATGCTGACCTGAGACATCACAAATTAAGACACTGTCACAAATATTTAACTTAGTCTCTTTAGTGTCAAAATCTATTTTCTACTTGGCAAATGAAAGATTAAAACTGCTACAGCGCAGAATAAATTGTGAGACATATGCAACAGCTTTTTTCAAATATTACTTCAGGCATTTGAGGTTGGATAAATCATTCTAGTTACCTGTATAAGATAAAACAGAGTACTGTAGCATTACACTGCTTTATAGAAAACTCAAGCACTGCACTGGCTTTAATGATCTTTATTCTACAGTAAAGCAAGCCAAAGAGATACCCATTTACTTCCACCGTTAACATCAATATAATGCCAAAGCTCCAATTTTGTTTCACTGACTTTCTAAATGAGAAGAATTGCAACTTCAAGGCATTTTATCTACTGCCAGTGAAAAAACTAAAGGCACTTTGGAAGGCCTTTAATAGCCAAATGATGAACTTAAAAAGTTACAGTTGTGAAAATGAAACTGTCTTTTCCAAGATATGCACTTGAAACAATATTTACAAAATTCCAAGTTATTCAGCTGAACTTTCCAATGAGTTTGTGATAAATTTAGAATAGGAAGGAAGGACATTCAAGACACGCAAGAGATAAAAATAAGAGCTGGTGCAGAAGACATGCAGAAAGGTATTTAGGACAAGTAGGCTTGTTCTGTTGTTTTGCTTCTGCCTCAACAGTATGCGCTGCCATATTTTGAAATCCTCTGCTTGTAGCAGGCAAGCATTCAGGCCAAAACGTGGTCTTTCTGATCAACTCTGTAATCAAGCAGGTCCTTCTCACTCCTTTTTCCTTCAGATATGCCTCTATTGTGAAGACTGAATAAAAACCAAAACAGAGACAACAAAACAACATATTCCTTGGAGCTAAAGAAGTAAGCTACAATTTATAGAATAATAATTGAAAAAAATAAAATAAAATTGGCAATTCAGTGGAGACTAAAAAAAGTCACATAATGTAGGTTGCCCAGCCACATATGCTAGAACAGTTTAAAATGACATAATGACATGCTATTTTTCCTTTCTTCAGAAATCATTTACCATTCAAACAGGACAGATAGTACCAATGAATGAGATGCATTCAGTGAGCCACTTTTCTGAACAAATGCAAATAATAGTATGTAAAGCAGCGATTCTATTAAGAACGCCACCAAAAATCCACAAACTAAACTGAAATCCCCGGTGGCAATACTGTATCCTGAGGATTTTGTTTGTTGGTTTTCAGTGAGGAACCTTTTTGCAAAGGTGTATTGCAATTCTATCTCCATGGATTATCAGCTGAACTCTGAAAAGCTCTTTAACTAACAAACTAACTTGAACCATGTAAATAAAATGCTGTAGAATGTGGTATGAGTAACACCCAGGAATAATTCTCCTCACAGTTCACATACTCTAGTCATTTCTATCAGACAAGCTCTTTAAAAAATAAGATCTGACAGTGGACTTGGGTCTCCCACACCAAATATACACCTTAAATGCCACTTTCTGCTCTATGAAGCTCTCATGCACAAGTACCCAGTTACTTCTTGATGAAAAGAGACCATTTCTTCTGCTAAAGCACAGGGATATTGCCTCACTTAATAGCAGGAATTCTGAAGTGTAGGAAGAACTCCATTTTCCATATGCCATAGGAGCTTTTACCGAGGGAAAGCTGCCATAAGAGAAATAAGGAAGCTGAACTGTTCTGTTTGTATCCACGGCTGTAAATTAATTCCTTCGGCCGTTTCATCTCCTGTAAGGTGCAGTGTAATGCTAGGGTCCGTGTAGTGGTACTTCTCAAACCCAGACCTATCAGCTACTAACACTAAGAACATCTCAGCTTGATTCCCAGCAACAGTTCAGATAAAGATCATAAGCTCTGCTCAGCCGTATTGCTGAAAATGAGTCTGTTGGACATGCTGCAGATATAAAACACAGAAAGACTACAGTAATAGTCCCGCTTCTTACTTGTCCCAAGTTCACTTTGCTCTCCAAGCACGTGGTAAATCTGATGGCTACAAGTTTTGCTAGAGGACTTTACAATAGCAATAAAAAAATGCGTGCATGCCCCGCTACAGAGCACAGGTTGCAAAAGCAGCGGCTTTGCCAACTCTGCTAAGTAGAAGGAAGCCCTCAGGACTGGTGCTAAATGTCAGTGTGAATGTACCTCAAAGTGCTTGCAAGAACAGAATTTTCAAGAATTAAGCAGGAAACTTTCTGCAGCACGTCCACAGACATCCATTAAATGGGAAAGAACCTGTCTGCATCGGGAGATGCTTGTGGAACAGTAAAGACATTCAAACACATCTACCCCCAGCCTATTTTTAAGTACCTATGGGATTTCAAATTTTCCTGCTAACTTTGCTGTCTGAACCTGCCTCCACAAATCCACACCTCAAGTTCAACCTGAGTCAGATTTAAAACATGAGAGTTAGGATTACTTTTTGCCAACACCAAGGGCTGTTAGAATTATGATAGGAAGCAAAAGAAAACCTTTAAAAACAACCTTTGACCTTCTGTAATGAAATCAACTTTCCGTTTAAAAAACAGAACGTATTAAGCTGCTCAAGTAATAGAATACCTGCTAAGAGAAGTCCATTCAAGGATTTTCATCATAGCAGTCACTCCATAACACCTGACTAGATAAAGCATTTTTGCAGACTATTTTATAAAAAAATAATCGCACTATTAAATGCTAAACTTGTTGGTTCAGTTTAACCCAGCCTACAAAACCAGCCTGATACATTTTGCTCCTCCAGTTTCATTCCACAAATCAATAGAAGGGTGGGCACTGTGCAAGCACTCTGTCTCATCTCCCATGTTTTCCAGGAGATGCTGTAAAGACAGGCTCTCCACACATTCCCTCTACATTTTATCAGTGCTGTTCCTCTTACCTTCTCATCCATAACCCCATTATCGCAAGCATGTGAAGCTTTCTACCCTATTAAAAGTTGGGCTAGTGAAGAAAGAAACTATACCAACAGTAAATGTGATGGAAAACAACAGGAGAAATGGAACAGAGCGTTGATTCTTACATGAATGCCAGACACTTCAAAACCACAAGGGGAACTGCTTTTAGCTTCTTTGGCCTACAGCCTGATAAACTTTGAGCCTTCCCACTCAGCGTCTCTCTGTTACACTTACAACTTTGCCCAAGGTGTCTGTCAGCCTGTACTCCTTCCATTGAATTTCTAATACTTAACCACTTTCTGCAATTTCCTAAGCAGCAGAAAAGTCCAGTATACTCAATTTCACATCTTCTTGATTTGGTACCATATAAACCTTCTTGAAAAGGTTGATTCCAAATGGCCAAGTATCTAAACGTGGAAAGGCTGTTCAAGTCCCTGGACATGCAGAGATGCATCTCTCAATCTAGAAAGTGCTAAAATCCAATGGCCCTCCTATGCTGACAGAATTTTGAAATATATGCCGATCAAATGGAACCAGAATATTTCTCATTTCATAGGATCTAAAGGCTTGTGAATGAAGAAAATATAAGGTTTTAACATTAATATCTTGACATTTTCCAGCATCTCAAAATCAATCCAATATATCAATCCAATAATATTCACAGTGAATTGGAACCAGATGTTTTCCCAAAGTCTGGAAGTTGTCAAAGATTATAAACAAAAGAAGGTGGTTGGGAAAAGAATGTTTAAGAGGGTGGGAAATGTTTCCTAAACAGATCTGCAATCATGTGCTCACCTCCCATAAGACTACGGGATGGGGTGAGAGTGTCCAGAATGGCAGCAGTTTGGAGATGATGGTGTCTGCCACCACTTGAGAACAACACATCTACTGTGCAACTTGCTGTCCGGTTGCCCAGCAAGAAGAGCCACCAGCAGGTGAGCAGCAGTCAGATGAATTACCTGGGAAGGCCACATCCACTCATAGCTTACAGACAGAACGATACGTTAACTGAGATTATCTACTTTATAAGCACATCATCATTCTCCTTACCTAATTTTTCCCCCTTATGAACACTTGTCTAAGGCTCCCTCATTCACTGCTACCTACCTTTCTTTCGTCACTCTTGTTGCTCCACTCTTAACATGCTGTTTCTACATGTACACACCTTTCTCCCAACCTGATTTTATACTGTAAAATCAGTTGCTATTTGCATTCTCTCCTCACGTTCATGTTCTTCCTCAAAAATAACAAGACTAAAGTGCAATATAAAAATTGATTGTGGGCAGGTTCGGAGAACTAAAATGCTACACTATTTTGACAGTTTTCCTCACTGAATCAGCTCACCATGAGTGCTTCACAGTAAGCACAAAGGAAAAAGCAGGACTGCACTGTAGGTGACAGAACTCCTACTCCAAAAAGCAACCATCAGATCAGCAAACTACAGTGCAAACCTATAGCCTTGCTCTCTCCCAATGAAATCAATACATTAACACAAACTTCAGTGTTTGATCAGCTCTATACACCTTCCACATTTACTTGAGTCACACCCTGGATTTTAATGAAGCTTTCATATTTTAGTTAAATGTGTTAATTTATGTTTCCATTAATAAAAAGTTCCTAACTGCTCAAGAATTCAAGTGTAGAGCGCTTGAGCCAAGGGAAACATGTCTGTGCTCAAGGTAAAATCCTAATTTCCCTCAACCTGTCTACCTCTGAAATGCCATCGCACTGGCCTTACCCTTATTTTTGCCAGTTTATTGCCAATCACCACAGTCCACTAACAGCAGCTGATGGTATCAGTGATGAGAAAGTAGACCGCTATTGTGTATACAAACCACGCTTCCCCATAGCTTCACAATTATGTGAAGTATGATAAAAAACGGCTGTCCTGGTGACACAGGGTGGTTTGAACTGAACAGTGGTGCCAGGTTGGAAGAGGTAAAGATGTGCACAAGCTTGCTGCAGTGCTGTTCAGCACCAGAGCTGGCAGGACAGTAGGACACAACATGCCTGGAAGCAGGAGGCAAACCTGGCTGACAAGATCACGCTGGTGCTGCACAGCACACGTGAAGATGTCTCGTGCCCAGGCACAAGAGTTTCCGCATTCCAGTTTCAGCCAGCTCTTTTACTCCTCTGGTGACTGAGTTTCCAAGTCTACTGTTTAGAAAGCTGTTAAAATTCTCAGGAAAGACAAAAGTTTGACTTAATGCCATGGGATATGATTAATGATTCAGATACGTTTCTCACATGTGACAGCTGTGAGAGCTGTGCAAACAGAACGAATGGCGCTGTTGTGATAGCACTCACTGAAGACTACGGATGCACCAAAGGTTGCTCCTGCTTTAGTCAGTAGCAATACCAGTGTGTGGCAGGATGCAACTGTATTGGTAGACTCATCTGCCTCATATGTATACACTCAGCTTATAGAGGTTACTATGAGTACATGTGATCGAGTGGGTAGGTGACATAGTGTAGCAGCAGGTTGGGGTTGCACACTGGATGCAAAGCAGCAGGTAAGGGGTGAAACAGTCCCCGTTCTGGTATTCTGTAAGTCTGGTTGCCTTGGTTGGGCAGCCATGGTGGCACTTAAGGCAGCACCTGAAAGGAGGAAGCTGGACAGCTGGGTTAAGCACAGCTTTACTTTCATGAACACACCTCACTGCACGCTCAGAAGTGCATAGCACAGAAATGACGCTCTTGGTTCACCCAGCTGCCAGACTAGCCAACCCATGAACTAAATTTTAGGCAGAAAACCTGTCTACCCTAGTGCACACTGGAACCACTGCCCAAGTTTCAAGTTCTTGGTCTGATAACAAAATTCTGAAGTGCTGAAGGCTTTGCCAATAGCCAAGAATAGCTCCCAGTGCATGCTGACTGACTCCATGCATCAGCTCCCAACCTAGGAGCTGACACAAATTACACATGTTTTTCACAGTCTCTGGACCAGCTCAAGCATGGGGAGTAAACAAAGCATGGGAAATAGAGTGGCAATGCTATTTGAAAGAGGTATTCAGCATGAAAGAAAACAGTAATCCCAGTAATGATAATCAGGCCACAAGTTCGTAGGGCAGCATGGTGACAACAAAATGCCAGCTTGTTTTCCCTCAAACGAGAGCTGTATTGCAACGGAGATCAAAAGCAAATGCTGCCCTCTGTACTGCACTAGGCTGTCTATACAAGTGGGCCATTTCTGGAAGAAATGACACCTGAAGAAAGGCTCAGAAGCAAGTTGTACAGAGCACCCCAGCCCCTCCAATAAAACCCTCACCTTACCAGCAGAAACCTAACTGGAAGCAGATGCTAGAGATAACAGAGTATTTGATCCAGTTAACTTGCTGATAACCCAAAGCAAGCCCCCCTTTGCTTCCACCCTAGATTCCTTATGTTTCTTACGTGTGCAGGGGAAAAGGGATTTCCTAAGTAAAGGAGAAAGCTTCCTACACCTCAGAGGCAATGTTTTCCATTCCAAAGATTAACAGATTCGCTTAATGCTCCTGATTTTACCACACAGACCACAGCTTTCTCTCATCACAAAACAAATAACAGAGAACAGATGCATACGCCCTATACAGGCTTGACAGAAAAAGCCAAAGGAATGGGAAACAACATGGAACTGTTTCACTGACGCCTAAAGGGAAATGGAAAGCTGTTCACCTGCACAATCTGCTAAAGAAGTGGTTAAAAAAATAAAAATAGGGCACTGCTAATCTCTTTTCATGAGTGCTTTTCCCACATCAGATTCAGGTTTCTAAGATCCTTATGACTGTGAAAAAAACACTAATTCCTCACTACTCGGCAGTATTTGGGAACATCGCTGTTCACTTTCTCCATCGATATCACTGCTGCAATAGAGAACACACTTCTTTTCCCCCCAGTTTCTACCATTTTAGGTTCTCTTTCCTACTAATTAACTTAAGTGCATTTGCCTCCGCTGTTCCTGGCGTGCAGCAACATGACACTGGCATTGCTCTCGACATCTCTCTGCTTCCCACAGACCTGCACTAAAACCACTGAGTTCTGTCAACTTTGCAGCTCCCCACGAGCAGAGCTCCGTGCAACAGCACAGCAGCAGTGCCCTGTTTGCACGCGCAGGAAGATGACTGTGCATCCCGTCACACTGCAGGTTATCTTCACAGCCATCACCAGGGCCACAAACTGAGCTCTCCTGGCACGTTCCTAATGTCCTTCAAGGTTTAGCGACGAGTTACACAACCCAATGCTGTGCAATTTTCATTCGTCCAAGGATGAGCCTTCTGATTACAGAAACCAGATAAAGTTGTGCAAAGACGTCATTTGTATCAAGTTTCCTCTGCCACTGATTTTTGCTTAGATTTAGATCAGAAGAGCCTTAAAAACTGCTCCCCAGGATGTGACCCCGGGGTTATATGCTCACTGCAGCTGCATGTAGCTGTGCTCCCTGCTGTTAACTTTATTAATTAAGAGTTTGCATTCCTCCCTTCTGCGTTTGCAGAAACAGCTCTTAAATTTTGGGCGACTGCTCGGCGCTCTGCAGATATTTGGCTTTCAGATCACAAAGCACGGATTGCTTCGTGCAACGCTTAAAAACAAAGCGATTCCTTGTTCCCTCCGCCTGTTCTGTGCCACGATTTCTGAATGGATTACATGAGAGACGGGGGGGAGGGGGGGGGGAAACCACCACACACACATAGAAAAGAGGAAGTTGTGCTTTTGGATCGCCACAGCGGAGCGCACGCTTTGCAGAAGGGGTGTAGTTGCAGCAACAATTTCAGGTTTCGATGATCTTAACGCGGATTTCAAAACAAAGCACCTCCCTCCTTCGCGTGGCAGCAGCCCTGCGAGACGGGACTTGGGATGGAAAAGACGGCGCTCGTTACCCCGAGCCTCCCGCCGCGCCGCGCCGCACGCAAAGTTGCGGATAAGCGCGGTCGGGACGCGGGCACGTCCTCGCACGGCGCTGTCACTGCCACCGCGCCCCAACCGAGCCGGGGAAGGACGGAGCCCCGCGCACGACGCCCGGCTCCCCCCCTCCTTCCCTCCCTCTTTCCTTCCCTGCCTCCCGCCGCCGCCGCGGCCGGACGGGGCGGCGCTGCCGGGACCAGCACCCGCTCCTCCCCCGTGGGCGCTCACCAGGGGTCGAACTCGTGGATGATGCTCTCGAAGCGGATGACGGCGAAGAGGCGCGAGCTGAAGCCGGCCAGCCAGGCCAGGAAGAGGATGGTGAAGGAGAGCAGTGACTGCCAGCCCGCCGGCTGCGACAGGCCCCCCGACAGGCCGCCCCCCGGCCCGCCGCGGCTGTTGAGCGGCGCCACGGAGTTGGCGGCGGCGCCGGGCTTGTGCTTGCTGTCGGGGGCCGAGTGCTCCGCCATGTTGCGCCCGGGGCTCCCTCGCAGCCGCTCCGCCCGGCGCGCGCGGGGAGGAGGGAGGGGCGGGGGAAGGGAAGGGCGGGGGGGAGGGAGGGAAGGGGCAGAGCCAGCCCGCTGCCGCCGCGCTCCTCGCGGGCCGCCCGCCGCCACCGCCGCCTCGCCTCGCCGAGCTCTGCCTCCCGCCGCCGCCCTCGGCAGCCCAGGGGCGGGCGGTGACGACGGAGCGGGGAGGGGCGGAGGGCGCGCGGCCGCCGCCGGAGCGGTGCTAAGGGGCCGCGCGTGCGCGTGAGCGCAGGGGGCGGGCGCGCGCGGGCTGGCGTCCGGCGGCTCGCGGGCGGTTTGACATTGCCGCCCTCCGGCGCGGGAGGAGCTACGGGGGCAGGGGCGGGGCTGCGGGAGAAGGAGGGGACCGGGGGGAGGGACTGGCCAATCGCCACGGTCGCCCTGCTAACCGGAACTCGGTGACGGCCTGTCACGAAGCGACAGGTATTTAAAAGGGGCGGGGTGAGGCCCGGCGGCCAGTCGGAGTGACGAAGGGGAAGGCGTGGCAGCGCGCGCGCGGAGGAGAAACGACTTTCATCGCCGGGCATTGGCGGGTCAGGAAAGGGAGGGCGCTGAGTGGCGGCACTGTGAGCCAATGGGAGCGGCGCGGCGGGGGTCACAGCGGGAGAGGAGGGGCGCCGGGGGCGGTGCTGCAGCGCGCGTGGGCCGGTGCGGCTCCTGGCGTCTCGTGCGGCCTCGCGGGGGCTACTGGGAGCCGCAGTTCGCGGCGTGCCTGTGGCGCCAGAGGCGCTGGAGCTGCTGCTGCTGCTGCTGCTGCTGCTGCTGCTGCTGCTGCTTGTGCGGCTGTGACGGCCCCTGTGGGGTGCTAGGGGCACCGTCGCCGTTACTCGCTGCGTGGTGCGGCTCTCCCCAGCGAGCCCTTGGGGCTCGTCGCCCTCTTCTGAGGGTGCCCTAGGCTACCGCTAAGGGCTGCCCGGCCGTCCCTGAATGCTTCTGCTTGGCTTTTGAGGTACGAGCTTCCACTTTGATGCTCCTCCTCGGGGCTTGCGTTCCTCTGAGCCATTTGTTTCAGCCGTTTAATTACCGCCGGACCGGGCCCCGAGGGCGGGCAGGTAGGAGAGGGAGCTGCAGGCAAGGCTGGCCCCGGGCTGCGGATTGAAACCCCTGTTCTGGTACACTTCCCTCAGCCCTTATTTGTGCCCAGCTGTGGCTTACTCACCTGGTTTGAAGGCAGGGCTGCTGCGAGGCACGTTGTGTGCCTGTTGCGAGATGTAGGTTGCTCCAAAAGTAAAGCCTCCTGTTTATCACCACGGGAGCTGCAGCAGATACAAAGGACTTAGTAACACTATGTGATAGAGGAAATTCTCAGCTCCCAAATGTTATTTTTCAACAGCCAGCGCCATTAGCTGCGCACTTTCACCAGCAATGAACAAGGAGCCTAAATATTACACTTGTTGTAAATCTACACCAGTCACACACTGTCAGCACTACTAAAACACAACACCCACTGCCTCACTGTGCCCACATCCGCTGCTTGGACCTTGTAATGTTGCTCCTTCTCACTCCTGACTTCCATGTCAGATCCCATTCTGTCAGACTGCCCCTCTGCTGCCATCTGTCACACAGCAACAACATGGAATGGAATATTGGTGGGAAGGTTCAACCTCTACTGCCATCCCACCATCTGCCTCTTGATGTTGTGAGCCTACATCATAAAAGAGGAGGCATTACTTTTGGGGCAGTCCTCACATGAGGTTTAAGAAAACTTCCATAAAATTATGAGGTTCAATTTTGCTGAATCTGGCTCTTAAAAAGCTGTGTGTGTTGTATTTTTCTCTTAGTACATTGTTCTTTTCTACTCTAGTTAAAATAGGTCAATAATACATTCAAGAGAAATTAAGTTAGACATTTGCCCCTTTCCTAGTGTCGTCTGTGAGGGTTTTTAATGAGCTGCCCAATTGGCATTTCGAGTGAAAGATTTTTTTTTTTCCTTAATTGGGTCATGAATGAGGAGCAAAAGTGGCTGGAAATTTGCAGCTATCCGTTGTTTTCTCAAATGCATTGACTGATTGTATGACAGGCTCAGCCCTGGTCTGCTGTTCTGAAATGACTGGTGGTATTTCCATTCTCACAGTTGGATCCTGTCTTTGGTAACAGCAATTCAAGGTTAATGATGCAGTAGGGGAGCAGCTCTACGTGGTGCTGTATGTAGAATACCTTTGTCTTTTCTTCCCCTGCACCCACGAGTCTGGGTACTAAGAAGGCAAAATTGATTGATGATGCACTGAAAAAAAATTGCATACCAGAATTTTTAATGCAAAATTTATCATCAGTGTTAACTTTCCTTGATTAAGAATCTGCTTTATTTAAAAATCATTGTGGAACATGGTATGGATGAAGTTACATGGCATTCACTTTAAATTTCATTGCTATAACTTTTAACTTCCAGCAGGGAGCTTATATCATTCTGACTATACTGACAATTTTTTTGAGCATAGACAAGCTCAGACAGACCTTGATTTATTTGAATGCTGACTAATGGTAAAGTGTTTCTTTGTCCTTGGTAACAAACGATATTGTTGCCTATTCATTTTCAAACTGTTCAAAAGTCTGTACATGAGAGCCTGGATAACAAAATTTAGTGGTAGCAAAAGCACAGTTCTAGTACAAGCTTTTATTAATGTTTCTATAAATACATTGTCAAAATTTTGTGTGAAATAAGATTGAGTAGTCTTATAGTACGTCTGATTAAACAGTTGCACTCAAATGAAAATTCCTAGTCATACAGCTGGATGGTTTTGATGCTATGCTGCCACGACTAAAATGGAAAACACTTTTTTGGAGGAAATGCAAAGCATGTCTACTGAGCAACAGCATTCCACCCCTGCTTGAAATTTGTCCTTCCCCATTGCCCTGTAATGTGATGGAGCTATTGGAGCAGGTCCAGAGGAAGTCTGAAAAGATGACCAGAGGGCTGGAGGACCCCTCCTATAAAAAAAGTCTGAGGGAGATGGGGCTGTTCAGCCTGGAGAAGAGAAGGCTGTGGGGAGACCTCCCTGCAGCCTTTCAGTATTTGAAGGGAGCTTATAAGCAGGAGGGGGATCAACTTTTTACAGTGTAATAGTGAAGGACAAGAGGGAATGTCTTTAGATTAAAAGAGGGCAAGTTTAGATTAGAGATCAGGAAGAAATTCTTAGAGGAAACAGGCTGCCCAGAGAAGCTGTGGTGCCCCATCCCTGGAGCACTCAAGGTCAGTTTGGATGGGGTCCTGGGCAGCCTGAGCTGGTGGGTGGCAGCCCTGCCCATGGCAGGGGATTGGAACTGGGTGGGCTTTAAGGTCCATTCCAACCTAAGCCATTCTATTATTCTTTTTTTTTTTTTCCCCTCCTTTATGCTTGTGTTCTTCTTTTTTCTTTGTTTTAAGGTGATTTGGTTTAAACTTGTTCCACTGTGTCTGGTGGTATTTTCTTTGAAAACAAAATAACCATGAAAGTGTCCAAATTAATGGTTGAGGTATTGACTTTGCATATTGATTATGAACCATTTTGCATATAGAAAATCAGTTTCCTATTCTGAGTAGGTAAAATAATATCCAAATGCCTAAAGGGGGGGGTGGGGGAGGGGGCGGATTCTTATTTATTTTTCAAGCTTCCTCAATAATGGAACCGTTAGGAGGGTAATGCCAAGTGTGGAGGTTGTGTTACAACTGGACAAACTGAAGCATCTTGAAAGTTGTAGATCTGTGTACAGGAAAGTATCATATGAGGGCTCTTCATCCCTCAACACGGCCACCATGTGTCACTGACATGCATCCTGCTGTTGTAAGGATGTCAGACAAAATTAAGACAGAAGAAACCAGATACATCTATGTAATAAATTATGAATCAGAAATACAAACTCGTGATTGGAGGGAACAATTCATGCTTTTTGCCAAACTTTATTGGCAACAGTTGTGCAGTGTTCATTAACAGTAGTAGGCAGCTTAGTTTAAAAAGCCATAGATAGCAGGTTTAGGGTAATAAGCAAACCTTAAACAGTCCTTCCAACTTTTTGGTCCTGTAGATGAGCAAGTTAGTAAGTTTAGTGCTAAGATTTTGAAGATGGCTTTATGAAGTAGTACTTCCTGAAATGTAGAGCAGAGCATCACTCAGCGTGCTGGAAGATGCCTGATTCCACTGAGCACATCTCTAAAATCCCTGGAGAGTCATTGTTTAAAAATGTATGGTAGGGTTTAAATGAAAGAAAATACAATATCACTGCATAATAATTATCCTTGAGAACCTGAACTTTAATGCATTTAAAAATAGCTATATATTAGTTTCTACATTAGATAAAATGTCATGAAATTAAAATAATTTTAAAAATCAATTTATTGAAGCAGGTGCGACCTTTTGTGAATACATGCAAATCACTTTAGCTAGTTATAAACTGGCACAAGATTGTCTGCAAAGAGCTTTGCACCTGTGTAACTTTAATGAGTTTTTTAATTGATTTGAATTAAACTGGCACAACTGTTGTGTTTAGACAAGGCCTTAACCTAGCAGTTAATTCAGTAATAACAGTAGAAACTGGCTTTACTTATTTCTGACAGTGTTCTGCTGTGATTTCCCCCTTTCCAAGAATTTGAACACAAGCTGCTGTTCTTTCTCTGCTCTCCTGTCTTAATTTCCCTCCATAGTTTCCCTTTCTTGTGACCTGCACAGTGATAAAGGTTGCTGCAGTTTGCACAGACTTCTCAGGAATCACGAAGAGGAATGGCAAGACTCAATGCATGCTTTCTCTCCCTAGGCAGCCCCTGGCATACTCTGGTGCCAATACCTGTTCTATCAACCTTGTCTTTACTTCCTCAGGGACAAATGGGCAGGCTTCTGGCAGGCTGCTACCAGCTCTGCAAAATCCCCAGCCTTTCTTAGAATAACTGTAGCAACATCTTTGGCCTTTTTTTTAAATTATTTTTTATTTTAGAAGAAGACAAAACAAATGATAAAATCCCCCCCAAAACTCATGAAAACCACATACAGTATTTTTTATGCTTATATTCTTACCTACATGCAAGAGCTGCACAATGTAGAAAACCTGTGGACTTCTGAAATACCTTTCTCAAGTGTTGTTTTGTTATTTCTAGCACTTGCATGCATGCTTCACCAGATCTTGGTTGTTCTTGGCAAATTCTGCAACGGAGCATTTTTGCAAAATGTTCATTTTATCCTTTCTACTAAGAAGTAATATGTTGCTTTTGGTTGAGAAGTGTTGGGAGAAAAAAAGAAAAAGCCATTTTCTCCAGGGATATCCTGAGTGGCCTTGTCAGACAGTAGAATGGTGATGCTTAGCATGTAAATTCTAAGTCCCCAGAAACTGTAGATACTGGATCTCATTAATATATCATGTTGGAACAGCAGAACTGCTAAGGGACCCAGCTGGAGAGAAAAGCTAGCCCCTGGGGAATGCAGTGAGAGTTGTGTCCATTTTAAATGTATGGGATCTGGGACTGCTTAGTTGTCGTTAATGTGAATTTCCTCACTATACTGAAGTGAGGACAAGGGCAGAATATAGGAAAGAGGCATTCTGCTTTTAGCTGTTACGCCAGCTGCATTTTACAGCATCAGAATAAGATGTGTGGAAACATAGCAAAGAAAAGAAGAAAGGAAAGAAAAGATTTTATTTATGTCATTGCTTGAAGCCTATTTTTGCCTGTAGGATTTTGATCACCCTTTAGTAATATTTTTCTTCCTTGCCTCCCTTCCCAGAATGTACCACACTATTGCTGATTGGAATTGAATGTAAGGGAAGAGGAAGGAGGTATTTGCATTTTGTCTGTAAACTGCAACTGTATTTCATCAAAGCTTAACTCTTCTGATTTTATTTTGGCCAATAAATTTGAGAAAAGTTTGTAGGTTGGAAAATTTGGCAGTGTTACATGTATTGCTTTCAGTGCATCAGTACTTCAGCAGGGGAAAAAAAAAAAAAAAGGAGGAGGAAAGATGATGTAGCACAGTATCAGCAAAGAATTCCCCATGCCTGAAAATTTCTCTGTAAGTATTGTGCAATATATTTCTGTAATTGGGTTTGTAGTCTAAATGTGCCTAGCCTTGAGGAAAGAAGTTATTTTACAGTGGATTGTTTCTAGTGCTTTTCTGTTGTTAGCATTTGAGACTAGTCATTATCTTCTTTTCTATTTTCTACACTGCTTGTAGATATTCTTCTAGTCAACTGCTGCATTAATAACTGCATCAGAATTGCAAAAGAATTTAAATGATTTTGTTGTGGAATGAACTGTGCCAAAACTCACAATGCATTACAGAACAGGAGCTTATGTGTGCTTTGGGATAGAGTAATTTCAGCCCATCCTCACATGCAGATCTGAAGGACTCCATCAAGAAGAAAATGCAGCGGTGACCAATTTATGGATTTATAAGACTTGATTTTTTTGGCTACTGCAATGGCATCAAGAGATTTGACCTCTTCAGAAGTGCAAGAACTGCTGTGTTGCAGAAAGGTTACTAAGAGGACAGAAGCGGACTGAAGATTATGTTCTGTGATATTTAATCTGTTGGTCTTCAGTTATTACTGCAGGAATCTTTTCATCAATGACTGTAGCACTTGCATCCCAGATTTATTGTTATCCAGTTAAATTCATGACGTGGATTTTTTTTTTTTTTTAATTATACATCTATCTGGAACAATACATCTTAATATTTAAAAACCTTATCTTGAGGAAACTGATCTGACAATAATTGATCCCTAGTGCTCAACTCCTTTTGCATTCCTTCTTTAACTATTTGTACTATTTTTCTAGATCTTAGAATACTGAAATCCCTATTGGTAGTTTGTGTTAGTTGTTGATATGTTCTCCCAGACTTAAGAACCCAGCTGGTGTTTCAGATTACTTTCATAGAAGACAATTTACAAATTTCAAAGGAAAGCAACCATGAATCTGAAGCAAAAAAAGATGCTTTCTGTTTTGGCTGTATAACAAGTGATGTTGCAAAAACGGAGCCAGAGGACAAATTCTGCTGCCAAAGCACCCAAGTCTCTGTTCAAATTGAGGATAGCACTTTGTGCTCAGATTGTTCCTCTATATATGTTCATATAACAAGCAATTCAAAGCATGGGTTATGTTACTTAAAGATATGTCCATTACGTTCTCCATCACTGGTCCCTTTGGATCAGGTTTAATGTTACAGTGAACTCCATTCCTTGCCAGTGCTCCTGCACGAGTTTGTCCAAGGCTTACAGTCCCTTTAGGGAGTACCTGCACTGGTGCAGCCTTATCTGTTGACCACAGTCCATCTCTACAGAGGTATATCTGTACCTGCCTTACTCATGGGCCACTTTAGGCCACTTGTTCCAGTGTGATCCCCTTCAGGGATGTGCCAGCTTCAGCATCCACAGCCACAGATGCTTTGAGATATACCTGCTCTGGTGTAGATTTATCCCCAGTCACAGATGCTTTGAGGCATACGTGCTCCCTCATGGATTTATCCACAGCTCTCAGACCCTTTGACTCAGCTTCTCAATGCAGTTGCAGTCTGTCTAATGCAGCAGCACAGGACCAGCAGCCATACCTTGGCCATTACCACATGCCACATACATGGCCAGGGAAATGTTTCCAGTTACATTAGAGTAAGACAAGAAGTAAAGCTCCCTGCAAGCACTAGACTAATATATATTAAAGTGAGCCCCATGGCAGGCACAGGAGCCTGTCAATTAGCAGCAAAACAACTATAAATCCAATCCAGCATGCTCCGATGAAATCTGTTCTGGTCTTAAGCCCCTCGAGCCCCACATTAGGTACCAAAAAAAGGCTGTGATGGTTTAATCCTGCAGAGAAACCCCACACAGGCACTCACTCAGTTCTTCCAATGTGAGGGGAGGGAGAATTGGGAGGGTAGACCTGCAAACGTGTGGTTTTAAGTGAAGGCAGTCTCAAGGGTAAAGGAAAAGCTGCATGTGCAAGCAAAGCAAAATAAAGAATTCATTCACTACTCCCTATCAGCAGGCAGATGTTTGGCTGTTTCCAGGAAAGCAGAGCTTCTTCATGCATAACGGTTACTTGGGAAGACAAATGCCATAACTCAAGCATCCCCCTCCTGTTTCCTTCCTCCTTTCATCCAGCTTGTATTGCTGAGCAAAGCATCACATGGTGTGAAATATCACTCTGGTCAGCTGGGGTCAGCTCTCCTGGCTGTATCCCTTCCCAGGGCTCTCTGCACCCACAGCCTGCTCACAAGCAGGGTGGTGTGACAAACAGAAAAGACCTTGATGCTGTATGAGCACTGGTCAGCAGTAACTAAATCATAACTGACTTCTCAGCACTGTTTTTCATCACAAATTCAAAATAAAGCACCATAGTAGCTACCATGAAGAAAATTAACCCTATCCCAGTCAAAACCAGCACACAAATAATAAAATGAACATCTTTTCTCCCATCCACTTTGAATGTGTCCTGATATTTCTTAGAACAGTGGAGTTTTAATGATGACTATTAGGAGCTGTTGCTGTAGCTGCAGAGAGGGTAGTTCATGCTTTGTTTTAGTTATCTTTATTGCAATTTAAAGGAAGAAATCAATCTCAATGTGATTCCATTGTGAAAAAACAAAGCCGTAAGTGTCAAAGGATCTTCCCCAGGCAGTCATTAAGGAAAAGAGGTGGAATCTGGGAACTACATTACTACATCTGACTACATTTCCATACTTTGTAGAAGCTGTTGTCTAAGAAAGCACCTCTGCTTTGGCTGATAGCTAGAATCCCTCATAGATGTTAACCCTCAGGGCAGAATGGGGGAAGAAAAGAGGAAAAGAGGTAAAGACAGGGAAATTGCTTACCAATTACTGTCATGGGCAAAGCAGCATTGACTCGGATTAAGAATTGCAAGGAATACCTGTTCTGCCATGGAACTGCTCTTCCTCTGAGCTTAACGTTCCCTCTGTTGTTTGTAACTCACTCCCTCCTCTTCTCTCTGGCTGGTATTTTCTGCCCTTTCTTATATATATATATTCATTTCTTGGATATTTCCTTACAGATATGCTACCATCTTGACCGCTGGGCTCAGCTTTGGCCTGCATTTGGATGTATTGTAGAACTGTCTGGATCCGTCTGGGCCCAGCACAGGGCAGCCCCATGCTTCTTCCCACAGAAGCTGCCCCTGGAGTCTCCCACAACCAAAACCTTGCTGTGTACACCAAGCACTGGTTTCTAAGTCAAGCTGTATAGGGAAGGCAAACAGGCTGTATGCATCTTGACATATTTTTGCTGATTCTCAGGAATTCTTCTTAAACATATACTATCCTTGTTTAAAGAGCATCACATGTTTAACGTTATGCTCAAAAGTTGTAAGTATTTATGGATTCAGACCACTTTTTAAAGGAACTCATTTGTTAGTATCAGGGAGTGTATGGAACTGCCGAATCACGGCCTGAACCTCTGATTGACCACCTGAGGTGAGCAGAGTCAGCCCTGGGAGCACAGGTGAAAGTGATTCTCCTGTGCTATTGGAAGGGGTGGAGCCTGGCTGCACCTCTCCTAGACCCCATTTTAAGAGGTGACCAGCAGTGGGGAAAGTTCTCTTTTGGAGATGGCTCCTCTTGGAATCTTCTCAGCAAGCCCAAGATAAGGGTAAGCTTTCCATTCATTCTTCTTTAGCGTGGTGACCTGTTTAGCCTAATTTTCCTGTATATTTCTTAATTATAACATCTGTATATTCATTGATTATACAGAGAATGAGTTCAAAGGTTTTGAAGTTGAAGGACTCCCCTCTTTTTTTTTTATCTTGACATGCTAAGTTATTTAATTTGCTGGATTGCTTATGCTTTATCTCCTTCATGTGACTTCCACTTCTATCAGAGATACACTCCATGGTTTTTATTGCAGGCAGATGGTAAGATTTGTGTGGAAATCATAGGCAGTTTTTATTGAGCTGTTAATTACTGACATTTGCATTATTAGGCATGGTAATCTCTTATTTCTGCAACAGTTACCCTCCTTCTGGAGAGAGAAGGGACATGTATTAGTCTATGACTTTCTTGTTTTCTTCTTCAATTCAAATTGCATTAGACAACAACATGGAGGAGACTGTTCAAATGCTCTTTCAATGGCATTAAAGTAATTTGTCAGGCTTGGGAAAATGCAGTGTCATTTCATTGTAGTACCTCTGCTCTTCTGTTCCCTGTAGCTCAGTGTGCACTGTCCTAACCTGAACTGTCAAGTAAAAGTTTGATGTGGCTTCTTCTAAAGTGGTGGGAGAAAATTGCCATTAAAACAGTCACTACTGGTTCTCATGGGCAGAATCTAGGAAAGCTGTGAATATTAAGTGCAAAGACTGACTATCTTTTACTTAATGCTCTGTTTTAGTTGGGATAGAAATACGCTTCCAAAGATCAGGCAGATCCTCCAGAGTATTATAAGTACTGTCTGTCAGCATAATACAATTATGTTTTGGAGTTCTATGGAGACTCCTAAAAATTCAGAAACACAAGGTCAAACCCTGAGTGCTTTTAGGTGTTCACTCCCAAATCGTATTAATTTATGATAGCAAGAAGTTGTCTCTATATCTGTCACATAGTAGAAAAATCTGAAGTGCCGCAGATCCTCGGTAGGATTAAAAAATGAAATATCAATATTTTAGTTCCCCTGTCTCCTTATTCTATTATCTTTTTGTTCATACAGCCAACACCCTGGCACCTAGATTCTTGATAAGGGAACAACCCTATTCAGCTTCCTCAGCATCAATGCAAGATAGGTCTGTAAGAAATGTGTATAGTAAGCTTTCCTTCAGAGTGAGATATTCTACAACCATAATTTGTTCTACCCATCCTTGCCTGAGAAACTAATACCTCTCAATGCAGGTTTTTAATGTGGTAATTAAACATTCCTGCATTTTATCTTCAGTTCATTTTGGAAGCAGTGCTGTCATCATTGCCAACCATTGCTTTTTATTAACTGTTGGGAAGCCACCCTATTGCATATTGGGAGATTAACTGTAATTAGATTCTATCGCACTAAAACACTGCTATGTAAACCACTTCACCTCCTGTTTAATTGAGGAACTGAACATGGAGAGACTTTGTTAACAAGGAAAGAATGAATATTTAAATTGGCCAGAACGGTATTATGGCTCTTCTGGGCCTTTTAAGTACATAGTTATTGGCATTACCTCCTTTCCTATGCTTATCCAGTCCTTATTTTCAGGTTGCCTGGAGCTTGAGAGATGCGCTGGAGTTATAAATAATATACTGGTAGCAAAGTTGAGATGTCAGGTGTACAAAACAAGCCCATCAGCATATGTACATTGTGAACATATAAACACTATGTGTTTCTGTCTGTGTCTGGTCAGTTTTGAATCTGTGGAAAATGTCCATTTCTTAGTTAAACATAGTTGTGGCAGAGCTTTTTCCCATTTCTCCAAGAGTGGAGTCATAGGATCCAGCTCCTTTGGTGGCAGGGTTGTTGTTTACAGTTTTCAAAGCGTGATGTGTGCAGCTCCATCCTAGGTTTCTTTGAGGAGTTTGCAAAAGGAAGCATTAAATCAATGACCTTAGATTGACTATGGAAACCTCTTGAAGTACCTCTTCACAGGAAAACTCTTTGAGGTGTAAACTTGAAAAGGAGGGAAAACAAGTATTTTGTTGTAGTATTTATGCTGTTGCTTTTCTGCAGGGTCCTTTACTGCAGGCAAGGAGCTGCCCCAGTCCTGTCTGCTGGCAAATAGAGTTAATGCATTGGCTCAAAGAACTGTAAAGATGCTACAGTGTATTTTACCTTTTAGACACTGTTTGTTTTGAATATCTGCACCTAAAGCTGGTAAAATCTAGATTTCCTAGGGTAACAATACTGCAAACTGGTGTGTACTTCTGTACATACACCGTTAATATTAAGTAGTCCTAAGTTTCTTGCACTTCAGCTGTGTTGCAGGGGTACCAACTGCTATACCTGAAGCAGAAGGGAAGAAAACAGGGGCAATAATTGTGGAGTACTTCAGTTCTAGAGAAACACAAGCAGGGTTTTCAGTCCTTAACTCTTATTCTGTGACTATGGTGGAGGGAAGAGAAAATTGCTTGTACCTTAAGAAGCATATACGAAATTCTAGTGTGTGGGAGCATTCTTGATGCTTAGCTACCTGGTTAATTTAGGCAACTTGCCTCCAGTAATATAGTTAAGCATTTCTTGCTGTGAGTTTTCACATTCTTTTGTAGATGGAGTTGCTTGGATTCTAACTGGGCTGAATCACTGATAGAAGACTGGGGTTATGAGAGGAGACAGTCTGTGGATTTTCCTGTTAAGGTTTCCATCTAGGTGAGGTGAAGAGCTGGCAGAGCACGCTTAGAGTGATCTGTTAGGCTTGTCTTTTATGTCATGTTCTTTGAGGAAGCCAGAAAGATGATTATTAACTAGAAAGTTCTAGACAGTCTTCTAGGTATGTTTTAAATCTCCCTTTTCTATGAAAAATTAACAAAAGAGCTGTGATTAGTAAATAAAATACATTGCTGTGCTCTTTCTAGATCAGGTTGTTTTGATCATTTGAAGTTTGATTGTATGTCTGGATATGACAAAGGAGATAGATTTGAGGATTCTGTCTAGCAGTGGCTGAGATGAGGATGTCCCTGCAGATTTGTGATGATGGGAGGGACGTTGCTTGCAGGTTGGAAATATTTTTGTAAGATCTGCTTTCATATTATCTCTTTTGGGATGTTTTACTTGAAATCTGTCACTTAAAATTTTTGGAAATATACAAGCCTTGAGTTGAGCACTTAAGCTAAGTATTTCACTGTAAGCACATGTAAGCCTCCATTAAAGTGCACAGAGTTAACTTTATGCTGTTTTGCTAGGTCAAGTCCCTAGATAGTTCAATGTAAATAAGTATGCATCTTGAAATGAGCGTTGTTCCCAGATTTGGTGAAAGAATTTTTGCTTTCTATATTAATGTAAATCTTAGTATAAATCTCTATTGAATGCAGTTTTTTTATAAATCTGCTTTTCAGCAAACCAGATAAAGGAAGCATACCACAAATATTCCTCCCTCTCTCCCACCCTTCCCTCAATTGCATTTGATCAGACTTCTATATATTGGTGCTACTATTTTATTAAGAATTTGTGAAATACTGAGCAGAAGATACCTCTCTTTTCAACAGCCTAAGGGCTGGATTTGTGCACTGTTCCATGCTGTTATATAAGGGAAGAGACAGCGCAAGACGTCACCTGCCTTCCTACTCCAACCCAGCATAATGCCAGTCATTGTGCTAAGAAACTCTATTATCACTCTGCAAATAGGATTAAGCCACTGTCAGTAAGAGTTATTCATAGTTTTGAAAGAATCAGCCCACATAAGTGGATATCAGATTCTTATTTTTGGTGATGGGGGTGTACCTTGAGTGTGAGGAACCCAAAGTTCCTCAAAGCCTAGCTGGCTGTGCTCAGGAGTAACTAGTAGGGGTAACCTGTATGTAGCCTGTCTGGCCTATAGGAAAGACTGTAGATCCACAATATGGCTTTCCTATTCTTTATGGAAAGCAGAAAGCAATTGCTGGGACTACGCATCACTGCAGGGTCATCAGCTGCTTACTACTGTAAGGGGTGAGTAGTGGGCTCATACACTGCGTTAGCTGCCAGTGTTTCTCAGGAAGGATTTGCATTTGGGCTCCCAAGAGCACCTTCCTCTGCACACCTTGTTGAAGTAGGTATCAGTAACTGAGGCCCCATCTTCATTCTTTCATTTCCATTCTTTTGAATGGTAGGTGCCCCGAATTCAGCCCAGAACAGCTTTCTTGTAGGGTAAAGGTGCAACTCAAGGTGACAATATTAATTTTAGGCATTTTAGTAACTATCCCAAGTTAGTCTGGGAAAAATCCAGGACGCTTCAGGAATTCTCACTGATACGATGAATCATTTATTGCTCTAACTTGGCATGTAGATTCACAGCTCAAATTGGGCTTAAAAGCCTGTTGTGTACTTTTTTTAAATGTATGACTGCTATTGCACTCTGCTCTGGGCATACAGCAAGTTGCATTGGACCAGTCAAATGTAAGCACATCAGAAAGTATAATATTTAAAGCATGATACAGTGGCTGTGAAATGGTGCTTAAATCTAAATCATTTATTTGCTTTCATTGTGGTTTTAGAGTCTTTAGTGAATCTCTCAGATTTCTTAACCTTAACGTCTTCCAGAAAGTTAAAAATTTTTGTAAGATGCTGTGATTGTCAAGAAATGAGTTTTATTGTGTATATATTTAAAAAGTCATTGATCATCTTCACATAGTATATGAATCATAGAATTTACAGATAGGAGAAAGCCATTGGATTACATAGTTGATCTTCTCACTGCTGCAAACTCTCTACCATAAATTTTTCCAGTGCAACACCAATGTTCATAAATCCATGGGACCTGATGGAATGCATCCACAGGTGCTGAGGGAGTTGGTGGAGGTGATTGCTGGAACTGCTCTCTGTCATCTTTGAGAGGTCGTGGAGAATGGGGAAGGTGCCTGAAGACTGGAGGTTAGCCAATGTCACTCCAGTCTTCAAAAAGGAAGATCCAGGTATTTACAGGCCAGTCAGCCTCACCTCTGTCCCTGGAAAGGTGATGGAACAGCTTCTGCTGGATGCCATCTCCAGACAGCTGGAAGAAAAGGGGGTTATCAGGAGCAGTCAGCATGGGTTCACCAGGGGGAGGTTGTGCTTGACCAACCTGGTGGCCTTCTATGATGTTGTCTCTGGCTGGGTGGATGGGGGGAGAGCAGTGGATGTAGTCTACCTTGATTTTGGCAAGGCATTTGATACTGTCTCCCACGACATCCTTATAACAAAGCTGAGCAAGTGTGGGATAGATGAGTGGACAGTGAGGTGGGTTGAGAACTGGCTGACTGGCAGAGCACAGAGGGTCGTCATTGGCAGTGCAGAGTCCAGTTGGAGACCTGTAACTAGTAGTGTTCCACAGGGGTTGGTGCTGGGTCCGGTCTTGTTCAACATCTTCGTCAATGACCTTGATGAGGGGATAATGGCCACCCTCAGCAAGTTTGCTGATGATACAAAGTTGGGAGGATTGGCTGACACGCCTGAAGGCTGTGCTGCCATTCAGTGAGACCTGGATAGGCTGGAGAGCTGGGCAATAAGAAACCAGATGAGGTTTAACAAAAGCAAGTGTAGAGTCTTGCATCTGGGGAGGAATAATTGCGTACACCAGTACAGCTTGGGGGATGACCTGCTGGAGGGGAGCTCTGCAGAGAGGGACCTGGGTGTCCTGGTGGACGACAGGTTGGCCATGAGCCAGCAGTGTGCCCTTGTGGCCAAGAGGGCCAATGGCATCCTGGGGTGCATTAAAAAGAGCGTGGCCAGCAGGTCGAGGGAGGTGATCCTCCCCCTCTACTCTGCCCTGGTAAGACCTCATCTGGAGTACTGCGTCCAGTTCTGGGCTCCCCAGTACAAAAAAGACAGGGATCTCTTGGAAAGAGTCCAGCGGAGGGCCACAAAGATGGTGAAGGGCCTGGAGCATCTCTCCTATGAGGAAAGGCTGAGTGAACTGGGTCTGTTCAGCCTTAAGAAAAGAAGACTGAGAGGGGACCTGATCCAGGTCTATAAATATCTAAGGTGTGGGGGGCAGAATGGCGAGGATGGACTGTTTTCAGCAGTGTGTGGAGACAGGACAAGGGGAAATGGCCAGGAACTGCAGCATAGGAAGTTCCGCACAAATGTGTGCAGTGAGGGTGACGGAGCACTGGAACAGGCTGCCCAGGGAGGTGGTGGAGTCTCCTTCTCTGGAGATGTTCAAGACCTGCCTGGATGCCTACCTGTGCGACCTGCTGTAGGGAACCTGGAGGTCCCTTCCAACCCCTACAATTCTGTGATTCTGTCACTTATGGACCTTGGTGTTAAATATCTTTGCAAATAACAGAATTTTGACCAATTCCCTGGGGAAGCATTGAACAGTTTATTCAAAACTATCACATGATACTTTACTTTATATTTATCATGCAGTATAGATGGATGAATGTAGATATATTTTAAAGGAACATTTTATCTGATCTTTTCTGGGGTAGGTAGATAGAAAAATTGAAAGCATTTTCCAGTGCCGTATGTACCCAAGCTCCCTAGCAAATGTAGAGGTTTTGCAGTTTTCATATATATTTTGCTACAGGAAGAGGCCCTCCTAATGAGCGAGAGGGGATATACTACTGAAAAAATTATTTCAAATACACCCTGATTAAGAAAGAAACAAACAAACAAAAAAACCATGAAAAGGTTCTGATCTTCCCATGACCTCTCATCACAGCTATTTCATACACTGATAACTGCAGTGACAGGTAAACAAAAGAGCAGAAAAAAAAAAAAAAGATTTGTAAATGATATCCTGATATCCCTTTATTTTAAATTAATTCCTGTTTCTCTTTGCTGCTGTCATTAATAATTCTTGCAGCCAGCCACTGTGGATCTTTATAGCAATTTCTTCTGAACTAACAATGTTATCATCGGAACAAATTGCACAGGTCTTGTTCTTTTAATCTTCTTACATACTAAAGAGCAAGTAAAAAATACCATTATAGAAACATAAAAATAATGCTAACCTTCGTTTTGTTTCCATCTAATGAATCTGTTACTGTGCTTGTTGGAAGATGCAACAGAAGCAATTTATTATGTTTTAAAGTACATTGTAGCACATCTATTTGCTCATAAATACAATGATTTACCATTTCTTAGAGTCACCTTAGTTGATAATGATGGCTTACAGTGTAAGAGTGCACAGTGAGAGGATAATTAATAGGATTCTCAGAAATGAACACTGGTCAGTTTAAATAAGGTCAAAACATTACTTTAAACCATTTAGATGAAACTAAAGCTAATATTACGTACGCTTGTTATTTTGAAATCAGTGCTAATATTTTAAGTCACTTTAATTCACTTTCTGAGTAGTTAGAATGTTGACTAATAAGGGACTTTCAGTATTTCTTTGCCATCCTCAAGTTCCTTAATTAATTGTATCTTAGGAAGTAACATGATTGTCTACATAGCTATCGATCTGTTTATGTCCTAACAAAAGGATTTTAGACTTCATCCCTTAATTACACACAGCGTATTCCTGATGTTTTTCCTCTGTAATGATAAAGGCCTCAGGAAAGAGGAAAAGAGTTGCTCTCTTTCCTTCCCAAAAGCATTGTTCGGACTTAGGCCCACCTTAGACTGTCAGCAAGTACTTAAAGACTTAAAGTAAGTTGGATGTTTCACAAAAAATTATAGAATGGTTTGGGTTGGAAGGGACCTTTAAGATCATCTAGTTCCAACCCCCCTGCTATAGGCAGGGACGCCTCCCTCTAGACCAGGTTGCTCGGAGCCCCATCCAGCCTGGACTTGAGTGCTTCCAGGGAGGAGGGAGCATAGTAAAGATGCTGGTTTTGTACTGTAGAGTGCCTATGTGGGTTTTTTCTTTTTTTTTTTTTTTTTTTTTTTTTTTTGCTTAATGAAAGTAAAAATGAGAGCTAAGGTAAAAATGTATCCATAAGAAAGTAGTGCTTCCTATGGTAGGAACTTTTTCTGATTTTCACAGAATTGTAGGGGTTGGAAGGGACCTCCAGAGATCATCGAGTCCAACCCCCCTGCCAAAGCAGGTTCCCTACAGCAGGTCGCACAGGTAGGCGTCCAGGCAGGTCTTGAACATCTCCAGAGAAGGAGACTCCACCACCTCCCTGGGCAGCCTGTTCCAGTGCTCCATCACCCTCACTGTAAAGTTTATTAAGTTTTTTATTAAGTTAATTTTATTAAGTTGCAGAGCAAAAATGAACAAATTTGTTGCCCAGGAAGTGGAAAATAGAAGTCCTCAAAATTTTATGGCATTTTTAAGAAGAATCTTTTAGACTGGAGTTAGTTTCTTATGAGAGATCTTCCCACCAAAGCTTCAAATGACAAAGGAAATGTCATTTGTTTCCCTAGCTGGGAGTTTTATACTAAATTTTCATTTATCAGGCTTCATGTCTAAATGGTAATTTCCAGAAAGTAAAATCTTATTTCCTTTAAGAATTAGTCTTTGTCTCTCTCCTGCTCTTTTTCTTAAGCATTGTTTAATTTTAAAGCTGATGAATATCTATTGTCATCTCTCATACTGTATGTCTACACTGCAATCTAACAACGTAGAGAGCTGTCTTTAAAACAGCTAGCCTGGGTGTTGGGCATAGTGCAGCCAGCCAGGGGTTTGAAACTCCATTTAGGCTCTAATATTTTTAGTCTTCAACAGTCTTTAGAGATCATCCTGTTTTGGGATGTACTTCTCTGAGTCCCCAAACAAGTGAGTTAAAAGTCAGCTTATGTACTCACAGACTGCACTGCTAAGTGGCATACTAGAGTATTCCTCATTCTTTTGATGTGTAAAGGATGATGAGTGTGCCCAGGTCCCTGAGGTCGAGAGAGTCCTGACTTATAAGTGGTCTGATGTGGCTTCCAACTGAAAAAAAACAAACAAACAATACTGGAGTTGCACCACTGTTTTGAGAGTGATTTCTCTCCATGAGAGGTGCATAAATGAGCAAGTTCTGTCAGAGCAACTGGTTTGGACAAATCAAGCTTAACAGAGAATCTTACAACAGCCTTGAGCATTCAGCCCAGTCTTCTAGTCATTTAGCATCAAAGCAATCAGGCAAGCCAATGTCAATTTCTTATAGCACTCACGTCCTCCTAGGTTACTTATCTGAGATTTATTTTGACAAGTTCCATTTTTATGGTGTATTTTTATTATCTTCAAAAGAAAAAACATACATTTTTGAAGTAGAATATAACAATATTAGTGTGCTGCCCTTCATTCAAGACTGTATTTTTTTCTTAGTAAAAATAATTGTGTTTACCACTTTTGTAGTACCCCATGTATTGAAAAGAGCTTTGCTGCCAACAACTGGATAACTCCTGTAGGCTTGCTAGATACTGTGTACATTTTAGAGATAAACCGAGACAGAAAAGCATGAACACCCACTCTTTGAAAGTATCCAGAATTGTTGGTCTCCAAGTTGCATACTGTCCACTCCAGTTTCATACCTTCTTGGCACATCTTCCTCTTCTGTTACCTTCAGTGAGAGAATCAATTTTTAATCCTGAAAACAGGGAAAAGGGTAATTGTCAGCATGTCTGTCAATTATCAAAATAATATAAATATGAGATGGGCTTTTGAATAAAAGTCTATTATAAATACAGATAGAAAAGGATGACATTTTTCTTAGCTTCAGTGTATTCTTGCAAAATCTATGAATGATTATCTACAGAATGATCTTGACTAATGTCTCTAACCTCTGATCCAAATGCTCTACAGTGCATCTTAATATCATAATATTCCAGTATTTTTGTAGTAAAAGCTTTAAACATTGACTTTCACAGAGAACGCCTTTCTTTTTAATTTTCAAATGTAACTCTTTTGACTACACATCACTTGGCAAAGACTTAAGTTTAACTGCACAATCTCTTTTTGAAGGATGAAAACTGAAAAGAAATCGTTTTCATTCTTACAGTAAAAGACCTTGATTTTTGAAAAGCCATATAAAAATGTCTCATTTGAAGAGTTCACACTTCTGACTAGCCTAAGAAAGCTTCAGAATTATTACTAAGTGGAATTTTTTTTACTATACGTCTGTGTTGAATGCATTGCAGCTACTACAAATACTTGAACAGCAGTTAAAAAGAAGTTTTTGCTAAATCTTGCCACACTTAACAGCACTTCTTACATATTTGGCAGAACTGTGCCCTTGGGAAGTGAAGGAAAAGGCAGAGAGGCTTGCCTGTATTCAGGCATAATACTCAGGGATGTAGACCTGCAGAGATAAGATCTTTGAGCCTGTTTAATGATTTGTTACTGCTGAAAGGAAGATCTCAGCTTCTGCTCTCCCCTACTTCCTGTTCTGTCCTCCCTTACTTGGACTTCCATGGTCCAACTTCTTTTACAGGTGCTGGTGCTTGTTCCATCACTCATGAGCTGATTCAGTTCAGTAAGAGAGCAGAAAGCAGGGTTGGGCTGTGGATGTTTTGTTTGCATTTGTTTGGCTGAACTGGGCAGACTTTTGCCATTATATTCATTTTGTATTTGTCATGGAGTTACCTGGACGTACACATAACTGAAAGATGGTCATTGTCCTGGAAAACATAGGATATTTTAGAAATCAGTAGAATTTCGTTATGTGTTTAAGCTATTACTAGTTCAGGGCTCAGTACAAAAATAAATTAAAAAAGATACTTTCCAGTGGAAAATAAAATCAGAATATTCTGATAGCCAAAAACATACCAGAATCTCAGAACCATATGTACTGAAGTTCTGCAACGCTTGTCACCCCAGAATAACAGGAGCAAGTCTTTTCATTCAAAGCTCTGCTTGGTATTCATGATTTCATAGGCCCTGGGGAAGTCAAGGTTAAATTGGCTTCCTCTTCAGGTTTAAAAGTAACATGCTTTCCCCTCCTCAACCCCTCTGCTTTTAGCCTCACGTGTTTTCAGAGAGAGCCTGCTATCTCTACCTTGATAAATGCAACCTCTCTCCCCTTTTCTGTTTTCCTTTCGTCAGTTTTCCTCTGTTCTTAAATAGGCGAGTTTATATTTCCTTTTAATTGAAAATGGCAATAGGTATAACATCAGGAATTATTTATCAAAATGCCGGCATTTTAAATTTGTATTGGAAAATAGTAAAAGTGCTAAGTTGAGCTCCACTGTAACTCCATCAAAACTTCTTAGTTTTCCTATTCATTTAGCAGTTCTAATAGCATTAATATTATTTTAGGTTGTACTTAATGATGCTTATGAAGAAACACTGTTTTCTGGTACCAGGTTTCCTTTTTTTTTTTTTTTTTAATTCATTCAAGTAAGAAAGATGCACCCCATCAATCTTGATTTATTTTTTTTTTTTTTAAACTTAATTGTTACTGAATCAACACATAGTTTATTTCTGCAGCTGTATGAAGATATCAGTAAAATATCTGAGAATAGTAAGTCTCCCCAGAGGCCTTAATTAGACATAACATCCTAGTAGGTGTGTTCAAATATTAAGAATATTGCTTAGCAGTGTAGTCTTTCCTGTGTGGAACCAGGATATTGAGCATCCATCCATAAAGCAGAAAGATAAGTGGTGCTATTTGTCTCCTTGCTTTTCTAGTAGCATGCAAGAAATAGACTGGGTAGAAGTTGACAACCATGGATTATATAGATTAGAGGAAAAAAAAATGAGGGAGTTTTCAGTTTTTTGTTTTTTTGTCTCCAGCAGTTGAATTTGGGATGGAAAAAAAGAGCACTTATTTATTGATGTGTCATAAGTTACATGTTTTCCTTCATAAACCTTAACCTTGGCCTAAATGCCTTCCAAAATGATCAGAGTTTTCTAAAATCTGTGGTATAAGACTAGCTGGACAACAGCTCCAGACCAAGCAGTTCTCAGTATGAAAAGTGTAGAACAAACTTCACTTGGGCTCTGTCATAATGCAAAGCTTTAAGAGAGCCTGTTCCTAAATTGTGTCCTTCATCATGCAAATCCAGAGTCAGCACGATCCCTTACTTGCCTTTGCAGATGAACAAGCTGTTCTGCAACTGTTTTTAAAAATGTTTTGCTGCCATTAATTTAGCAGTCACTTTTTTGTTGTGATTTTTCTAATTTCAGAACTTGAGGTTTATCTACACAGTTCAATTCATGAAAATTAATGTGAGTCAACGAAAGATATGGCTTAGAAATAGATCAGTTAAACATCATTAAAACCCCCAAGGGCCTTCTTATCCAGAATTCAAGTGGTCCTAATTTAATTTAATTTACTTCTACACTGAAGTTAGATCATTCAAATGTAATTCTAAAGGAGAACATGCACATTAGGGTTTAATGCAGTTTTACAGCTTCTCTTTAAAGTAACATTTTTAGTTAATTCACTTCCTGATTGTCTCCATATAAATAAATCCCTAATCCCACAAGTGTTTTCAGTTCTGGCTAATCCTTGACACTTCTTAATAAGGGACTGCATAATCCAGATAGTGTCTCTACCAATTGCTGAACTGGAAAATATCCAATTTCCAAAGTCTGCTACATCTGTTAAGACTTTGTCCCTGACTGTTCAGGTTTACCAGCAAACTATAGGGCAATTGTAAGACAGGCTAAGATCTATAGTTTTTGTTTTTCAAATCAATTAGCTGATACTAATACAATCAGGCTCTCATCTATTAACCGAGCTAAAAAGCTTTTAAGCTGATCTGCAGGGGATATCTTTAGCATCTTCATCCAAACATTCCCTCAGGGGTGAACCATTTTCAGCTAAATGTCATGCGTGAAAGGATGCTTGAACCCTGCTATAATGAGGTATAATTATTGGATGCAGAACTCTAAGTCTACCTAGGGGAAGAGATTTAAATTCCATAACAGATTTCTTAGATGTCAGTGAGTAAAGTCTGCCTGGAGGAAGTATAGGATGTGTGTATCTCAGCAGGCAGCTCAGTACCTCATATTTAGGTAATTTTAGGTGCTTCAAGTGGATTCTGCTATTATTTATTTCTGCAAGGGATCCCACTGCTGATGGGAAAGGTTACTATTTGAGCTGTGGTAGTAAAACGAATATAAACTGTTACCCATTTGTTTTGTTTGCTTTTAAGGGGAACCATGAAGTAAAGACACTGCGGTGAAGTACAGATACAGATTGTGGTGACATGGAAGTGCAGTGGCCCTTGCGGTATGTAGAGATGTGAATGTCAGCCTTGTGACAAAAGTATATGAGTGACCCTGTCATATGTGGGTACTTAGTCATTTGAATTTAGGAGTCAGAACTAATGAAGTGTGTTGAAACATCTTTTTTTCTTAATGGTATAAAATCTGCAACAGAAACTGAGCTGTTAGCCATGCTAGCCTTATGAGCTGTGAGGTTCAAAACAAACTTTTAAGCTCAATTACTTCAATTGCCATCAACTATATTGATCAGATATTCACCAGCTACAGTGGAAGTGAGGACATGTGTCTCACTATGTTAAGAAGTCTTAATCTAGAGGTAAGTCCCATTGCAATGACTGAGCATCAAATGTTTTATCTTTATATCTGTACACAGACTAAAACTTCATATGGTAAATCCAATGTTTGACTTTAATGGAAACCACTCTGGCTACAGAAAAGAGCAACTTGAAACATATATCTGGGTTAGAATTCTCTGAAAAATTTTGGTAGTCTAGCTTTGCTTCTGGTGACTGTATGCAAGTGGGTATGTGTGATCTTTTTCACTAAAATTTTAAGGAGGAGCAGGTGTTTCTATGGTGACACATAGTTGTCACAAAACTATGAAGCACTATAAGCTCCAAGTTGTCTACTGGCAAATTGAATAGAAATGAGTATGTGCTTGTAATTAAGCCAGAAGACAAGTTTACTGTGACATGATCTGGCAGTGTACAGGACTGCAGCCTCATCCTACTGAAACAGGAGTGCGGGCATCTCCTCTGAGGAGGGCAAGGGAAAAACTTTTGAGAGGCTGCTGCTAATTACATTTCCTATATTAGATTTCTCATGAAATAAAGCAATACCAGTGGTTAGCTACCTACTATCCTTGTTCTGAATGTACAGAAATGTGGTGGTATCATTATCACTTCTTCCTTCATGTTTTCCAAAGAGTTTTCTTATCTGTGTATTTTATGTAGGTCACTCTGAAAGTAATGCCTCCTGTTTATTTCTGTGGAAACTACAGCAGATACAAGGAACATAATAACACTATTTGATAGAGCAAATTATCATTTAAAAAATGCTATTTTTTCAACATAGTCGTTACCATTAGCTATGCGTTCTCAACAGTGATGAACAAGAGCCCAAATGCCACATTTGTAAAAATCTGCAGCAGCAGAGGTGACCTACTGCCTCACAGCTGCTATGATAGCATTGTTGCTAGGAGAACATTGCCCATGCACTTGAACTTTCACTGTGCTCACATCCACTGATTGGTCTCCATAAGCATTCACAAGTGTCGATGAATGTCACTTGGTGCCATTTTTTCCACATGGAGGAATTCAACTCCTCTGCTGCATCTGCACTTCCATTAGAGATGCCATTCTGTCAGACTGCCCCTCTGCTGCCATCTATCACACACCAACAACTTGTACCAGAATACTGGTGGGAAGGTTCAACCTCTGGTACTGTACTACTGATGTCCACTAATGACAGAGGAGGCCAAGATCATAAAATAGATGTTACCTTCAGAGCATCCCTTGTAAGAGGCCCCCGACCCTTCCCTTCTGAGCTCTGATAATTCATAGCCTGAGGTGGTTTGGTTGGAGAATGAGAAGCCATTGAATAAATAAAATGCTAAAATTTCACTCTCCATGGGGATTACGACTTTCATTAGCCTCAGTGAAAACCACATTCACTAAATTTAGAGCTGCAGCAGAGCTCAATACAGATAATGTATTTAATGTATGCCCTGGGCAGTGAAGTTGAAACTATTTTCAACTAATTTTCTTCAGTGTAAGTTTCCTGATAACTTAGGTTTTTTTTTCCTCAGAACAGCAAGTGATATTTTTCCACTGCAGCCAACATCTTCCGTGACAAATCTGTATCACTTTATACTGCCATGTTTTCTCCCTGCCTGGTAATATAGTGCCACAGTATGATAGTGCATGCAAAGATATGGTTTTTCCCAGTCATATTGTCATGTCACACTGTTAAAGAATGTGGAGACTTTTCATTTTTTTTCCACATGCATCTTAACTTTACCAAACTAAGAACAGTTCAAGCTTGATGGGAAGGCAATAAAATCAGATATATTCTCCTTAGAAAAATGAAAATGTTTAGCTGTTGTATATTTATGGAAGGCAACAGAAGTGTACAAACAAGACATGAAGTGAGGATTCGGAACACAGAGTAAATTTCAAAATTAGAAATAGTTTGTTTTCTTCATAACATTGTTAACTGCAGAAGTATGACACTGAATTACTCTATATGATGGGTACACAGTAGGTACTTTTGACATCCATGCATTCAAATTTCTGTCCTGAATTTTGACTATGTATGTTTAAGCTCAATTATGTAGTAAATTTATGTTTTTCAATAGTTAAGGTGAAATTACTTCATGGTCCATGGCCATGACTTGTTGATGTTAATGGTCAAGCAATTGTGAAAGTAAATATATGCTTATTTGAATGTTTATTTCTGCTCTGGAAAAACTTATTTTTAGCAATGTGTTTTAGGCTTCTTCCTGCTTAAATATGCAGTTTTTTAGGATAAGCTTTTTATTATATATTTTATTAAATTTCTTGATGTGGTAGTATAGCATACTTAAGAATTTGATTAGGAATAAACTTGATTCTTAAACACAGGAAACTTATTGTTATTACAAAGAGGACAGTGAAATTTCCCATCAGCACAAGGTGGCCACTTTATCTACTCTTTATTCTAATTGAGAACAACTGTAAATGATTGCACAGGGACAAGGCATATGGGCATCTGGCCAGATTTTTTTTAAATCTGGTGATAGGATTAGTAACTAGTGATAGAATTAGAATCTGATGAATATATATATATATATATATATATATTTGTTATTTGCTACATTTTACATAGCTAGATAGTAACTAAGAACTTCAAGCCTCTTGCACACTATTTCTCTGAAGGTAGTATTTGATAGGAAGGTTTTTAGCAAAATCATGTGTTTCTTAACAGGGACCTGTCTCTCTCTATTGATAGAACTGCAAGTTGCAATGCTTCCCGCATTACTGAACAAGGGGGAACAATTCACAGAATGGAGTTTTACTTTGGAAAAGATCAACCAATCCACTGTATTTTCCTTTCTTCTAATTGATTATTCCAAAGCTCGAAAGTGGCTAGAATTACAGATCTTAGGAAAAAGTGTGTTTGTCATTGTTTTTCACTAAGTAGTGTGATTATCTGGGCACTGTAATGCTGAGATCATCCTTAATACCTCCTTCAGCTTTTTGTTTTTTTTGGGGTGGTGTGTGTGTGAGAGAGGAAGTAACAGTCAAGAAATTCAATTATACTAAAAACTTCCCAAAAACATATTGTCATAGAAACTACATATGGAAGTGTATAGTCAAGTAAGGAATCAGATGATACAGATAAGTATTAACAGTTCCTTTTTCATAAACCCTGTCATTTATGGTTCATAGGAATTTTGCTCCAAATAATCAATAACTGGGATGCTACCTTCATTTAAAATTCTGCTTAAATTTATGCAGGGGAATTTTAATGTCATGGAGTCTGACTCTAGGGTTGATGAATGGTTCTCTAGAAAAAGTAGCTCTTCTGGGGTGACAGATGCAGTCACTGTTTCCATGAGGCTTAACCACTGAGGAGTGCAGTGTCTCTCTGCTGGGAATAGTTTGTCTTTGAAAGTTTATATTAAAGGTTTAGATTTAGTGGTTGAAACGATGTGTTTTAGATAACTGCTGGAACTAAACCTGTGCAGAGCTCCATGTGATAGATTATAGATTCTATTAGTGATGAATACAAAGTGAAGTTTTTGCTTAAAGGGTTTTGAAAGAGTAACTGTGTTTTAGTGAACTGTACAGTAGAGAGAGTTTCTTGTGTTCCTTGATCTCTCCAGAAGGATGATGACACAGGGAAGAAATATACCTCTTTATTTAGGCAGGAAAATCTCAACACTTTTTCATCTAGCTAGGAGCTAAGTAAAACATTTTCTCATATAGTGATTTCAGGAGAAGCAAATTGCAGTATGTAGTGCAGAGAATCATTGTCTACTAAATTTCCTACTAGCTTCAATTAATTTCTTCTTTATTTAGTCCCCAGATAGAAGTGAAGTGTTACTGGTTCTGCAACAGCTGTCATATTCTTCTCTAGAATTAACTTTGTAGTGAAGTGGAGTGCTGTCATATTTCTGGTCTACCTCTCAAAGTAGCTGACAGTATTCATAATGTTAATGAACCACCTTCCCCACTGAATCTCAACCCTTCCAACTTTGTGCACTTTCCATATTCTGTTCTATCAAACTCTACTTCTTCCAAGTTTCTCCTGGCCCAATTTTCCCTCACCAGCTCCTTCCACTCAGACTGCTTACCTTTATCTCTACATTTTGTAACTCTATATGACACGTAACTTCCTCCAAGGGTGAACTTGTAAGGATGAAGATGTAAGAGATGCATGTCTACGGCAGTGACAGAAAGTGAGCACACTTTTCTTCTGGTTTTTCATCAACCATCCCCATTTGATGATGTTTTGGTTTTGAATTCCCTGGCTGAGAGGAACCATAAAACACTTTCTGTACTTAAAGTGCTGTGAGATCCAGATACGTGAAAGCTCTTTAGAAGGAGCCAAGTGTTATTAGTATTAGTAGTATTAGTATTCTTTTTCAAAAATAGCACTCCTTTTATTTTTTTTGTAATGCACTTTGTTGTGCCTCGCAGGAAAGAGCCAGTACCTTCTTTCTTAGGAGGGCAGTTTAAGGAGTTGTTTTCAGTTTCTCTCCACCACATGGAACCGACTATAAATTAGTACATTTTCTCCCTGTAATAGATATATTTTCTGTTATTGTTCCGGCACAGCAGAGCCTGTCTATTACTTGCTGTGACACTGCTAATATTGTGGCACTCTTGCTCCACTGCTCCCCTGAGACAGATACCTCTTGCTTACAATATTAACTTGAATAACGGAGAGGCTCCTTAGCATGGTGTCTTAAGGATAATGGTGACCAGAAGACTTTTGCTTCAAAAGCTTTTTCTTTTGCCAGCTTTCCCAGCATTCTTTATTCAACCATTTTATTTATCTATTTAAAAAAACAAAGACAAATGGAGGTGACAGCTACTGCAAGGACACAGTGACAATATAAGGTTATTGTTTCCAGAATGCAAACAAGAAATGGAAATGCAAGGAGGATTATTCTATCTCTAAATCTATACTTTTTTTTTTTTTTGCTAATACCGCTAACTTTGTTATTCTGAAGTGAAAATATGACTGAAGCATGCAGGAGCTATTTTTAATCTTTAATGTTTTTCGTTCAACCAAAAAAAAGAGGGCAACAAAAACATAAAGCTATTGGGATATTTGACCTTACTTTTGTGAAACCAGTGCATCAGTTTAGTTTGTTTGCAGTGGCTGCAATTCTCAGTAAGTTCTCAAGATGTCTGCCAGAGATTTTTGATGAAATTTTACTCTTCCTATGCTTTGTCCTTGAAAGCAGTTGATCATGAATGAATGTGCAGCCAAAATGTAATGAATAAGGCATGTTTGTGAAGTGAGGGGCGTTTCTCTCTGTTCAGAGAGGGCTTATAAAAATCCATTAGTCATGATCATTTTTTTTCTTCATGTTGAATATCTGTTTGCAACTCTATACATTTCATTTGAAAATTCTTGGGTGATATATATATATATATATGAACTGAAAATAGAATTGAAAATATACAAAAAATAATTGTTGTTAGTGAGATTTTTTTTTTCCAGTGGTCTTAAAACCTGTTCTCAAATTCCTTTATCAAAACACAAGGTATGGCTGCATATTTTTTTTTTGCTGTTCACACAACTGTGTTTAGCCAATGTATCACAATGCATACAATTATTTACCATAACTGAGCTGGCACAGCACTTCCCATGTCTCACTTTCAGCCCAGGCAGTGCCGATCACACACTGCTGTGTGGTTGCTGTGGGTGATGAGTGTGCTCCAGGGGCTGGGCTGGGGCACTCTGGCCCCATCAGTGTTAATAGAGTCTTGCAGTACGTACATTATACATTGAGCTTGTTGTCCCACAGGATGCTTTGAAACCTGAAACTGTTAGTTTTCTTTAAGCTGGACCTTGAGCTGGGATATCCTGCCTGGCATTGCAGAAGGGACCTTCCTTGAAGAACTTCAAGCCATCTTATTTTGCTGACTTTCATGACGTGCTGCTGAAGGCAGAATGGTCACATTCTGCAGTGCATCCATGTAGTGAACAAGCATAACTTTGCGTGCATTCAAAAGCACGTGGGCTACCTGGTTTGCTGTAGAGCTGACCCTTGAATAGGCTACTACAGGAAAATAGTGTGAAGAATTCAGCTTGAACCTGCACTTGAGGCAATTTCTGTGTAGTTGCATATCATAAAATCACAGACTATCCTGAGTTGGAAGGGACCCATAAGGATCATCAAGTCTAAATCCTATGTTGTGTATACATATGTAGTAAACTCAGCTAGCCATTTGTGTGACATGGCCTACTTAAAACTTGTCATATTCTATCATTCTTATGACAAAACAAAACCACTATGATCAGCATTAGAGTTTTATTGCAAAACATTTATTTGTTCTCCAACAACTAGTATTCATTTTTAATATGTAAACTGCCATGTAAACTGCAGATGTTTTATAATTGTTGTACAACCTGAAGTTCTCCATGAATTTGATTTTTGTTTTTTTTTCCTTCAGTCATTTGCAGGCTGAACGAATGTTTGTTCATTTCTGGGTGAATAGAAAGGTATTTTTCCTTGTCTTCCCTTCACTGCCCATGAAGGTCTAAATGTAGTCAGAATGTGACATGATTATTTAGTGTGGAAAATTTCCTCGCACAGTGTCCCTGTTAAAAACATGTACATTTTAGATAGGGCTGAGATTTTCACCCACATCAAATGAACCCTTATGCATTTTATTATGTTTCTGATTGGCTTTTACTATCTAAAAACCTGAAGGTTTGAAATTCCCCTTTTTCTGTTTAGACATTTTGGCTGCCTGCTTTTAGATATCTATAGTTGAAAGAGTTGACATGTGTTTGCTTGCAGGGGATGCACAAGTGAAAGGAATCCAGCATTTTGAAACCTTTCAGCAATGATAAAATCAGATCTACAATAATTCGTGATGTATATAGATTTAACTTTCCAGACAACATGCTTTTTTTGTTTGTTTTTTAAGTTGTCTGTATGTATATCGCTATCATTTTAGCAAATACTTCTTCAGTTGTATAAGCTATTGGGTAGGAAAGCTAATCTTGCGGGAAGCAAGGAAGCATTTGCAACAATAAGCATTTTTATAAAAACATTTGTCATTGGAATTATGAAGCTTTCCCATTAATTTACAGATGAAAGTTGTAAAAAGTTTTTATCTCATGAAAGGGTGAATTGACATTAGTTGTTACTGCTCTTCACAGAAAAACTGTGAGGAGATGCTTGCTCTTAATATTTCTTGACTCACGCTCCAGAAGTATTTTTAAAGAACTGGGTATTCTGATCATGTATTTCCAGTAAATTAAAATCTGAACAAATGCTAGAAATTAGAAACTGTAAGTATGCAGTGCACAATTCAGTGTGTCCTTAGTTACAATTTCTTATAACTTGAGCTAATCTGAGTGAGTTTCAGATCAGTGTGTATGAAATGAGATGAGAAAAGTCTGTTCTTGGAAGCTGTTATTCATCAATCAATTAATTTGGGAATTTTATTAAATTCTAGTCTTCCTTCTTCAGCTATATTGAATTAAACTGTGATACCCAGGCAGTTAAATTTTCTCAGTGAAATATATACTTTGATACAGTATTTGAACATCCATCTGCTTTCTGAGGTGAACAGATGTGGCTACTTCTACTGCAGTATGAAGTAAGAAAACGTACTGCATCTTGTTTCTGGGAAAAATGCAATCAGCCTGTACATTTGTATTCATATTTAAGAAAGACTGTACATACCTAGATGAATGAAAATTAGCTGCTCTTGCTTAAAGGCACTGTTATCTTCATTTTGTTATTGGTGCCACGTCTTTGATTTATAGCTGTTTGTTTAACTTTTTAAATGTGAAATGCATCTTACATTGCTGGTTTACAGCACAAGATGTAAACTCCCATTTATCCCTGAAATGTGCTTGAATTATTGCATGATGTTTCTAGATAAACACAGGAGTTATTGACTAAAGAGCCCTCCACATTAGCTAGCACATTTTAGTAATCATTATTTTAATGTCCTATCAAAATATTGCCTTTTATTTGGCCATGTTTATCAGTGAGAGTCAAAATCTGCAGGCATAGCTGAATTTTATTTTTAGTAGCTCATATATTTTAGAACATCCCTATATGCTTGAATTTAGAAATTGTAATTTTTAAATATTTAAGCTAAAGCAATTTTAATTGTGTCTTTTATCGTTATCTTGACAATACCATCATAATCTATGATCAAAGAGTAAATTTGAAAATGTTAAAGATTTTTTTTCCTGCTGCTAGCATAATACAGTGCATTATTAGGTACAGACGTTTTGGACATCCTGTTTGTGACACACTGAATGAGTTTAGGTGCACAAGACCGGTGATGGGTTTAAGAAAAGCTCATCATTACTCAATCTGATATTCAGATCTGCGTATGCCTGTATTATGTATGCAACATGAGCAGAAAGTTTTCAGAATTTACTCTCGTAATACATACATAAAGTTGACAGAGTTAATGCTTAAAACTCCCCTTTTCGAAAGCAATTTTGTTTAACATAGATTCAGCTTTGCTTAAGTGAATACCTAAATATAAAGGCAAGCTGGAGAAGACAGATTTATTGGAATAACAGCTGCCACCACTACTGATAAGTGCTCAGCATCCAACTTTTCTAGCTGCTGTTAAATCACATACAATTCCTTAGGCTGAGAAAGTAAATAAAGATAACTCACTATAGCAGTCTGTGTGAAACCAGGGGGAAGAACACAGATTGCAGGGGGAAGATTTGAAAGACCACACATAAGCTAATCTGCATGCATGTGGCTTTGATGATAACTGCAGTCTCAGCATTTGTGTAAATAGTTCACTTAAAAAACACGTTAGTTTTATGAACGTGGAGCTGTCTTACATTATTGTCCAGTGTATGATACAGAAATATGTCAGCTGTAAAAATTCCAGAGAGGCACGCCTCTCCCTTCATATAAAGCTGGGGGTAAGCAGTTGATCTAGAGCAACTTCTAAACTCTGGTTGGCTTGCAGACAAAATAACCTACAGAAACAAGGAAGTCACTTGAAAAAGTAAAGGAGCGTATGCACAAAGGAATAAAGATGAGAAAATGGCAGTAAAGTTTTTTACTGTCCTTTTGGGAAAAGTTGAAAGAGAAGTGAGTGAGATGCTGTTGTGCCTGAAATGCTGGGAAGACTGATAAATGTATCTGAATAATGAATAATGTCAACCCATAGATGGAGATCATGGAGAAGAGGCTGTGTTGTGCTGTTTTAATTATTTTCTACTTAAAGCCAGGCAGTAGAGGAAATAATAATTACATCAAGAGCTGAGAACTCCAGAATCCCTGGAAATATGAAAGATTCCTTGTTAATGACAAATTTGTCTGTGGGAGACAAGTTTCTCACAGGGAAGTCTATCAAAAGGCTTATATCCAGTGCAATAGCATAGCTTCCAATAACCAGGACTGTTGTACTGTCTGGGGAGACTATCAAAGCAGTAGTGGATAATGGAGAAAACAAACATACTGGATCAAATTAAAGAAATCCAGGAAGTAGGAGACATTAGAAAACAGCATGAAAGTCAGAAAGAAAAATGTATTTGTGGGCAAGGATGAGGAATATAAATATTTCTCATCCCAATACTGAAACTATCATAGCAGTAGTTAGCATCAGTGTGAGCAGTGAGGGAAGTCTGTTAAAGAGATCTGCTATTTGTGAGTGATCCTAAACCATATGTTCATACTGGATAATATTTGCTGTTATTAGATTGACAGCCAGTTAAATTCCATCTGCATTATAGGACCAGCTGATAAGAGAGAGTAATAGGAGGTTAGATTTAAGAAAGTTGTCTAAAGAACAGTGAAAGATGGTAAAACCTTTCTGAAATCAATAGGATAAATACAAACTCTCTTCTACTTAGAAGGTGTAAAAATCTAATTGAGAGCATATATGTATTTGGATGATGAGTTAAAAAGCTTTATGCAATTTAGTGTTTACACCTCTCAAAAATGGTAAAAGGTCAGAATCTGCTTCATTTCTGGTAACACCAGTGGAACACTGTGTGTGTTCTTTGGGAAGTGGCTTTCTGAGGGAAAGAGAGGCAAGAACTCTTGCTAGGAAGCCCTGGATGTGTTTTATAAAGTAAGTGCTTGGCCTGAGATTACTGTACTCAGGCAGTGGTCCAACCTAAGTTGCAGCCAAATTTAATAGCATCAATATCAACAGGACTTTGAGCATAAGGGCAGCTTCTCATAGGTAACATGAAATGGTGGTTTGGCACAGTTGGCAATCAAGACAGTCAAGGGCATTGTTGATCTAAAGTAAAATAGAAAGGAAGGCAAACAGGATAATATCCTGACAGATAATAGTGGGAGCAGGTAAGGGAATGAATGCCAAGCTAAGACAATCCAGTACAATAGATAAGTGAAGGTCTTTTCATTGTGCCCCAATGATCAGATTAGTGTTTATGCAAAGCAGCAATATAAGGCAACAGTATAAGACATGGCAGGATACTAATCATTTGAATAATGGAAATGAAACTGAAGAAGATAATGAAGCGGAACAAAGAGAATGCAGTAGCACAGAATGTAGGGAGCTACACTTTGGAAACCTGTACTCTAACAGCAGCTGATGGAGTAAGAAAATATTGATGAACATTGTAAGAAACATATTAGAACTTTCTGGCACCCTGAAAGTCTTAAATAAATTGCAGATATTTGGAGGAAAAACTATACTGTTACTATGGCCTGCTTGCTGAAAACATCAATGCAGGTTAAAAAAAGAGAGAAAATCCCATATTTTCAAATTAAATTGCCTGTATTATGAGCATCTTACATAAAGCAATAGTAACCTTCCATTTTGAATATGCGTTCAGTTTGGATACTTCATTTCTCTTAGTCAATGAATGAAAGAGGAAATTCGGAAACTGGTAATGAGGATGATTGGAGGCCCGCCAAGTATTCCATACATGTGGAGATTAAAAAGATTAAAGTATTTATGTAAGAGCAGAGATGAATAAGAGGTAAAATGAAAGAGGTGTATAAATTGTTAATGTTTTAAGGAAGGTCAAGAAGGCGTGCTTCTTCAGAAGGCTTTACTTCTCTCAGACTACATGAACAAAGGGTTCACAATGAAATCACAGCCTTTCAGTTTAAAACTGATACCAGGAAATGCTTTTTACATGATTGTGCCTCAAGATCTGAGGCAATGAGCTTCACAGAATTAATAAAAACATCTGACATTTCTTGGGTAATTGCACAGTACTATATGGTCTGAATGTTTAACAGTCCTCGCTATATTTATCCTTACAAGAGACTTCTGAGGTAGGAAAGCATTATCATACAACTATCTAATGAACAGAATTGACGCCTAAAGAACACTGGATGCTTTGTCATGCTCACAGAAGAAATCTCTTGTAGAAGAAAACTTAATCCTTGTGACCTGAATGCCAAATTGATGCCTCTGTATGTGGACAATATTTTTTGCCATTATTTATTTATGTTGGTGATGCTCAGTATTTCTGATACAATTGTTCAGATAGCTTGTGGAAGCACTCAATTCATATGCCATGTCTTTTCTGTGTTCATGTGTTCAGTGCATAATACCCTGTCCAGGGCATTCACACTTGCACATTAAATTAGATTAATCCTTATGGCCCAAATCAATGGGCTTGAGTATGCTTGCTAAGTCTGCTGCTTCCCTGAAGAAATGAAAGTATTACTGATATATGATGCAGCATATACCTATTTATTTCTATCAAGGAAAGCCTTGGCTGTTCTCTATTGCCACTTCCAGAATCATTGATCTTTCACAGTCCTGGCTGCTTGCCTTTACAAGAACCCTTCACCACCATTTTCCCTTGTTATAACACATCAGGCTAAGGAAAAGGAGGCTGGACATTGATCTGTTCAGCAGGCTGGCAGTCTTCCTCTTTGTGCCTTAGAATAATGAAGAGAGCAGCAATGGCTGCCATCTACAGTGTAAGTTTTCAGGATTAAATCTAACTTCTACCTGCCAATATAATGTCAAACAGTTCCTCATCAAGAAGGGAAGTTTAAATGGTTGCATAAATTACCTGCCTGTGGCTACTGCTGAAGACAGAGTAGACCATTATATTGATCTGATGCAAAAATTTCTAAGTAAGATATAAGCCAGTAAGAATGCAACAGTGAACAGTTACTTATTTGGAGAAATGAATGAAAACACAGACTTAACTGTTGGATCCTTCTGTTTGATGACCAAGAGTATTTAAAAATATGTATTTACCTTTTATTTTTATCTTTGATTAATAATGGAAATGTTAGAACATGGGGCTATAGAGGTCTTGGAAGGCACTATGTTTCTATGTATTGGCTCAGGTGGAGAGAATCTTTATGGAACTGTTTTATGTTGGGGTGGCAGATAACTGCTCTTCTTGCAGAACAGATAAATATATCTCTCTACAGTTGAGTTCCTGATTCTTTGTTGTGGTTTAACCCAGCATGCAGCTAAGCACTGGGCAGCCTTTCAATCACAACTCCTCTTCTATGTTATGGATGAGAGTTACAATGAAGATACTGTGAAGAAAATTAACTCCATCCTAGAAATTTGTCTATCCTAGACATTTGTTTATGAGTTCTACAATAGCACGAATGACAAAACTATGCAAACAGTTTTTTTTTTTTCAATATATCTCCTATCTCTGTATATCACATAGGCAGTATGTGAACTTGGTCTCCAGTAAAGGCCAACAAAGATGACAAATTTCAACCCAAGAAAAAGAGATTTGCCAAGATCCATTACATCAGCCATAATTCTTTGCCTTTTCCTAGTAGCCTCTCTCCACCTATTCTGTTTGTGTCTTCTTATTTTTTTCAAATGCATGACTACCATTGTCACTGCTTACCAATACATTCTGTAATGGCATGTTTCTGTGTGTCAACTGAAAATAGCTCAAATAACACATTCTGATTTTTTCTTTAATTTTTCCAGATGTGCATTACTCAGAGTTCTCTCTGGTTAGCCTATGAGCATACCCTGGTCTGACTGGGGCTGCAGGCAGCTGAACAGCTGAAATCGCATCACACGCAGTGTGTACTGTATAGGCTCTCAGACAGGTACTGATATAAGAGAGGAAGGAGGTTCTTGTTTCCTGGTTTAACTGCGCCTCATAGCTAAGACAAGTAATTTTCTTCAATTATTTTCCTCTCGTGACTCTTCATATTTACTGCAGAAAGATTTGCAACTAGGTCCGCAAGTAAATAGTGCTGCAGTCTGCAATCTTATTTTTCTGTTTCTTCTCTTTCTCCTCAGATCATTCCAATTTCTCTGCTGTGACTTGGCTTTATTTTGTATTGGCAGTGCTTCTTTGCTTTGTGTCACCATAACCCTCCTTTTTTTTTTCCTCTTTTTTCCCGTTTCATTAAAGCCAGCACAGCACCTGTTTTTTTTTTGTCAAGGCATCCTAGCTGCTTGTTGCATGTGTATGTGTATACAAATAAAATAAATTCATTGATTCCTGGTTAGTCTCAGCCTGAGCCCTTATCACTGGAAATTAAGTGGTAGATAAGTTGTTCTAACCTAGATTTTCTTCCAGTGGCTGCTGTCCCAAGCTAGATTTTTAGCTGCTACAATTTTAAACGCTTGTGTTCATCTTGCTTCTGGCCTCTTCCACTGAGCTGAGTCAAACTTTCCTCCATGTCAGTCGTATTCTAATGCATGACATTAAACCAGTGTGGTAATAGGAAGTTACCTGTAGTTTGTTGTGCTTTTTTTTGGTCTAATTTCTATCTTGAAAGTGCTCTGTGGTTTGAAATGGATGGTCTGAGAGCAGCAGCTTCCTGCATGGGCTGAGATGTGGGATTGGCTTATTTTGGCAGGAATTTAGCTTATCGGGATACAAACTCTGCTTTTACAAATCCTGATTTAGTACTATGAATTCAATAATCCCATAAAATTTTGTAACTCAGAGTAAGGCAAATCACCAGACTAATCATTGTTTTGGTCTGCTTTGCTTCAGCATTCATCTGAATTAGCTCTCCATCACTGTTAGTACTTGAATGATATGCACTTGTGTCATCAGTTTCAATGCATGTACTTTTTCCTAGCTTCTGTGATACACATTCACTTTGCTTGTTCATCTCTACAGAACAAACTGGATTGTTTTACTGGCCTCAGTAGCCTGGAATTCATGTGCCTCAAAGAAACATCATTCTTTACTGTGGTTTTCCACGTTTAAGTGATGCAAGTGATTTCTGTTGATGCATTGGCACAGCATTTGACATGGCAGTATGATCAGCTCTCTGTGTATGTCTAAAAGAACAATATTGCAGAAAAAAAAAATATAGTGTTACAGAACATGGAGTATTAAGTGCAAGGGGTACTTTATGGGCCTGGGAAATCCCATGATATAAGAACTGCATGGACTGTGAATTTCATCAGTACTGTGATGGACCAATAGCTACGAAAAAGAGCAAGCCTTACGTGATCAAAAAGGCGTTCATAACAGTTGTAAAATCCTCATATTTGACTAAAAATCATAATATCTACATATATCTACATAGTCATTATCCAGAAACAAACACTTTTTTTCAATCTAATAAACTGTTACTGGCTTTGAAGTCAGTTCAGGATTTCACCATGAAAGCATACATATTCTGGCTAGTTTATACTCATCATCTCATCTAAGGTTTGCAGTATAGTCCTTTGGTTTTTATTGCAGACCACTGATCGTGAGCAAAGAAAAACACCTGAACCACATCTCAAGGATCTTTGCCAAAAAAGCAGTCACACTCATGAACATTACTCATTTACTACATTTCTGATTTCATTCTAAGAAGAAATTCATTGTTAATTGGGAGCTAGTCTGCATGTTTCCATTTTGGTTCAGAAGAAGTAGATCTTTTTGGTTTACAGGTGAGGGGGAAAAAGAAAGAAATGTGTTTTTAAGCTTAGGCTTAATTTTTCAACTTGAGGCCTGGCATCTTTTTTGATCTGACTCATTAACGGGACTCCTTTCACAAGTAAGGATTACTCAGTCAAATAAATGAAGTAAAATGAAGACATCATCTTTTAAGGCTAAATGATAAAACCTATGAATTAGACACTTTAAATAGAACCATTAACAATCTTTAATTACAGTACAACGACCAGCCAAAGCAGAAGTATGCAGTAATGCATACTCATTTTTTGCCTGTCACACATTTCAGTGTGACATATCATTATGCAAGGAATGCTTAAGTCCTATTTTTGGAATAAAAATTTTGCCAACAGAGAAAAACCGAAGCTGTAGGAGCTGTATGAGCAACTCTCATATTATTTCGGGCAGTTTGATTTGAAAAGAACACATGGTAAAAAATAATTATGTCTTGTTGTCAGAGTGACACTTCAGGGGCCCAGAGGTATGCAGGGTCAAATGCTGTATGGTGCGCATCTGCCAGCTAACCTCAAAGCCAGCAAACAATCGCTGTGCTCTTTTATTTACATTATACATGTAGCCATTCTAATGAGTTGGCAAAAAAAAAGGATTTGGAGGAGTATTGTGGACCTCTAACAATGATGAAGTTACAGCAGAACCAGTGTGTGCTGTCCAGAACTACCAAACCTGTTTCTCTGTGCAGTCTATTCAGAAAACTGGTAACAGTGTTTGTGTAGCATGGATAACTGAGTTGAGTAGCACTGCTCCTAACTCTCTGTGTACAGACCAGTCTTACAGATTATGAAAAATACATGTGGATAAATGATTGCTCCTGAATAGATTCCTTAGTAGGCTCTTAAGTCCTCCTTGTGCACTGTGATAGGCAGTTTTAATATTTCTTCAAGTACTTTGTCTGTCTTTCTGTCTTGGATGATTTTATTAATAACCTATTGCAATCTGTATGTGCAAGGAAACTAATGAAAAATCGTATCAGAAAGGTATATTCATTGCCATGAGGATGCTCAAGAATTCAGATCATAAATTTTCTGATGAAACATTCTTACATTAAAAAAAAAAAAAGTACACTTTCAAAAGCTTTAACTTTCTGCAGAAATGCACTCGTTTTCATTAAAGGTTTGTTAGGTGAAAGTTTTGCAGGTACTAAGACTCAGTCCTTCAGTTGTGATGTAGTTCATTGCACTCATCTAAGATAAGCCACAGGTATACATTAGTTTATCTATCAAAACGATAGAACTGTAAGCAGTAGTAAATGGTGTGTTACCTTCACTAGCTGGAAGTTGGCTCTTTGAGGGATGCTTGTTTCTCTCCAAATTCCAACTTCTGAATTCTGCATGAATAAATTAATGCTCTGGTAACGTGCTCCATATTCGTTCTGTAGAGTAACAAAGTAAATCCAATTCTTTGAGATCTTAGATAAAAAACCTGGCTTGTTCATGTTTCTAAAGATCACTCGTTTTAGCTTCTTGTCTGATACAGAAGTTGCTTCCCGATTTGCACTTTCTCATATTCTGTGATTTTGAGTCCCAAATAATGCAAAATATTTTTCATCATTTGCAATTAATTATTAAATTGATATCATTAAATTAATCATTAAATTAAATGATAGTATTCCTGCTAATTTCTAATAAAAAGGAACACAGTTGGATAAATTTTTAAGGATTTACTCAAAAGATGAGAAAAGCTCCCATGATGAAAATCTGTTGCTTTTTCTTTTTTAAATAAATTGCAATTACCTGTGCAGACGGAGAAAACACTGCCAATGCCCGTCTCTTGAATGTATGCAATCATCTTTATTTTCTTTTCTAGAGGTGCCATGATATGATAGGCCTTGACAGGCCCACTGAGGAATAAAGAGGAGGACTAAGAAAATGCAGTATGGATGAGAACTTGTACAGAGTAGGGCATGCTAAGAAAACCCTTTCATGTACTTTAAAAAATGCACCTTGAATAAATGTTCATAATTTTAGGACAACCTTTTTCCTACTCTTAAATGAGCAAATTAAAAAAAAAGAAAAAGCCTTAATGAAACCTCTCCACTTGCAAATTTTTACAGATAGTCTTTATAGCTCTGTTCCCTGATTCACTATTACTTGTCTGTCAGAATGTTCTTTCTGAGTTTGCAGAGATCTGTGCAATTGGATCAGTGCACTTCAGAATCTGTCTTCTTGGTTAGATAAATGGCTAGAATGATAGGAAAGCATTGTATGTGGTGTGTTGTACTCTGTAGAAGCCCCAACAATTGATCTGTTTGGCTCAGGTTATAGGACCAAACAAGATACTTTATCTGAATCAGTACTACTTAAAACAATTTCTGTCCATAATCTTCAAAATTTGTTATGTGGTTGAAAAAAGGGCATAAAGGTTACCATACTGCTGCAAATAGAAATCTGAGAAAGTTCTGAAAATATGGACCCTTTTGGCTCTGCTGCATGAGTGTACTCAAAACATTAAATTGCCATTAAAAAAAATAAAAAATTCCATTTAACTATTCTAATATTACTGGCCCTACTGTGATGAACTGTGATGAAAAAGCAACCAGGATGCTTGGTATATTGGGCTGGAAGGAGCCATGTATTAATTGTTGACGATGGGTATAACACATTCATATTACAGAACCTGATTTAACTTGGAATTTTCAAGATTTAACTTGTCCCAACATCTCTTGTATTTCCTGCTATGTTTTTGGCTTATAAGTGGGGAAAGTGGTACAACTACATGGAGCTGATATTCTTCCTGTTACTTAGAAATACATGCTATTTTGGAAATAACAGAGTAGTAAATAGTAAATGTGAGGCTGCTTCTACACAAACGGTATCTGAAGAAACTGTGCTTCTTCAGAAAGAGAATGGACTCATGCAAAGGACATCTTAGATTTAGGGGTCACATTCAAATGAGATAAAAAAATCCCCAGATTGTTAAATATACTGTAAATTCAGTATAATGCTAACAAACAGGTGTCAACCACCATTATAGGTATGCCTCATCCCTTCTCACCTGTTTTAAAGATACAGACAGTGACTAATGCGTATCAAGGAAATGTTTTACCTTTGATCAGTATTTCATTTCTCTTATGTCTCTATTGCAATATCAATATAATTCCAGTGTATAACACTCTTCAGAGAAGTCAGTCTTAGTCTTGCATTCTTTGTTGAATGCATAGCAATATTGTCCCGTGTATACATTACCACATTTTGAGGGGAAATAGATGTGAGATAGAATCTGATTATTTCTCACCTTGGTACGTAGTGCTGTAAAATAGTTTCAATCCTGCACTGAAAAAAATGAGTGCACACAGGCATGTGCCTTCTTCTTTCCACTTCATCATCCACAACATTTTTGTACTGGCTTTTAATTTTTTTCCAATTGATTTGGTTTTGCATTTGTTGTAATTACTTAGCCTTTCCACACAACCCTATTCTCATCTGTTATAAAAAATAACAGTAAAACAATAAAAGCAGGTGAGAAAATGACAAAATATCTTCAGAGATTTGCCTTTTCATTTGTTTCATACTACATGTTATATGTATTCTATTACAGAGGTAGCGTACTGGCAGATTTATAACTTCTTGTTTTTTTGCCAGCGTAAGGGACAAGATGAATTATTTTTTGAATAGATAGTGCTTCCGAGTGGAATGCAATCTAGGAAGCAGACATGTGACTTGGAAGAGTTCTCAGTTATATTTTTAAAACAGTGACCAAGCACAGCCAGCTGTTCTGCATCTCCCTTTTGGTTTCTGTGAGCATATATTCCTGAGTGACCCTTAGCTGGTTAGTCAACCTTTGTGTACCTTTGTTTGTTCATCTCTGAAATGAAACTGAAAATATTTTCAGATAGGTTACAATAGTTTAATCTTCATCAATATTTGTAAAGCTTTCCATGACCATTCAAAAGAAAGAAGCCACTAGTGTTATTACTATTTTATTACTCCACGTTTTTAATTATGTAAATGTATTACTTATCACTCTTTGAAAAATCGATTTTACTTTGAGATTTCATAACAGACTCCTATGACATCTCTGCTCTGAGAATTAGCATCTCTGAAATATTAAAATAAGGAGGAATTCTACCCTTACTTTTAAGGAAGATTTAAGAAGAAGGTTTTGGAAGTTGCAGGTAAAAAGGTGGATAATTTGGAAATCCAATTTGAATATGATATTTGTCTGAAAGATAAAAATAGCAATGAGGTAAAATGTATAAGGAATCTACAGTTTTTGTTTGTTCTCATCTGGTATATATTTCGCATTAGATTTTAATCAGTTCCATGCCATGTGGGTTTTTCCATTCTTTTCTGAAGGGCTCCTTGCTTCCTTCTGTGCACAAGATAAGCCTGCTGTGGGTTTAATCAAAGCTGAGGAGCAAGTGAGTCTCTTGTTTCTGAACAGTCTTATATATTCTTCTCCCTTTGTTCTGTTCATGATTCCAGCTTTACATGCCCCACTCTTTTGTTTCTTGTTTTCATTAAACAGTACTGGCATAAGTCATTCTTCCATCCCAGTGATCAGGCTATCATTGTTCCCTCGGATGTCTTACAGAGACATCCTCAAGGATGTCCCACCAAAAAAGAATTTAAAAAGAAAATAAAAGGATGAAAAATTAAAATATATACATGAAGTCTATTATTCATCTGTTTTTCTGCACTATTTTTTCAGTATTATAAGCTGAATCTGGATCTACTGGGAAGCAACAATGTACCACAGATTTTGGGAGTATTTAACCAGTTGATAAAAGATGAATGTCTGCCTTATTCTCTTTTAGAAATGTTACCTTTAGCACGTTAGGGATTTTGATGTAGTAGTAAACAGTAAAAAAGTATGAGAGAAAATCATGGTTCTAGCAAGCTTAAAAGCAGTGATATTATATGCTTTGACTTCAGTAAGGCTTTTGACACTGACTCCCAAAATATTCTTTTAGAGAAGCTGATGAAATATGGGTAGGTGAACATGCAGTGATGTGGATTGAAAACTGCGTGAACTGCTGTGCTCAAAGAGTTGGGATCATTTGGTGTGAAGTCTTCTTGGAAGCCTATAACAGACAGTATTAACCCCTGAGGTCAATGCTAGGTCCAATACTATTCGACATCTTTATTAGTGATCCGGATGATAGGGCAGAATACTTCCTATACAAGTCTGATAATGATACAAAACGGAGAGGATTGGCTGATAGGCCAGAGGCTTGTGCTGCCATCCAGAGATCTTAGTAGGCTGGAGGAATGGGCTGATAGGGACCTCGTGCAGTTCAACAAAAGGAAGTGTGGAGTTATCCACCTGAAGAACAACAACCCCATACACCAGTATATGTTTGAGGCTGATCAGCTGGAAAGTAACTTTTGCAGAAAAAGACCTCTGTGTCTGGTACATGGAAACTTGTAATGGGACATGAGCCAGCAATGTGCCCTTGCTACAAAAAAACAATTATCAGTATCTTGCACTGCGTTAGGAGTGCTGTTAGCAGGTCAAGGAAGGTGATCCTTCTTTTTTGTCTAGCACTGGTGAGGCCACATCTGGAATACTGCATCCAGTTCTGTGCTTCCCAGTAAAAGAGAGACATGAATCTACTGAAGAGAGTTCAGTAGAGGATAACTAAGATGATTAAGGGATTGGAGCATCTCCTATATGAGGAGATGCTGAAAGAGAAGGCTCAGGGAGGATCTCTTCCATATCTGAAGGGAAGATGCAGAAAGGATAGAGACAGGTTCTCTTCAGTGGTCCCTAATGACAGGACAAGGGGCAGCAGGCACAAATTAAAACACAGGTGGCACCCTCTGAAAAGGAGACACTTTTTTTTACTGTGAAGGTGACTGTGGAATGTATTGTTCAGAAAGATTTTGGAGTCTCCATCCTTGGAGATATTCAAAAGCTGTCTGGAAGTAATCCTTGGCAACCAACTGTGGGCAGCCCTGCTTGAAGCATAGGTAAGGAGATGGACAAGGCAGCTTCCATATGTCCCTTCCAACCTCAACCATTTCCAATTCTGTGATTATGTGTTCCTGCTGCAAAATAACACAGAAGTTCAAAGTACCTTAAAAAATCATTGTCTGTGATGTAGGGCAGATTTTCAACATAGTGTAGTTGACTTTTAAAATTTTCATTAGTATGCATGAGAAAATGCTGTTATATCTTCAAATGCCAAAAGTAAGTTTACCTCTAAATATTCTATGACAAATAAGTATAATAAAAAAGGTTTCCAGACAGCATAGCAGATGGATGTCAAAATTAGATGTATTCTTGTATACAAAATGATGCTGCCCCCATGTAAACTGTTTTTTTGAGTGTGTGTGTGGAGAAAATGATAATATAAATATGAAAATAATTGAAAACTGAAATACAAATGCAATATACATTACTGGTATCATTGGAACTTCATGCCCTTTAGCTCAAAAAGAAGCTTTATAAAATATTATGCTGAGCTGTGACAAGTCTAAAGTTATTAAAAGGGGCCAGAGCTGAAGCACTTCTACATTAAGAATTGAACATTTTTGTAGGAAATATGGAATGAAAATCTCTAATGACAGGAATAACTGGACATATAAAAGGACATTTGGACACCTCTGATATCTATCTGAGCAGGGTTATATAGAAATCTATGGTTAATTCAAGTAGCACTGTTCTTACACTACTGCTAAAGTAGAGCACTGAAAATTTCTAACATTGTAGATTACAGAATTTATTCCTAAAGTATTCTTTGATGTATAATTAGGTAGATACTGCTATATTTTTTCTTTGAAGGTTCTTAAGATACGTTATCTTGCACTTCAGCTGACTTTATAATGATTCATCGTAGCAAATGAAATTATATATTGTGGAAGATTTTTACTGTGCTAAAAATGTGGACTAAAACTAGTCTCCTATGCTAACCACCGTTTTCTCTGGAATCCTTCCTATAAAAAGAAGAGAGAAATATATGAGTAAGTTGTTAACGTACTCAAGAGAAGTCAAATGGACAGACCTGGAAACAAATCTATTTTTAAAAGGAATAGCAGAAGCACACTTTTTCTCCATGAGGGATATCCACAACACTTGGAATATCACTTTGCTGGATTCTTTCTGCTCTTGTAAGCTCTGTTTTCCCTGAGGATGGCTGTGCTGTAGTGGTATGTCTGCTAGTGAAGTGTATCTTGTAAACTGCTTTGCTTCTCATGAGGTACCCTTGAATCAGTGAATTATGGTTGTCCTAGCTTGATGAGCTATTGGCGATTAAAAATAATAATCTGATCCATTCTCCTGTTTTTTCATTTTACATTGAGATTTAGTGACTCTTTTCTGTAATGAATGCATATATATTTGAAAAAAAAATTATATGAGGATTATGCCAAAATCAGAAGGCCCAGACTACAAGCAGGGCATGAAAAGACATCATTTGTTGTGCCAAGGTTACAGGAATTTTTGATGCCTTCTCAAGAGGCTGGTCTCCAGATCTCACAGCTGAGATAAACTGGTGTACTGGGAACAGTTGGGTTCTTCTCATTTTTCTTTTTGACAAGAGAAGCCTTTTCTCCTATTGGTCACCCTTCTTCTTCAGAAGCTCTACTTGGTAAGGCCAACCACCTTTTCAGGTGCAACCGTAGTAGCTGTAAGCACACCCTAGCAATTTTGCTTGCCTCTGTTGAATATATAAATTAGGTGAAAGCATGGTAGGTGATTCACTAGTCTTTTCCTACCTGTTTCAACCTTTTGTATGGCCTTTATTCTCCCTGGTTACATAACAGGTTATGGATTGCCTGACTGTGTGACCCACTCCATGTTTGCTTAAGTGGAAGAATATAAGAAATGGAATTTAAGGCTAAAGTACATACTATTCCTACTGTTATGTGATAATTCTGGAAGAAGGGGAAAGACACACAGTTGGAACTTGTGTGGTGTGAACTGCATCCACTGAGCATGCTTGAGCCACAGGATTATGCTGACCATAGCATTAATTTTGGAAGTTTTGCTGATCTTTCAAACATTTTGTCACGTGGTAGAACTAGTACTTCACATTTGGCTTTATAAGAAGCTACTTTGATTGTGGGAGTAGATTGAATATGTTCACAACAAGATGTGTTTATGAGGGCATGTGTTACTCTGCTCCGTGCCAGTTGGAATTTCCAAAGCGTTACAGACTGTGTGCTGAAGTACATTGCAATTGTATGTGAGTCAAAAAGGGTAAAGACATAAAATGTGGCTGAGGTCCTCTTCTGTCAGAACAGGCTGGTGTTTCTTAGCCAACTCGATACAGTGAAAAACATTACTCACCCATCTGCCTCAAAGCTGGGGTAAAATCCAGGGAGCAGTTCCAGCTCTAGTTGAACAGTTATGCCGGTATATCTTTGACAAAAAGAAACTGTACTCTGAATGCACACTCATTAAAGTAGTTCTCTGTGCCTACCAGAACAGTTTACTTCTTCAAATAGCAGTACTTCATCACAGTCAAGAATGGATCATCCTCTCAGTAGTGGAAAAGTCATGTAGTGAGAGATAGATGGTATTGTTGATTTCAGCAGAAGCTTCCAGAATCTGAGTGTTTTGAAAATCTAATAATCATGCTTGTATTGGTATATTAATGTACACTTAGGAAACTCACTTTATGGGCCTGGGTTGACAAAGAAAGCTTTTGTCATTTGCTTTCTAGTGCTGTTATGTTGGAAGAAAGTTAGTTTAAAATAATCCCTTGAGAAATTGGGTGCATGTATTAAAAATAGAGCAACCTAGCTTTGATTTGCTCTTTTGTACTGCTTGTTCATTTTGATTGCATCTTGGTATAAATCCTTGTCATTAAGTGCTCGTGTACCTTACAGGCAGCATTTGATATTTTCTTCTGAATGGATTGGATCAGTTCCAGTAGCAGGTACTGTAATATTTATAATTGACTTTGACAGTGGATTATGTGGAACCAAGCATCCTAAGGCATGAAAGTAAATCACATTAGCCTCAGGTTCTGAGCCACTCTGACTTTTTCTGCTTTGATATTGGTCCTATAGATTCCTTTGCTTGTTTAGTTTGACATTCACCTGCTTCTTTCCTCTACACTCCTTCTCACTAACAGACTGAGCTCTTCCTCTAGTTTTAGCATTCAGTGGCACCTGAGGGAAAAGGCAGGAATGACAACAGGAAAAAAGAGGAAAAAAAGGAAAAGACATCCCCTTGCTGAGTTTCCTGACAGCACAGTTGAAATACTGCAGATGAGAAGTAGGAAGTGAAACTATAAAGAAACAGTCTGTTGTTCTTTATTTTATCTTTTGTGTCACTGCTGAAAGATTTTATTACAGTAGTCAAGGTACTTTCATCCCCTGCATCTCCGCTGCACTTGGCTGAAGGCATCGCATAGGCTTCTTGATCCACATTACTGTGCTTTTCTCTGTCTCATTCAGTATTAGGGCTCCTGCACTCCTTGGGTTCTGTGCGACATTCACTTCTTTCAGGTTTGACAAGTGTAACCCTATTGTATCTCCTTTTGTTCAAGAACATAAAGATGGATCATCTGCATCTCTTCATTAAATTTGGCTTCTTCAGAAATCTTTCAAATGGCTGGCAGCTGTGATTGTACTGATCTATTTGGATCTGCTGTTGGTGAACATACTCCTCTGCATGGGTCTGCCTGTGTTGTCTTGCTGGTCATGATTACATCACTTGCTTAACAGATTGAGAAAGCAGAGCAGCTGCCTTCAAAGGAATTCAAGTACATTAATATACACTCTAATCCAGGCTCCTTACTTGTGTCAGTGATGCAGGAAAGCTCAAATTGAAGGAAGTGCATTTTGAAGTTAATGGCCAAGTGACAGAGGAAGAGGAGACAGTGAGGAATGGCCTACGTCTGCCTGAAACCAAGTGCTAGTCCCAGTTGTGCTAGAGCTGTAGCACAGATCAGAATCGCTTCATAAATGTCCTGGTTTCAAAATACCTGCCATTCCTGCTGGCAGAGTCCTCGAGGGCCATGCACTGTGAAGCAGTTGAGTGTCCAAACATCAGTCTTGCCTTCACAAGCTGCAGCAGAGGCCAGAGAGATCACCAGTTAACTGGTAATGGCTGAAACAAAAACCCCTGGGGAGTAGCTGATTTTCCATTTGGTGGGCAGGCATTCAGCAAACACGAAATAGCAGAAACTCAGTAAAGTGATGACTAGATGAAACATAATGGATTATGATGCATCTGAGGTGAATGGAATGATCTAGTGGTCTCCTTTGATTTTAAATTCTATAAAACCTTGAAGTATCTCAATGCTGTTTCCTGCTGGAAGAAGTGTCTATGTTTTGCATTTCACTTAAAACAGTGAAAATAGGAAGAGCTTACGGGCTCTGAGATGAATCAGGTTGTATTTATTTATGTATTTTTGAATAAATAGGTTTTTATTATGCTAATATATTCAAACTATATAAATGTTGTGTATATTTAAATGCAGTGCAAAGTTTTAACATTTTTTCTAGAGCAAATTTTCCAACTTTAGTGTGTGTTGCTGAGAATAACTAACACTGTACATCAGCAATAACAGCACCTAATGGCCTTTAATATAGCACTATCAGTGTTTATTATAGAACGTGTGCCAGCAGAGCTCAGAACGGTCTGTCTCCATAACCACCAATATGCAACATCAATACCCATAAGGATGAACTGAGAAACTTCTTAATGAAAATAAGAGAAATCTGGATATTTACCTTTGAGGAAAAAAATAAATAACCCTATAGAAAATATTTTGGCCACCTATGAGGTCGTTGCTGGGTGTTAGTAGTACATATGAAATTATATATTTTCAATATATATTTTATACTTGTTAATAGCCCTTCTTACAGACAAAAAAATGCCACGAATGAAAAAAGCTTGTCAGTACTAATGTCTTGCAGTAAGACATAGCATTAAAATTTAATAGAAAGAACAACTAAAATGGAAGATTATAGAAAAAAATACAGAAAGATTTTTTGGTGTAGTGAGAGGAATTTCTCTTAATGTTGTCTTTGATATTTTGGCCTTAGTCCTTCAAGCTGCTCTGAATGAGCCATGTCTCATGTCAGTCCTCAGTCTAATTGATCTCAAGCAGCCTCAGCAGGGAACAGTTTCCTGGATCAAGGCCTTGTTTGTTCCTATGTGGGCTGAGATGTTTTACTCTGTTTCTGTATGAGTGATTTCCAAGCCACTGGGATTCCTGTAATGGGTGAAATTTAAGATACTACTTCTTTTATTTAGAAAGCAGATTGGATGTCTTGGAAAGTAATATTTTTTTCTGAAAATTTTGGCACTTCCAACCAGAGAAATATACTCACTAAATCTCTTTTGAGACGTTCGTGCTTTGAAACATGTAGAAAAATTCTCTTTTATACAGTTTGACATTAAAAGGTGACGGCAGTAAACCCTTTGATAATGACTTGCAGAATCGTGAAGGATTTCCTTATTTCACTGCTTTTTCTTTATGTTGTTTTTTCTTTTTCCTTGTCTTTTAGATATGCTTCTTTTAACATGTATTGGTTTAAGGGAATATTAAGGTTCAGTCTAATTATCTGTAGTCCTTGAGTCCAGGGAGCAAAAGGTTTTATATTTTTAATTTGAATTGCTAAAGCTGTAGAAATATTTCATTTCTAACAAACATGATAGTTAACTCTTTCTGGGTTACATGACAGAATATCCTCAGGTATGATGGTTCAGTTTCCATCACCAGTAAATCAGATAATTACTTTGCCTATGCAAATATTTCCACCTTTTTCAGATACAAGGACTGCAGCAATTAAAAGCCTCTTAGCAAGAAATTGAAGTCTTAATTGGACCTTCTACTCTCTTCTACCAGGATTAATTTTGACTTGTCTAATGAGAAGGCTAGAAAACATTTATGGCAATATATCTTTTCAGGTGAACAGGACAGCGTAGCTGTGATATACTCATTCGGAATTCTGTTTTAAGAATACATTAGTTTAATTGGAATGATTTCTAATCAACCTAAGCCAAACTAAAATAAGCCTATTGTAAATACAAAGGTTTGAAATGTCAGTCATTTCAAATGCATACTTAGTTTCCATCTACATAAAGAAAATTGGCACCTGTACCCATCTAGTTTAGACCAAAACACTCCTGAAAAGTGCAGCAACTGGAACAAAATGCCGTTTATTCCATTTTAGTTTGGTCATTTAGTTTTTTTCCTCTAGTGTAGAAGTTGGACCAATTGTATCCTGTTCTCACATTTTTCATCCAACACAGGGGCTTTAGAAGACATTTCATTTCAGCTGATCTATAATGACTGTACATCTGTCCAAGGCAGATGAGAATTATATGGATTAGTTTTGGTCTCATGGAAAGATGGCTAAGCTGGCTTTGGTTATCTCACTGGATCAGCTGATACACAGTAGCCTGCTACCTTATTGTAATTTGTGTGGCAATTTCTGAGATTTCCCAAACAACTTATTCTGTGTACCTGAATAAATCCCAGTTAAAGGTTAGATCAAATTAAAAATAAAAACGGTTTCCTTCTGTTGACATGCGCATACCCAAATTAAGCAACACTGTTTTAATCCTTCTATTAGTCTATTGTGTCTCTAAATATGTACCTTGATTTTACATCACAGTAATTTGTGTTTATGCCCTTACCTCTATGACTTCGCACCCATGACTTTGCACCAATAACTGATTTACTTGTTAATAATGGATTTGCATTTTGCCAATTTTAAAGATCTAGGCATGCAAATAATATAAATAAGAAGTACTTTGAGCCTGGTACTGTAGTAACTAGTAAAAATAGCATTTGTGTCTCTGATAGTAGACAATATTAGATCCTGTACATATAAAGAAAGAGGAAATTATGTCTTCTGGTATATAGTTACACTGTATCTTTTATGCAAAGCTACTACTAATAATTAAATGAGATAATTAATAATTGTTAGATTAAAACCAACCTTGGCACTAAAGTGCACAGCTTACTTGGTATGCTTGTCTGCTTTTGTACACAGACGATGTTAATATCTTATTGCTAAAGATGTATCTCTAGACATGCCTTTTTGTACCTAAGTAAAAGGCATGGATATCATCTTGCTTTCTTTCCCTTGGTATTTCCAAATATAAAACTAATTTAAGACCTTTTATTTTGCCATACTATTATTTCCCTCTTGAATGCCACAAATATGCAGACCGCACATGGTTTCTCTAGGAAGTGGCTGTGATGAGCTTGGAGATGTATGAATAGCAGTGATAAACAGCTGCTGACTTCTTTGTTTGTTTTTTTATGTATATCAGAATTGATTTGTAGCCCATAGGATGGCTCCAAGGTTTTGTTGCAAAGGAAAATATCTGACACAGCACTCGATTTTTAATGTTTGAGTCACCTGCCTCTATCCCAAACAGAATTTCGGGGTAGGAGTCTTCTGAAATTCAAGTTTATTTGCATTGATAGGCCTGCAGTCTGTATTAATAGAATGTCTATTATTATAGTAGCCAATAACAGTGATTTTGAATGCAATTCTGTTTGAAAGTGTATGGTATATTTGAACAAAATATTTAATTAACTGTTATCTCAGCATTACCAGCAGTTTTGTTGGAAAGAGATTATGATGTGCACACCTAGAGAAGGATTAGACAAGTAGGTCGTGATAATTGTGACTTTCTTGAAACATTGCTTGGTTACAGCTCTCTTCAGGCCAAATATTTACATTTCTGATGAGAGGAGTGTTACATTACTTTTAGCTCAGAAGAAAAAATACCTCACGTTTGTCATTGTTATTGCACACAAGGGAGTGATTGCTCTACATGTATAAAAGTATGGTGCATCTGATGAGACTCTCTTCTGTCCTTGTAAAAGCCAATTGTACAATCACCACTGCAAATTTTTAGAGCAACATCAAATTTTGTTTCAAAAGAGACTGAATCATAATGTAGGATACTATAAAGTATTGTTCAGTGCCAATAAAGAGATGTCAGTGCATCATGAATCATCACAGAATCATAGAGTCATTAAGGTTAGAAAAGATCTGTAAGATCTCCTAGTCAAACCACCAACCCTTCCCCACCATGCCCACTGACCATGTCTGTCAGTGCCGCATCTACACATTTCTTGAACACCACCAGGGACAATGACTGCTCCACCTCCCTGGGCAGCCTGTGCCACTGCCTCACCGCTCTCTCTGAGAAGAAATTCTTCCTAATATCCAGCCTGAATCTCCCTTGGTACAACTTGAGGCCACTACCTCTCACCTTGTCACTAATCACCTGGGAAAAGAGGCCAACCCCCACTTTGCTACAGTCTTCTTTCAGGCAGTTGTAGAGAGCAGCAAGGTCTTCTCTGAGCCTCCTCTTCTCCAAACTGAACAATCCCAGTTCCCTCAGCTGCTCCCCATAAGACTTTTTTAAGACCCTTTGCAGCTTCATTGCTCTTCAATGGACACGCTCCATGGCCTTAATATTGTTTCTTGTAGTGAGGAGCCCAAAACAGTACTTGGAGGTGCAGCCTCACCAGTGTAGAGTACAGAGGGATGATCATCTCCTTGACTGCGCTATTTCTGATACAAGCCAGGATGCCATTGACCTTCTTGGCCACCTGGGTACACTGCTGGCTCATGTTCAGCTAAGCATTAACCAGCACCCCCAAGTCCTTTTCCAGATACTCTGCCCCAGGCCTGTAGCATTGCATGGGGTTGTTGTGGCCAAAGTGCAGGACCTTACGCTTGGTCTTGTTAAAACTCATACACTTGGCTTCATCCCATTGATATTGGCTGTCCGGATCCCTTTGTAAGGCCTCCCTATCCTCAGACACATCAACACTTCCTTCCAACTTGGTGTCATCTGCAAGCAAAATGAGGGTGCATTCAATGCCATCATCCAGATCATCAAAAAAGATATAAAACAGGATAGACGGGATAGACCCTAATACTGACCTCTGAGGAATACCACTTGTGACTGGTCACCAGCAGCATTTGAACCCATTCACCACCATTCTCTGGGCCAAGCCATCACGGAAAATGAAAACTTTCTCTGCACTCCAAAGTTGCAAGACTTTGTAAGTCATGACATCCTAAGGCATACAAATATGATTCATTTTTAAGCTTCTGTTTATTACTAAACCATCTACTAGCATTTAGTAAAAATACTAGCAAGACTATGTGTAGGAAACTGTTTATATGTAAAGAGATGTTGTAATTTAAAACATTTTAAAATTAATAATTTGGCATACTATTTTATCTTGATCCTATAACTTGTTCTGTGTGTGAAAATTTTCTGCCTGAAGGAAATCCCACTCAGTTCAGGGTGATCCTGTGAAGACAGTTGGATTTGTTTGTCTGGGATGCCATCTGAAACCTAGCCAAGAAATGTAGTCTTAACACTCCAGGCTGTTTATTGATCTGGTGATTGTGTTGGCTATAAGAAGGGTAAAAATATGTGGAGTTTTTTTTACTGTAGATTTTGAGTGTTTGTCTCCTTTGCTAGCTGCACTGCAGGACAGTTTCTTTATCATTGTCCAAAAACAACTGTCATGTATAGACTAGAATAAGGATTTAAGAGAACTGGATTCTATTTTCAGTTCTAATATTAGCTTTCTAAGTCTTAATGAAGGTACTTCACAGCTTGTTGCCTCAATTTTCCTCATCTGTAAAATGGGCATTACTATACTGGACTCTTTCATCCTGTGTTTTGAGATGTACTGATGAGAAATGCTGCTATCACCCTTTCTGTAGGGTTGGTTTTACTATCACCCTGTGAAAGGCCCAATTCTGTTAGATGCTACCAGAATGATAATGAGAGTCTTAATTCTTAGTATCTTCACTTGCTGTTCAATGTGCTCTGTACCATGGAGAAGTGCGTCCAAATTAAGGCACATGTTTTCACTTGAAGTTTTTATTTATTTTAGAATCATAGAATCATATTGCTGGAGTTGGAAGATGACTTTAAAAGTCATTCAGTCCAATTTCCCTGAATTGAACAGGGATACCTACAGCTACATCAGGTTGCCCAGGGCCTTATCCAGGCTCACCTTGAAAGTCTCCAGGGATAGTGCATCCACGTCTCTGGGCAACCTGTGCCAGTGCCTCACTACCCTCACTGTAAAAGGCTTATATCCAGCCTAAATCTACCCTCTTTAAGCTTGAAACCATTTCCCCTTGTTCTGTCAGCACAAACTCCACTAAAGAGCCTGTCCCCTTCTTTCCTGTAGCTTCCCTTTAGATATTGAAAGGACACTCTCAGGTCACCCTGTAGCCTTCTCTTCTCAGACTGAACAGCCCCAGCTCTTTCATCCTGTTCTTGTAGGAGAGCTGTTCCATCCCTTGGATCATTTTTATGACCCTCCTCTGGACACGCTCCAACAGGTTTGTGTCTCTCCTGAACTGGACTCCATTTCTGAACACAGTACTCTAAACATTTGAGGGCTGTGTGGCAAGTAGTTATCAGAGAAGACCGACACAAAAAAATCATTATGTTCCTCATCCTTCTCGTTGTCTGTCATTACCAGCTTGCCTGTGTCACTCTCTAGGGAGAGTATGCCCTCCTAGACTTTGGTTTTCTGGTTGAGGTACATGTAGAAGCCTTTCTTGTTCTTTTTGGCATCCCTAGCTAAATTCAGTTCAAGTTGGGCATTGGCTTTCCTGATCCTATCCCTACACAGCCTAGCAGCTTCTTTATACTCTACCCACAGTAGTTGTCCCTGTATCTACTGCCTGTGCATTTTCTTCTTGTTCTTCAATTTGACCAGCAGGTCCCATTTCAGTTATGCTGGCCTCTTGCCTTCTTTTCCTGATGTATTACACCTAGAGGTAGAGAGCTCTTGTGCCCTGAGGAAAGCTTCCTTAAAGATCTGTGAACTCTGCTCTGCACCTTGGCCTATGAAGATAGTTTCCCAGTGTGTTTTGTTGAGTAACTCCTTGAAGAGCTGGAATTTTTTCCTAAAATTCCTAATTTTACTCTTTGCTTGTTTTCATGTCCCTTTGGAGCATTCAGCCATAGCATGGTCACTACAGCCTGTGGAGCCTCTAATCCTCGTGTTACCAGTTGTTTCATTTGCACTGGTGGGCAACAGGTCCAGTATTGCATCACCACTGGTGGGGCAGTCTTGACTTGACTTCACTCAGGAAATTATCCTCAGTGCATTCCATGAGCTGCCTGGATTGTCTACAGGTCACATGCTACTTTTTCAGCAGATGTCTGTGTGTTTGATGTCCCCCACCAGGATGAACATTTGTGATCATGATGCTTTCTGTAGCTGGAGGTTGAAGGGCTCATTATCAGGATCCACTCGAACAGGTAGCCTGTAACTGATACCTATCACAAGGCTCCCTGTACTGCCTCAGTCTCTAACTGTCACCTATAGGCTTTCAACTTGCTCGTGACTATTCTTTAGAGACAACTCTTCACATTCTATTTCTTTCCTATTGTAGATCCCTTCTGAACAGCTTGTAGCCATTGATAGCCACACTCCAGGCATGGGAATCATTCCACCAGGTTTCAGTGATGGCAACTATATTGTAGTTTTCTGATAGCACAGTAGCTTCCATTTCCTTCTGTTTGTTTCTGTATGTTCATTGGTCTAAAGGCACTTCAGCTGGCCAGCTAGTCTTGTCACTTCCATAAAGGATAACTTCATAATTCCTTTTAAGTATTTCCCTTGATTTTCCCCATTGCCTTCTCCTATTGCCACAGCAGTCACTGCCTCATCATCACAGGATGTCATATGTGCTGCTGTGTTGCCAGCAACTGTCAAGGCAGCAGGTCCTTCAAGGCCCCTACTAGCCATATAGGCCATTTGGTTGTAAAAAAAATGAAGTTCTGGCTACAGCATCACCCATGAACCCAGATATTTAAACATAAGATCCTTTGATTTGTTTCCATGTCCTTACCCAATACAAGAGGCAGAGAAGAAAAGATGATCTGTGTATTCAGTTCCTTCAGCTGCCTTCCAAAGGCCCTGAAGTCCCTTTTGATAGCCCATGACCCACATGTAGCTGCTTCATCTCTCCTCACTTGGACTTCATCTCTCCCTACTTGGAAAAGCAGTAAGAGGTAGTGGCCTGTTGGCCATACCAGGCTAAGTGGTTTCCTGGTCACATCCCTCACCCAATCCCAGGAACACAGCAGACTTCCCTGAGAATAGGGTCTGCTTGGTATATTGCATATTCAGTTCCCTGTAGGAAAGAATCACCTACAGCTAATACCTGTCTCTTCTTCAATGTTGCAGTCTTGATTTTGGGGGAAGGCTTTTCCTGGTTTGGGTTTTAGTTTGTCTAGTCTGAGCAACCTGTTCTCACCCAAAGCCGGTCTTTCCACATCCAGGGCCTCATAACTGTTGTAGAGAGGCACCTGGAAGATGGAGCAGGCAAGGAGAGTTTTCATTTCCTGCTTCAAGCACAGACTTGCCTCCACCAGCTCCTTTCCTCTCATCCCATTACAAGACTGTTTTGTTTGTTTTTTTTTTTAAATTTTGGAAGCCTTCAGGTAGACTAATAAGAGGGCATTCTGCACTGGGGTAATTGTTCAACCAGTTCTAAAGATATAAGAGTGAGGCAGAGCTGATGCCACCATTGTTTTTAATGTTAAAATACATATGCCTTCCCGTTGTTTGGGGTTAAATTAACCTTGAGTCTTGTGCATAACTGTAAGTTCTGACTGCAGCAATGCTCACTAAAACTAATGAATGTGGATCTAATGCATGACAGGATGCCTTTCTGCCAAAAAGCCACTCATATATCCTGCAGCTGCTGTTTATGCTGTTCAGCATGGAGAGAATTTTATAGACCTGATACTCCTATTCCCCAGAAACAACCTAGTGCTTTGGGAGGGAGATGAGACTGAAACTCATTCCAAGTCAAAATGTTGACATATTAGTGGGATCTTATCAACAGCTTCCTGAGATGAAAATGTATTAATACTTAACTATATGTAATTTCTCTATTTCTTTCTGACACTTCTTCTACCCAACCTTTCAACTGAAGCACAATATATTAATGTACAGTGCACTTACATGGTAGTCTGCTAACACTTCAGATAATATAAGAAAACTGCTTAATAACTTGGAATTCCATTTTATCAAATTGCAAACTGCCCTCTAACAGTCGTTTAACAAAGGTTCTTGACTGACATATTTCACTGATTGTACTATGGAAAAAGTAGGCTGAGATTTTTTCTGTGCTAAGCTAAACATTTATTCCTGGACATCATTGCTTTGTTGATTGTGTATGAAAATAATGCTCTCTTATTCTTTCTGACTTTGGAGGTTAAGGGACAATAGTCAGGAATCTGGTATACCATCGCCTTATTTTATATGCATAGATAAAGAAAGAATAAACTGAAAAAAAGCAGCAATCTGATTAGTTAGAAGTGGTTATAATTTGTTTAGCTGTAGGTCAACTGTTGTCTAGAGGATAACATCAAAGCCTGTTCTACTTCACTTTCTTTGGTCTTCTGCTGAAATGGCTTTTTTGTTACTTGGTCCTTTGCCCAGGGATTCTTGGGAATTTAGCTCAAATGACTTGATAGGTTTTTGTTTTTTTTAATTTATTTCAAGTGAGTAGTGAATTGTTCTAGGTGTGCAAATTATACTTGCTTTATTAATGATTCCTTTACATGACAGCCTAGTGCCTAAAGGCATCAAATCAAGACTTGAGTCATTCTGTTTAGAAGCTGGCTGTTCAATGAAACTACATCTTTTATTGTAGAAGTGCCTAATTTTATGCACTGAGCAAGAGGGTTATTTCGGAAGGTTTCCAGAATGATTTCTTTAGGCAACAAATGAATGACAAGTATCATGAGAGTCAGCAACACAGGATGGAGAGGATCAGTGCCAATACTGAGCAATCTGAAAGAATCTGTTTTGAGTTTACATCCCAAGTTATCATAGCTAAAGGGCTGCAGGGATGGCTTATCCGAGAAGAGACCAAGGGCTACTCATCCCCTTATTGGACAAAGCCAGTTCCAGATGGCTCCAAAATGGACCCAGCAATGCACAAAACAGCTCATCAGCAATGCTGGTGGCACCTCTGTGACAGCATGTTTAAGAAAGGATAAAAACACAGCAGCAGCTAGGAGGAAGGAATGAGAACAGTGTGAGAGAAACAGCCTGGCAGATACCAAAGTTCAGGAAGGTGGAGGGGAAGAGGTGCTCCAGGTGCCAGAGCAGAGAATTCCCTGCAGCCTATGGAGAAGACAATGATGAAGCAAGTTGTCCTCATGCAGTCTGTAGAGGATATGCCAGAGCAAATCTCCATGCTGTGGCCTGTGGAGAACCCACACTCCAACAGGTGAATATGACCTAAAGGAAGCTGCAGCCTCCAGGGAGCCCATGCAGGGGCAGGTTTTCTGTTAGGAATTGCGACCCATAAGGGACTTATGCTGGAACAGTCCATTCCTGAAGGACTGTACCCCATGGAAAGGACCCATGCTGAAGAGGGGAAAAGCATGAGAAGGAAGGAGCAGCTGAGAGAAAATGTTTTGAATTGTCTCAACCCCCATTCCCCATTCCTCTGAGTCATTTTGAGGTGAGAAGAGATAGTAGAGTCAGGACTGAGGTTAAGCCTGGGAAAAAAAGAGATGAGAGGAAGATGTTTTTAGTTTATTTTTTTGGTTGTTTTTTTTTCACTGGTCTGCTCTGTTTTTAATTGGCAATAAATTAAGCTTCCTAATCTTGACACCGTTTTGACCATGATGGTGAGCAGTCTCCTCGTGTTCATCTTGACCCATGAGCTTCTTATTATTTTCTCCCCTGTGTTGCTGTAGAAGGGGAGTGAGAGAGTGGTCTGGGGACACCTGTTAGCCAGCCAAGGTTAATCTACTACTGAAACTAATGACAAGGCATCACTCAAAAGATAAGATATGGAGGGTGCAGAAATTTCAAATGTAAATCAAAAAGGATACAATCTTAACATTAGAAACTAACTTGTTAGTAAGGGGGGAAATAAGTATGATGTTAAGATTCCAGGTCTCTTGATTTATGATGTGCTCAAACTTTCAGATTTTTATTCTCATATCTTGTGATATCCTCTGATATAGGATGAACGAAGCCTTATTTATTTTGTTGACTTGCTCTTTGGTTTGTAAGTTGATCCGTTAGGTGCTAAATGATGAGAAGAGGAAGAAAGGGTGATGTTAATTTAAATGGATCTCTTTGTAGTTGCAGCATTTGGCTGCGTAAATCTATTTTTTATTATGACCAACAGGTTAGGAGTTCCAGTACTGCTTTATTTAAAATACACCTTACAATACACACAGCCTGAAATCTTGACTTTATGATTGATTGTATAGCTGGAGGCTTGCATGTTCGATGAGATGATCTCACTACCTGATCTGGAGAACTCAGATTGAGACGTGTTTGACTTTACAAGATGTTTTCAAAATTAGACTGGACTTGCATTATAGCTACACAGGGATCAAGAAACCTGTTTGTGTAGTAAATTGACAAATGAAGAGCGTAGGGATAAGTATTGAATTCTTGTTTTAAGAAGGCTTGTCTGTGTTCTCTAGCCTAAAACCCTTCATAAAATCTTGTGAAGTTATCTGTTTTATGGATCATTAAATTAGAGAGGCTCCTTATGCCTTGATTTCATGTTTATATTTTTGTACTGATGATTATATGCAACAATGCCCTTTGTAAAGAACCATTAGCACAAAATGGTTGTTTTCAATTGTGAGTCCATAGATAGAGATGCTTTTTTAGTTGCATCTGAAGCACATTCTGCTCCTATAAATGTCAATTATAAATAGGAGAGAGAAGAAGTGGTCTGATTGCAAGAAACCACCAGGGCAACATCCAACAAATGTACCTGGGATAGCTGGATGGGAAGCAGCCTAGCCATGTTACTATAACACATGGATAGGTCTCTGCTGACAGACTGTATTTGTACCCTGCCATGGTGGCACTTCTTCAACAGTCTGCGGATTTTCTAGTACATAACTATATGAGCAATAGGATGATGGTGCAGCACATATGTGCCTACCAGGACAAGAATTTTTTGTCTTTATGATTGTAATCTTAGAAAAGAATATCTGTATTACAGTAGCACTAAAAAGCATCTGGAAAGCAAAAGGAGGCCAGTCAAGGTCCTAGCAAACATATCCACTTTAGTAGAATAAAATAATTGCTACTAGCAAAACGGCAGATTTTAGAGGGTTCCCTGCCTGGCTACTGATAAAGAAGGGGAGGCAGCAAGCAGATATGGAAAAAATTTCAAGTAGAGAAAGAAGAATGGCATTCAGACACTGTAGAGAAAATATATCCACACAAGAAAAGGCAGTACGTCCAACCTAATTCTGGAAAAAGAAAGCACCTGAAGGAGCTGGGGCACAAATGAACTATTGTTCCTCAAGGACACAGACTCAATACAAATGATCCAAAAGAAATGTCTTTCAGTTATCTATGTTTTTTACAAGATCTGCAATGCTCTAGCCAGAGCTGAAATTAAAGTACATGTTTATATAGAATACCTTTGTCTTTTTTTATTAATGCAATACCACGAATTGAAACAGCTGCATGAAATCCTGGGAAAATAAACCTAACAGCAAAGCTAAATAGGGTTTTACTTCTTGTCCTAGGCACCAGACAGGTGGGCTACAGGACCCACTGCAGAAGGTTTCAGGCAGGATTGCTGTATGCACAAATGTGTTACTGACCCAGAGTAAAATGATGCTTGGAATCTTGCCAGATCCAGCTGGCTTGGAAACCTCTGGGATGCAACTGTTGAGTCCAATTACAGCAGATTGATGATTGTCTAGGAGAGGGACTCAGACAGGACTATGACAAGTAGTAATTTGAATTTCCATTACCTTTTTCCAAAATCTTAAAAAAAAAAAAAGATATTTGATACAAAAATATTTGCTGCCTCAATAAAGAGCTGCGGCCATTAAAAAAAAAAAAAAAATATATATATATATATATATAGTAGGTTTGTGCTTTTTTTTTTTCATGAAGAAAAGAGATGTTTTCCTTCCTTGGATATCTTTTCTTATGTCTCAGCTTTTAATGATTTCAGAATGGAAAGAGAAAGAAATCCTAAAGTGATGTTAGAGGTGATCAGTTCAGACTTTTCACTGTTCGCCTGCCATCCATCTGGCCTGATCCCCAGAGCATGCAGTTTGTAATTGATGGAGATGAGTATGTTTTCTGCTACCAGTTCAAATAAGACAACATGTTTTGGTTTTATTTGCATTTCTCTCTTTGACAAGTCAACATCATAAATTAATTTTTAATATGTATTAGAAGTTAGTCATAAGGGGGATTCACGTCATGGATACATTTGTAAGGTGTATATTTAAAGGGGAAGTACCATTACATGGATTATGACAAGGATTTCCTATTTTTTTTTCTTTTCTTATTCCATGGTGACGTTTGAAGTAAAGTTCAGTGCCTGTCACTTTTTCATTTAAGGTCTTCGGGTCCTAATAGAGAGTTTTGGATTTTGCATTCATTTCTTTAGGAAACTCAGAGATTTCTACCTTGGTGAAAGGCTGATTTATTCTAAAACTTGGCAATGGGCTTCTCCTAGAAATCTCCAAACTTCTGCTAACTCCAATCTTTTGTTTAAGGACTTAAAGCCCTGAAGATGGTGTTTGTGCTCAGAGGAACAGTGTTTCTGACCTTTCTGTAATCCTTTAATGCCTGTAGTACATTACACCAGCTAGTGAGTTCTCTGTTAAATATGGTCATAAGTAGTAATATTTTGTCTTTTTAATTGGTGACTGTTGGCAAGCAGATTCCATTATGTGTTCTTAGCTTTTTGGCAATTGTCAAGCTAGCTTGGATTCTGATAATTGTAGGAGAACTTTGTAGGAGCAATCCCTTGCTTTTGTAAGTTTTCTAGAGGAAAAAAAAAAAAAAAGATATACTCTAAAATCTGCACTGAATAAACAGTTGGAAGGAAAAAGCAAGCATTCAATTTTATAAATAAATATGTAGTTTGGGCTTTTCAGACTGATTCTGGCAATGTTCTTGGAGCAAGAGACCTTTTACTGTGTTTTGTACAGTCCCATAGACATCACTTTGACAGGAAATATATGGATTCTTCCTCACATTTGAAGTGTCATATCTATCATTAGATGTTGTCTGTATTATAGAGTCAGTTGTAGGTCAAATTAGTTTCTGGGCTCCTATTGTATCTTCACAGCTTGCTTCTGTGTTTGTTTTTGCCAAACTCTGATGATGCATCCTTTATGGATAAAGGCATTTTAATAAAACTGTTAGCAGGAAGGAGTTTTGGCACCTTTATCAATTCTGGCAGCAGAGTGCATAAGTACTGATTGCTGTGATCAGACAGAGAAAGACCTGACTTCATTTCCATGTCAGTTATGGCTATAATTTCCCTCTATTGCATTTCATTTAGTTCTTGCTCAAGGGCCCTCCATGTGGAATGATTTCTGCTGGGTGAAAGGTCTTGCTACAGCTGAGAGGTCAATGTAATGCAGTGTGTTGATTGTAATGAATACTTGGTATTTTCTTTAGTCAGGATGCATGAATTAATCCATTTTAGGTCCTAACATAAAAGTAGAATGAAGATTGTTTGTACCTATGGCTTGCAAATGCATTCATGGAGACTTATTATCAGGTATGAGTAGTATGTCAACAGCTTGACTATGCAACCTCGTTATTTTTCTGGTTTCCCTTTCTATGAGAGCCTTTATGTGGTGTTATCAATGCCTGATGTAAATATAATCAAAGCTTTGCAGAGGGAATGGTTGTGTGTGTTTTGTTAAATTCTGAAAGAGTTTATTTAATTAAATGTGAGTATTTGGATTATATTTCTTATGGAGGAAAAAAGTGTTTGCTGTTTCTAACAAGAACACAACCTTGACTAGCAAGGGAGTGAAAATAAATCACTTCTCAATGGGAGAGAAATTAAATGATGTACAAGTTCTCTGTCTTCCCAAGAGGCGGAGAACAGGAAGATGAGGACAAGGCTATTCATTCCTTTTGTTTCTCTCTGTTGGTTCCCTATCTGCATAGGTAACAGATTCTCAGATCGTTTCCAGGTAAAAATCACTGCTTCTAATTTACATTCAGTTGTGTTATGAAAGAAGTAAAATAACTGACTGTCAGGGCAGGCTGCAGGTGGCCAATAGCTTTCTCATTGATGAAGTGCTGCTTATGTTGGGTAATACAGCTGGAGAGCACCCACCGTAGTGCTGAATATAGCACTTCTTGACATGACTGATGTGACCACCTCATGAAACAGTGTCTTTTTTTCCTTGTTTGGATTAAACTGCCTTAAAGAAAATCTATCTTGATATGTTGGAGTTGGTATGCTAAATGGGCACCATTCTGTAAATATTTATTTATTAAAATACACAAAGTGCTTCTTAAACAGGAAAGCAAACTTCACCAGCAATAAGTCTACTCCCATACCCAACCAACCTGGGACAAATCTATCATGATATAAATTATGGAAAACTGTTGACTTTGGAGTCGTGGTACATCTGCACACCATGATGGAATTTGTTCCATAGGATTTGCCATACTGAATTAGACTTCATATCAATCTACTCTACAGACTTGTCTCTGAACATAGCCAGCACCAGATGTTTCAGAGGGAAGCTGGAAAAAGCCACCTGCTTCATGCAGAAATGAGGCCAATGTGTTCTTTATATTAGGTGCCCCCCTGAGCAACCATTAGGTATAGGTTTAGGTCTGAAAACAGAAAGTGTAGTATTGTTTCACAAAATTTATGGCATCTCTAACTATTTTTGCTGATTTTATAAATGCAATTTTGTGAATATTGTTCAACTATACATATATTTAAACTGCTTCAGATTCAGTAAGGCTCTCAGCTGTGGCAAGGTGATAAACCTGTAAGTCTAGAGACGCCAAACTGGTGATCACAGATCACTTTACTAGATGTGGCTTTACTAGAAGAGGACATGATGACTTTTGGAGCTCTTTTTAATGAGGTCTCATACGTAGGAAAAGTGTTTCCATCTATTCATTTAATGTTTTATAATTGCTGTAACAAATGATGAATCATCCAGACTGTCAGAACTTTTTGTCAAGTGTATGTTTATGGTGAATGGAATTAATGTAATTTCAGTGAGACTATTATGTTTCAAAGTGCATTTCCTATGATTGTGGTTTAGGCCAGGCTGGGCTGTGTGCAGACATTAATTTCTGCACAGTAATTGGATCTATGTGATGAAGTTTGGATCTTTATTGTCTCTGTGAGAGACTGATTTTTATCACAGAGAACAATATGAAGTTACGGAAAAGAGATTGTCTCTACTTCCATTTTTGCTACTTACCTGGGCAGCGGCTATCAGTGGTTTACATGAATAGGGTGTTACGTGTACTGGTTTGAGATGTGTCATCTTGGACTGAGACGTTCCTGGGGAACCTCTGTGGATAAATATTCTGTTCTATTTGAAGTATCCCCAAAGACAGAGTCATGCTGCAGCCTTTTTGGGTGGAGGTGAATGAGCTTTATGAGAACAGTGTCTTCCAGGTTGTTTAAACTTTGTTGGCTAGAGGACTGTTGTAAGCTTTTGAACTTTCAGTGTTGAAGCACATCACTGGGTAAACACTTTTGCATATGTTTAGTTCTGCTATTTCTGTTAGTTATCATTATTTCATAACAACTGCCTAACTCTGCTTTGTCTAACAAGAGATACATGCCTAACAGTTACATGGCAACATACAGAAAGTCAAACTGTGGGCTTCCAACATCAACCTGATCAAGTGATATCAGCTCTATGGGCTAAAATACCTGTACTTTAGCCTTTACAGAGCAGAAAAAAAATATGTTGATCACCCCAAAGGTAAAGATTCCTATTTATTACCACAGAAACTTCAACAGACATAAAGAAAACAATAACAATTTCTTCCCCTCCCTCTTCCTCTTTCCTCTTATTTTCTTTTTTCTTTTTCTTTCTTTTTTTTTTTTTTAATTTTTTTTTTTCTTCTTTGAGTGCTTGCAAACATCAGGAAAGTAAAGCCTGCTTTCCAGCTGTTTTGTTAAAAGATATGATTTAGGTCAATTTATGGTCTGTCAGGAAACACATCTTCCATTACATCTAGTTTGATTTTTTAAACTCACAACCTCTAGTTTTGTCCTTCAGTCTGTTATGATTAGAAAATCTTTCCTGATAAATATCAGGAAAGCTGTCTCCTGTTTCTCAAATCTCTCCTTAAAGCCATCTATTTTTAGGCGATATCCTCAAGAATTTTTGCAACATACTGGTTACTGAGGTAATGAGATTGCTAGGGGACAGAAAAATAGAGGATTGGGACCCTTACTTTACTTGTGATTTGCTGTATGTGTTCTTGTCTCGCAGATTGTAAGCAAGAAGACAAGTGTTAAACAAAGACAGATGAAACATTATAGGCAAATAGTTCTACTGATGTACAGTGATGGCAGAATATGTGTTGCTTCAGAGTAAAACATTTTGGAAACATGTAACAGATGTTGAGTTTTGACTCGGCGCAGATTTATCCCATATTGAATACTTCATTGTAATTTTTCTCTATAAGTAGAGGAAGATGAACTGTTTTGTGCTGATGAAGATTGAGAGTTGTTTTTCTTTCAAGTTCACATTTTAGCTTGCATAGAAGATCTAAGCAAGATCATGAATGACTTCTTATAAAGTCATAATCTTCTAGCAGAGAACTGAATAATCTTAATTATAATCTTCTGGAAGAAAAAATTAGTCCTTGAACATGCTGAAGGTTTGGTAGAAGGAAAAATCCTCTTCCAGCTCACAACTAATGAAAAGTAGAGTTGAGCTCTACTCATGGCTGGCAGCTTGACCTTCTGTTGGTGTGATCCATGATCCAAGCTGTTCACACACCATGTTACCCCTTCCAGGCAACAGGTGGCCTGGTGGGAGCTGACTGATTCACAATAAAAAGCCAAAAGTTTTCAGACCTGCAATATCTAATGCATTAACCTAAACCTGAAAAAGAGAGATCTTTCTTATTTATACAGTGCAGTTGAGGACATAAATACAGATTCAAACTTCCCCATCCTTCTTCTGCAAAATAAGTTTCATTTTTTTACACAGAAATGAGGGAAGTCATTCACTGCTGGCTTGGATTCAGTTTTCTTGTTATCAGACGAAAGTCGTGGCTACTATAAGAGAGCGGAGCAGAAATGTGTGGAAACATTATTAACTTTCAAATTAAGCACAGTATTTGCAAGTTGCAATTGGGAGAAGAGGATTTTTAATTAGGAAACTTGACAAGGCTTAAATGAATTGTTTTTGTCCCAGTGAAAACTGTGGCCTTGATAAATTTCTGTTATTGAAAAGCAAGTTAATTTCCCCTGTTCAATTCTTCTTTCAGTGACTGTTATACATCATAGGAACTAGTTTATGGGAGAAAGCACTGAATGGGAATTGATGATTATTTGGAGAATAGCTTAGCACAAAACTATTCACAGGAGTAAAGGAGGTTGGGATTTTGTTCCCCATTTAAACTCCACAAATGCTATTATCAGATGCTTCAGAAGCTGGAATCTCTTTTCCCCTACTTTAGTGGTATACAAGAATGTATAATAATTATAGTATACGAGAGTGTGTTTGTACTTCATTCCTATACCACAGGCACACAGTAGTGAAGGTACCAGTTTTGTTCTCTGACATTTCACATATTAAAAATCCCACAGCATTACCACTCATTTCCCAATTCTAAATAGGTTAGGTCTTAAGCCTATGAAGAGAAGTGCTCTGTTGCAGTAGCAGGCAGATCCCACCAGTAAGTAGCTGCTTATCCCTTTGTGGTATGAGAGGCAGTCACTCATCCAGAGCTGTCAGCAATGCCTGACCTTTTTCTAACAAAGTGAATCCAGTTACTCTGCATTTGCAATGTAAACTGTTCATGTTCAGGTGGTTGCTTTGGCTACAACAGGTTAAGTAGCACATGAATTGCTAGATATGTACCCTGCACATACAAGACACAATCTGTTTCTTTCTTTTTTTCTATCTCATTCTGTTGCCATGATCACATTTTCACCCCTTCCTAAAAAAGCTTATGTTTCCCACCTAGAGACGTTGCTTCACATCCCAGAGATGAACTTCCAGGGTGAGTTCATCCAGGCTGAGCTATCACAGATCATCCACCTTTTTCTGTGCAAAAGCCTTCTGAACCAATATCTTTTAAAGCCACCTGGATGGGTGGCCAGAAGGAAATGTTCTGTGAACTTGGTTAGAACTCTCACATCCATAGCATGTGGCAGTGTTTCTTCAGTGCAGGTGACAGTGATTTGGAAATGGCACTGCTACAGGAAAGATAGAGTGATTGAGAGGTTTGACCAGTTTGCAGGGAGACTCCTGCCCTAAAATTGATCATGGCTTTCACTCCAGGCTACGGAGAAGTGCTAGAAAATCTCCATCACAGATAACCCGGGAAGAACAGACCTTTTATGTGACTTTTTTTTCCACATGGTGCATATGTCAAACTTTGTCAACAGTCCCTAGTCAAGGGTGATTCTAATGGCTAACTGCAAGGGATCATACCAGGTTGCACAGTTATGTGAACTCTGCAAAATCTGTGGTCTTCTGGGTGCAAACAATTCTCAGAGAAGCCAATTATTTCAAAGGTAGAATTTGACCCCATGCTGTCATCTCCAGTACTCATGCAATTCAATTAAATTAAGGTGGGAAAGTCACTCAGACAATTTTGAAAAATCACACTTAAAATGATTAAATAGGAAGGAACAAACATTTATATTCATATGTAGGCATATGCGTACATATGCATAATACATGTCAAAAGATAGCATGCACAGTCATGCTACTAAGCATAATTCCATTTTACCTAGACTCTAGACTACACTCAACTCTGTGGCATGCAAGAGACTTCTGAGATTGTCCTTCTAGGAGGAAAAGCTTGTTTATTAAGGTCTCTAATTCTGGTGGACATGAGGACTTTATTTATTTGTCTGCTCTTTCAATTTACATGCTTGTGTGTAAATACTGTAGATAAGGAAAGATCAAAGGAATCTGCCTTGCACTTGAAACAGAAGGTACAAAGTTCTGACGGAGATGCTTAATCCATCATTGATGCTGTTTTCCAAGTTATTCCTTGTTGCTCTGCTGTATGAGGCCTTACACAGGGCACTTGAAGCACAGAAGGAATATGCCCTGAACGCCATACAGATGAAAGGGGACAGCTGAAGGGAAAGTGCTGAAGTAGCTGAGGATGGCGGGATCTGAAAATAGAAAGAAAATAATTGCTGCTGATATGAATTTCCCAGCACTCTTGCAAGAATACATGGATAGAAGCCAAATAAGCTCAGAAAAGATCCTAGCTAACAACTGATTAATATTTAGCCTGTTCTCTTTCCCTCTTGTGCTGTTTAAAAAGCTGCACCTCTTTTGACATTCTCTAAGATACGTCTGAGGCAAAAAACCATATCACACTGTTCTTTACTTTTGTTCATAGCGCTACAGCAGCAGGTTTAAAAGGAGAATCATTTCTTCTATCAGACATCAGGGAAAATTTGGGATCGCTGCTGAGTGCTTGGCAGTTACACAGTGCATGATTGATATGACACTGAGTAGGAGTGGGATAACTTTTAGGAGTGATCACCAGTTTTAGGAGCACTCTGAGCTGCATGCTGACTTTCAAAGCAGTGAGCTAGCAGCTGGTCAGCTTGACCCTGGTACACTGCAGGCCAGCTTGGTGTTCTGTCAGGCTGGGCATGGTGTGACACAGCAAAGTGTAGGACAGCAGCAGGAAGACTGCCAAGTCTGAAAAAGGATGTATGTGGCCATGTGAACAATTCCTTCCCCTGCCTTAACTCATCATGAAATGAATGTAGTGTGACTGTGGAAGAGTCTCTGCAGTTGGCAGAGGTTTGGTAGTTCACTGGGAGAACTCCGTTATGAAGATGCATGGATTTTAATGTGAAAACAAAATACCAGAACATCCTGGATCTTCACTGTTTCCTCTCCCATCTGATGCAGGCCAGCCCTTAGCCACTCCAAAATATGCTACACAGAATGATTGGAGGTAAAACTGAGTTGTATTGATTTGATCTGGTTTCCTCATCCTGCGGGCCAATTGGATCAAGTGGTAAGCCTTTGTCATACAGAAGGTAAAAGGTTAAGGCTAGGTAAGGTTAGGCTGTAAGGTTAAGGTTAGGCTGTATAAAGAAAAGGGAGATTTTTGAGCCACAGCTTTACTTAATTTTATTGTAAAGACAAATCCTCTCTTACATTCCGTGCCATCTGACAAAGACTTGCACAGAAATGCATCTCTTATGCACAGGGACTACAGTGTAATCCCAGTTATCAATGAATCATAGAATCACAGAATTGTTTGGGACTTTAAAGCCCACCCAGCCCCAACCTCCTGCCATGGGCAGGGCTGCCACCCACCGGCTGCCCAGGGCCCCATCCCACCTGGCCTTGAGCACCTCCAGGGATGGGGCACCACAGCTTCTCTGGGCAGCTGTGCCAGGGCCTCACTGTCCTTTGAGTAAAGAATTTCTGCCTAATATCCTACCTAAATCTCCCCTCTTTTAATTTAAAGCCATTCCCCCCTGACCTTTATCAGATCATTATTGAAGAAGGAGCTTTGATTGGCAGGGTGTGAGGACACCTGGCCACCTTGCATTACACGGCTTTAGGACAAGGCTTCTAAGAAGAATGAAAGTTCAAGGTTTTATCAGCAACAGTTTTCCTAGTGTCTTTTGACATCTGTGAGTTATTTGTATCGCCTCTCTGAGTTGGTGGGACTGGATCTTTGAAAGTAGTGTATGTACATTTAAGTTATGCTGTATTCAAACAAGTGTACACCCCGCTTGTTAAGTTTATGAGATTGGCTTGGTAGTGCAGTAACTTGATAAATGCAGATTTAGTTCAGATCTAATTCTTATCTTCCCAGAACCTCAATCTAATTCCTGTCAGTATTTATACATACATATATATAACAGGTAGCTGCTATCTGCCTGTATCAGACGTGAGACACTTGTCTGCCCCCAAAATATTAAAATGAGAAATATTAGCACTCAAACAAACATTTTAAGGTCTTAAAAGTTCAGTAAATTATACCACAGTAACTATGAGATATCCTAGTCTTAGAATTTCATGCAATTTAATCAACATCACATATTTTTTTGAATATAATATTTTATTTCCAAGCAGTCAATAATTATAATCTATTAGAGAACACAGATTTTCTTTGGTACTCATTTTGCTTTCACACTCCATAAAAGATTTAAGGCATTCAAGTACCTCATTTTGACTCCATTAAACTTCTATTGCTTGTTTGACAGAGAATGCGTTTTTCTCTTATCAACGCTTATGATTGACTCCAAATCAACAGAATAGAGCTGGATGCCAAAGCCTCACAGCCTATTGTGAGCTTCAATTCTTTGTGCTTTGAAAGTGTATTTAACCTCCTTTGGAGTCAACAGTTAGCATCGCTAGCTTTCAGAAGGCAGTAACATGGGGACACGTGCTTTGTTCTACCTTTCTGAATATGTTAGGACATGTCAGAAGGAAAGTCAAATTACAGCTTCTGACAGATGCACTGGTCAGGGTTAGGGTATGCATTCCCGGGCATTCCACAGCAATGGCTGGTCTGCAGCCTTCCCCTTGATATTGGGGCGGAAGAAATATTGTCTGCTGACAGCAACAACTTAAGATGTGTCTTCGGGACAATCCACAAATGTGGCTTATTACAGCTTTGGTGGCTGTTTGCTCAAAGTCTTTGCCATATCTCACGTGTGAAGCTTCCTTCTAGTAGACTGAGAATGGGCTATCAGTGTGCTCCTATAAAAATACTTCATTTCTTGAGTTGTTAAGAGGAGAGCTCAAAAGAGATACTAAAAGAGATACTGTTAGGTCTTTTGTCTTTTTTTTTTTTTTCTTTTTTTCCTTCTTGAACCCTGGATAGAGAGAAAAAGAAAAAGGTATTTTGCTCATACTGACTTCATACTGGCTTGAAACATATGCGGCCATGAATTTCATGAGCTTACTAATGTGACTGTCAAGTCCCTTACACAGAAATCATCATTTGCATTTTCCATTTAAGAACTTGATATTCTTTATAAACTTACTTGAATTCTGTAAAGAGAGCTGACAGTTTCTAAAGAGAAAAAAAGCCACATTATTATTATGTCACTTATAGAAATGCTAATGGCAGGATATGAAGGACAGCATAATTATAGTGTTGCTCTAGTGATTCTTTGGTTAAGGTTTTCTCAGTACTTTAATTACAAACTACTTATTTCAGCAGTTTAACTTTCTGAATTCTCAGTCAAACACCCTTTGTGTTCAATTCACTCTTTGTGGTGTTTGTTGGTGTAAAAAGAGCCTTCTGAAGGCAAAGTAGAAGTGCCCACTTTTTTGGAGAACAGCTGGACTAAAGAGAAAGAGTAAGGAAAGAACTGTTGTTTTATGCATAAGAATCAAACTGTTGTTGAGAATTAGATGAACTGGAGTAAACAGGAAGGAGAAAACCCTCATAAGTGAGGCTGGGAGAGAGGCATATGTCAGGCCAATTTGACAGGACAAATTTGAAAAGCAGCACAATAAGTAAATGAATTCAGATGAGGTTAAAGCACAGTAAAAATAGAGAAGCCTGTACCTCTCTAGCCAGCATCTTAGAAACCTGCCACCTCAACATACCTGAACATGGCAAAGGAACTTGAAAAGAAGTAAAGAACAAAACCTTTGAAAGAGCATCAACTTATATGTTTGTCCAGCAGGCATAGTTTTCTGTTTCCTACAAAATGGCTTTTCAGTTGTTGAATCCATTCTTGAAGCTTTGGTCCATTGGTTCTGTTGGGATTTATGTGCAATGCTTTTAAGCTCGTGTCTATGTGAATTTCAGAATGAGAGCAGTCTTAAGTTTGGAACCAGTTCCTTTCCTGAGGCTAGGCCAAGGGACGAGTAGTTCTGTTGAACTCTTCAAGGGACAGATCGAGGGGCAGATCACATCATTTGAACAGCGCTGCAAACTTCTCAAAATCGTAAAGCACAAATCCTATGATTAACAAGGCTCCTTTCTTCAGAGAACTGCAATTTGACAAACCTCATCTATAAACCTCACAGACCTCATTAGGAGCTTGTAATCCTGTGTTTGTTTATTTACAGTAATAAGTGTATGCTGACAGTTTTGTCTAAAAAGCTGCTGCTGCTTGTCCTTGGTGGGGAAAGGCAAGAAGGACAGTTTTAACTTGTTGTGTTGTGATTCATTTCAAATTGGTGGCGTGAAAGTTGGGGGGTGAGATTGAAAGAGGAGAGCACACATCATGTGCGGTTGAGGAACAATTTGCAATAGTTTGTAACAGTGAGAATTACCTTGATTTCTTCTTGACATTTTCTGTCCCTTTCTTCCCTCCTCCCCTTACATCAAGCAAAGGTTTTTGGCAACTTCACAATAACATACTGTCCTTGCACATTGCCAAGGGAGGTAAAATTGGGCTTGCTCTGAGAAGCCACAAAGTTCAAGGGAAGCCTGGATCTGCATCAGCTTTGGTAACAAGAATTTTTGCAGGACTGTAGTACAGCTGGGTTTGGTTTTGTTTTGTTATTCTTGATTCTACTGCTGTGAGAGACGTGGTGGAAACGGGAACATATTTGCATGTCTGTATGTGGGGAAATAACCAGCTTAACAAAGATTTATGAGGTAAATTATGATGTTTGTTAAATACCCAGGCGGAAAATCAGAAACTCTAGACACGGTGAGCAGGGAGGGCATCAGTAAGAAGCTGTGATTCAGACAAATAGAAAGCCTCAAAAGTTAATTTAAAATGAAATAGTGCTCTGTTTCATGAATAACAATAAGGTATTTTGTGGTGCCTCTCCACCTCTGTCTGATGCTGACTCTTGCATTCTCCATTTTTTGTTCTTTTTTTTTCCTGGTATAGGAGGTTCATGGGTTGCTTAATGAGAGACAATACCTACTGAATCTATAAAGATTCTGCCACAAAGTTTTGCAGCATAATTGATTTCAGGTTAGGAATCAGTTGTCTTGGGGAAGAAGACTGAGGGTGGAACTGGGACTTGTCAACGTGTTTCATCCCTTAGCCTGTACTGTAGTGTGCAAAAGGGCAACATCTCATCTCATCTTGTCTCACCTCTTCTCTCTTCTTTCGGCAAAGGAAGAAGAGCTGCTGGCTAATGTAGGCAGCTCACGCCAGCTCCTCCAGCTGCTGGGGTAGGAAAGCTGATCTGCAACCACTGTCCCATGCTTTGTTCCCTGATATCAGTGATGTCAGGACTGGGTATGCGACATTTCAATTAAACAGAATATTAAAAAAAAAAAAGCAAGCAACTAAGTGCCACTGCAGGTGAGAGCTGTTACTGGTCCAGACAGCTAGAACTGCTGGATTTCTGGCTCTATGGCTGTGAATTGAAGACAGGGTGCTTAGCACATACGGAGTTACCCACAAGTTTAGACTACGTGGGTAGTAAATGGGAGCTTGCTGCTGTATTATGTGTGCAGTGTGTTTTCTCCACGGTACCTACTTTTACCTAATCTTAGGTATTAAATTACACTGACATCACTTAACAGGACCTTTTTAGAAGACAGAATGGAATGGCAATTTGGTGTAATGCAGATGAATCTCCTAAAGTTGTTTTCTTTTTATTGCTTTATTCTCCTGGGAAATGTCCAGCATAAGTAAATAAAACCAAAGTGGTTTTCATTTGATGAAACCATGATTTTTGCCCACTCTGCTATACTTCAAAGTGGGATATTTAAAATTCTCTAACAAAACAGTTTAATTAGAACTTAAATATATATGTATATATATTTTAAAGCTTAGACATACAGAATTAAGTGCCCAAACCTTCATTTTTATACTCTAATCAAGTTTCTTAATCTACAGTGGTTTTAGGCACTAGTGGAGCAGATTTTCTGTTACTGGCTAAGAAGAAAGGCAGAGTATTTTTCTCCTCACAGGTGAAGGTGGAAGTGTTACAATACAAGCTGCCATAAAATAGACGAGAGTAGAGATAAATGCAGTATTTGAGAGAGAAGGAAAGGCATTACAAAAAAGACCTGTACCACCTAGTGATGTGTTTGTTCAGCAGAGCTTTTAGAAAGAGCACTAATGGCCCATTTTATCTATCACCCAAAAGTCAATGAAAAACGCCCATTGACTTAAACAGGGATTGGATCAAGTGCCCAGCTTTTAGGAATAATTAGACTGAGTATGGCAAAATTCTCTTCAGACTGAATGCTGCTCCCTCCATTACGTGCCATGGCTTGCAACAAACAATCCCCCTTTTCTGCAAAGTTCAGTCTTCACACAAACTCAAGTGGTAGTGCTGTTCCTCCCAGTTCAACTTGCAGAGGCTGAAGCTTTTTAGACCAGACAAGCAATCCAGACCAAGCAAATGCAGGTGGATGGGAAAACCACATTTAAAATGTCTTTGTTGCAAATATTCTTTCCTCGATGTCTAGAACACAGCTGATGGGTTAGGAGATCTTTTGACTTCCGAAGGTATGTTTTCTCTCTCCTTTTGCTCAGGCCACTATGTTATTTGGCAGAAGGAACAAGGTAATCCATGCTTCCCAAGGAATCTCTTTTATGATGAGTGTTTTGGCAAGGAGAGTGACCGCTATTCAGTCCAGTGCAGTGCACCCTCACTTAGGTTTTCTTCCTAAACTGTTCGTGGCTTGATTTTGTTTTTTTGTAGTAGGGCTACCATGATTTTCTTTGCTACTGTCATCTAGCATGTTTTGTGAAAACTACACCGTAGGGAAACTCTCAGAAGTATGCTTTATCATGAGAGAGACCAATCCAGAAATCTTAAAAGCTGGTGGATAATAAATACAATGGTGGCTGGGAACATAGCTGGATTGCCCCCATTCTGCTGTAACAACGGCATCAGCAACAAGGACAATAATAATAGAGAAGCCCTAGTGCCAATTGTTGCCTCTTATCTAAATGCACAGATGAAATTAAAAAGTGTAAGCTGGTTCTAGAAGACATGAATTAAGGCACAGGACTCATAGCTTAACATCTGCTTTGTAATTTAGTAGAGACACCACTTCACGTGGACAGAACCATCTGACACTGAAGAAAATGTAACTTAGTGAGAGTGCATAAAGGAGCTGCCTGGACTTTGACTGTTATGAGGTTTAGTTTTTCTCTGTGATATGATCCCTCCCTCAGGTGTTGCTGCCCACTGATTGCCTTTTGAGAGCATGAGTATTTTATCAGAGTTTATTCATAGCCGTTCAGCTCTACTTATCCATCTTCCTTGTTTTAAACTTACCTCTTCCTTAAAAATAAGACCTCATGACAATGATTTGGTGAAGCAAACTAGTAGCAGAATGAACAGATCACAGATTCATAGTATGTTATAGGTTATAAGGGATCTCTGCAGCTCACTTGGTCCAAAAGCAGAGACATCTGGTCCAGAGCTGCCTTTTCTTTCTCTCTGTAGGAAATAGAGTCCAATGGATCACTAGGAATGTCTATTTGGACTCTCTGAATACCTCACAGTTGAAATCCAGAAGGAAAAATAAGGTGTATGATTTAGAAAAAAATAGTTTAGAGTCTCCCCATGTAAAAACTTAAAAGATTATTCTCTGTGCAAAATATAGTGGCAGAAATTATCCTTATGCTTGCTAGGGGAAAGACAGTTAGGATCATCTTTCTTTTTTTCTTCTTTTTTTCCACGTTGGAAAGCTTGATGCACAATGAGTTATTTATACTGACAGATTAAGCAAATAAGCTGACCATAGTTCCCCAGCTTGGAGATCAGTTACTGCAAATAAGCAAAGAAAACTGAAAAGTGTATAAGCAAAATCTGTAAATACAGAAAATCCTCGTGAACTGTTCTGCAAAGGCTCGTGGTAAAAGAAACTAGCACAGTTGTGTTCGGAGGTGAACTCAATGGTAAACAGACCAAAGTAACATTTTTTTTTAAATCAGTTTGCACCAAGGACCCCAGAACTCTTTGTTCTCAAATAAAAGATGAATAAATCCTGGCCATCTCTCAGAAGTTAGCATGGAATGGCACGGTTGTTGCTGGCAACATTACACAGGATCATGAAATGAGACAGAGAATATCATCATGATCTGAAAACAGTATCATATTAAGACAGGCAGGATGTTATTACAAGCTATGCAGTTTGGCCAGCAGGTTTGGCTTACTTCAGCCAGTTCTGTGGTGGGTTCTTGGCAAACACTCAGGGCTTCTGTTTTAAGTATCACCTGTGCTAGTGACTTTCCAGCCACCCTTAGCTCTGCCTGTACTGCTCTATTCCCAGGCAGAAACAGGTTTTCCTCGTGGCTTTCTGAGGCACAAGGATGGAAAAAGCCTTTGAAACAAAATAAAATCATTGCTGTTTTTATCACCAAATCCTGCATGGCACAGCTCTGATGTTTGGCTCCCTTGAGTTATCAGAACTTCCCCAAGCCTAGCACAGCTGCCCAAGGGAGTCCTGCAGCTACCTGGAGTCTCTTGAAATAGCGTAGAGTTGTTCTCATGGCTGGCAATTCTGAGGAGAGCAGCCTGCACTTGAAAATGTTATGTACTGGAACAAGATCTTAAAATCACTTCTGTTGAGTCTTGTGCTGTGCCCCCTCTTCTCTTTCAGACAGAGGTGTGCCAAGCTCTTAGGAACAAGTATCATTTCTTAATCTATTTTATAAGAGCTTCCTTTGATGTTCCTCTTTATGCTCTGTAGCATGAAATTAAAGAGAAACACTATTGTTGAGAAAAGAAACGCTTTTTGTTAAGAAAAGAGCTAGCATTAACAGAATAATTATGTATAGATAAGTTAGAAATAAAATCAATTAACTTGTTTACAGGTGATGAGTGGAAAAGAAATGTCTTTATCTGCCTTCTCCATTTTGTATGTTCCTAGAGGGATTTAAAAAATATTAACTGTGGGTCCAGTGGCAGCTTCGGAGGGGGTCTTTGCCACCATCTATTGGTGAAATGGTAGAAAAGACAGAAGGAGCTGACCTTACAGTGTTCTCTACAGTTAAATGGAGCAAGCTTTTGTTCCACTGTGAGGTTTCGGAACATTTTTTTTCTTCTTGCTGTAGGACTGAGAGTAACAGGACAGAACTTTTCTTCTCTGAGTGAAGAGATGTCATATCCAAACCTTAACAGTTGGCCAGTGATCCTGCATACCTCTCAGTGGTGAAGAAGTCATGAAGAAGAATATACTTCTAATGTCAAGTCTCTTGTCAATTTATTTCTTCCATGCTTCTGGTAAAAAAAAAAAAAAAAAAGTAAGGCCTATTTTCTTTGCTTGTTTCAAGAAAAATTTCACTGATGTTTGAATCGAGCCTCATGCTGCTGACAAAACTTGGAAGAGTGCTGTAATTGCTTGCATTTCTGCAGAATCTGGTGATGGGGGCATCTATGAAATGACATTCATTGTAAGTAGAATGTAGGCAGAGTCAACCTATGCCCTGAAAGACAGGCAAGGAGAGAAATGAAGGGAGAAAGTACCAGCTGTTGAGAAAAAAAAGTAAAATTTTAAGTATAAGAAATGAGTCTATTTTATTGGATTCATCACCACTGCTTGCAGATGCAAATTCCTCCTGAGTAAAGCTTTTGTACTGTAGGTTCGAAAATGAATTCAGGTAGAGCCAGTGACAGCAGTGAATGAGTGTACAGACAGTTTAAAGAGATTGCTTAGTTTTCAAATCAACAAATTGCTGTGGTTCTACTTAATCCATCAAAAAAGGAAAAGAGAACAATCTGGCAGACAAGCAGGAAGGTATGATGGTAAAGGACATCATGTTCCAGCTATTTTAGGACCCATCTACACTATGAAACTTATGGCATTCAAACAGTTGTTGAACGTGTTTGAAGAACAGCTGTGTTATTGCTCAAGTGTGAAGACTGAAGTGTGTATAGACCTGTAGGGGTGCTCAAGAACAGTTTTGAGTGAGCTATTCAGCTGAAAACCCGGTTCTTACTCAATTTCACTGTGTGTGAAGAGGGTCTAGCAGAGTCAAATGACTTGATGAACATTCCCTGTATTTCAATGAAAGTAGAAGGAATTATGTGTGATAACTTTGATAGCTGTATCAATCTTCCTTAAATAAGAGTAAATAACATAGATCAAAAGTGTGCTTTTAGTGTTCATTCACAGATACTCTGGTCATTGTTTAGGTATCTCTGCTCCATGAATAAGACAATTTTTCTGCCTCCTTCCTTCTTTTCTCTTGATGGGGCTAAAATTTTGCTTATTCTTCAAGACTGGATCTCCCACAGAGAAATAAATTGAGAATAAAGAAATGCGTCTCATTGCAAGATGATATGAGAAAGATTTTCAAAGTCAATGTGAGATAACCTTTATTCTCTTAGAAAAGATTTTCTTCATAGTTTAACCCACTTATCAAAGCATCCCTGCCAAGCCTGGCCTGCATAATGTGTTCAAAGTCAGTATGTATTAATCATTTTTTGGATGAGTAACTGAAGCAGAAAGATGAATAACTTTGCAGCAATTTTAGTATGTTCTTCATTGGCTCGTTTGTCTGTTTACAATCGTATACATATGCAGATGTGAATTGTCTGTGGTGGTAAAGTGACGGCAGCTCAGGTCTCTGGGAGTGCAAGTGGTTTTGGAACAATTTTCTGGAGTACTGACTTAAATGATCTATACTTTTCCTCTTGTCTCCAAATGATGTCATCTCTCCTCTGTTATTCTGAAAATCAATTTCTTTCTGTTATTAGATTATTGGCAATTTCTGAAAATATCTGCTAAAGTAAAGTTGATAATTGCACAGTGCTGAAACACAGAAATGTAGCATAGAACTGGGAGCTATTCTGTAGCTACTTCTTGTAATTAGGGTTGTTTTTGTGTATGTGGACAGCACAGTTGCTTGCACTAATTGTGTGCAGGCTTTTTTACACATTTTATACTTGCTATGTGAATATATGTCCAATTTGCATAAACAGTAATACATTTGCATTTACAAATAGAGATTCAGAGTCTATACAGAAGCTGAACTTTGGTTTATGAAGATCTGAGCAAGCATTCCATCTCTGCATAGTCTGTACCGAGAGTCAAAATGCCACTGGAATGTAATCCTGAATCATATTCCTTGCACTTAGACCTCTGCAGTCCAGGACTATATATATGTAGATAGCTTGGAAATGAATGCCTCCAGTTTAGTTCTGTGTAACTACAACAGTTACAAAGAGCACAATAATGCTATTTGATAGATCATATTCTCAGCTACAGCACACTATATTTCAATGTAGTCACTGCTATCAACTATGCCTTTCTGCCTGCGATGGACAAGAACCTGCATGCCATGACTGTAAAAATCTGCAATACTCTCTGTAACGTGGCTTGTCATTCACATTACAGTCACCATTGCTGAAATGCACTATCCACTGCCTCACTGTGCTCACCTCCGCTGCTTGGTCTCCATGTTCAGCAAGTGTTGATGAATGTCAGTGGATGCCTTGTTTTCTGCATGGAGGAATTCAGTTCCACACCTTTACTTCATACACACTTCCATGTCAGACACCATTCTGTGAGACTGCCCCTCTGCTGCCATCTGTCACACCACAACAATGTGTAATATAATACTAGTGGGAGGGGAAGGTGCAACCTCTATAGCCATACAGCCACCATTCACCTGTGATGTTGTGGGCCAACACCATAAAATGTGAGGCTTTATTTCCAGAGCAACCCTTGTACCTGTTATTATTTTTAGTGATTTGAGGTGCCTTTAAATTCATTATGATTTAACAAAAACGCAGTTCTTATTCCTGAAAACCAACAGATGACAGAGAAAGAAAATAAAAGAAAGGAACTATCTGTCAAGGTGTGTGGGAAGAGGGAAACAAGCAATGTATATATTGAAAAATACGACAGATTAAAAATGTATACTTTCAAGAACATATGTGGTTGTAGCATTAACACTTATAATAACTCTGCTCCTTTTACTTTACCATCCTCCATCCTCTTTGCACTATCATACCTTTTCCCAGTTTTAATACTGTGATGAAGAAAGCAGTTAGTGGCTTATCACGTAGGGCAGACATAAAGGATGTGCTTGCTTTGTACTGGAGAATCGCAGGCATTTCTTTTCTATTTTTTCACAGATCCTGTTTGCTTTCCTTCTGGGAAGGGCAAAGAATTTAACATTTCCTGGCCATAGTAGCCCTCTGGATTTATTGTGCTGAAAATTACCTAGTGTAGGTAGGCACATTTGGTTTGGAAAAAGAAATCAGGCTAAAGCATGGGATACTTGTCTATAGTAGGCCCTGTCACAGAGGATCCCATGGGAAGACAAAACAATGCATAAATAAATTAAATTTGACCTTTTATGATTTAAATTATAAAATGCATAATTTCAATAGTATTTCTGTAATCACTGAAATTACTCTGAGTTTATTGTGCCTTAATCTGGGGGACTTCTTGGCTTTCCTACACTTCAGCACGTCACTGTTACGAACATTCACTGTGGTGCCTGATGGTTCCCATTGCAGACAAAACTCTAAAATAATGCTGTGTGGATACTTCAGTTTGTTTTTGTTGTCTTAAAAAATTACATTTTTGGCAAAATACTTGAAAATAGGATATTTAATTCAAGTCAGTTATATTTTGAAACCAAAAATGTCTGCATATTGGCTCATAATTTCCTTCCTTTACAATGGGGCTATGACAGCCTCATCTCATAAGAAAGAAGATCTTTAGTGATGGAAGATGAAATCCAGCTAAAGTGCAGGAAAGAATGGGAACATTTAGCAACCAGTCTATGATTTCTGTGAGTCTTTGTAATAAAACATCCAAATAAAATACTTTCGGTTTTTCATACATAAATGAAAAATAGAGACCTTTCCAGCTTTGTGATCATTGTTTTATTTTGCCCATTAAGTAAATCTTTTCTAACATGGGGAAATGTTTTGTAAAAATGCAGTGTAGCTTCTAAAAAATAGATCAGCATCACAAAAACTGCATTTAGAAGTTGGAAGTGTTAGTAGGAACAATATGTGAAATCCTTTTCCTAGCAAAAGCTCCACAGGTTTTGTTGGTTTCTGAGGAACTCCAAAACATTGTTCATTCTTGTCGGTGGGATGTCCTGCCAACATCCACTGCTCCTCTAATGACGTGAAATCAATCTGAATCATCTTTGTCTGATACCACTTCTTTGAAAAAGTATATTTGTATTTGGATATATGCAGGAAGCAATATTAAAATTAGACACAATCTAAAACTTAGCAGTATATTAATTCATTAAAGTTCACTTAAGGCATGTAATTGGCAAGAATGCTTAGAGTAATCACAGCAGGAAACAAAATCAAAATAAGATTCTAAAGTGGAGATGCTTTTCTGACCAACAAGGGAAAGATTAGAAAACAAACTTCTCTATTTCATATAATAAATTTAAATTAATCAAGTGTTTTTAATTCAGAAAGCTTTCTTCCTGTTACACACTGCTTTGTTCTCATGAGGCTCCTCCACATTGTAGCTCCCGACAGTTCTGGCCTTGACGTTTCTAATAGTGCTTTCAATAACTTCTGAAAATTTCTACAACAGAGGATTTATGTGATGAGTTAATCAAAGCAGGCTGTACAGCGATGTGTTTTTATCACAAATAAATATCTACATTTCATTACTGAAGTAGATAAAATATTTAATGGACTGCAGTGACCTTCTGCCTAGTGTTTCTTTGCTACTATTTTTTTTTTCACTTCAGAAATGTATGCGCAGGCTATAAATTCGGATTTTTTCCTAATCTTGCATCTGATTGCCTAAACCTCCCATCTGTGGCTTTGTTTCAGAAGCACTTGCTTTGATAAAATAGATACTGCAGTGATTCAGCACAAATGAATTTTTAATGCAGGCAGTTTCTGTGGGGCTACTGGCACTAAGCTCACATGAAAAGCACATTCCTGGCAAAACTGTCATAATCCAATGAAACCAAGACTGTAGCTGATGTGAAATGTCTGATGAATAACAAAAGCTCATTTTAAGGTAAGGCTTACTTGGAGAATGGTCTCTCCCTATCCAAGCTGGGCAGCTGCAGCCTCTGAGACACAAACTCGAATTACTTTCACAGCCAGCTGGTTCAGGGGGTCTCCCACTCTATGAATGTTGCAGAATTACACAGGAAAGAGAGTAGCACGCTAAATACACCAGCCTCTAAAATAACAGCTGTTGTCCCTCTTTCTCCTCCCTACGCTATCTGATTTATCTGTAATACTCTTGAGTATTCACAGTGACTGGGATGCTGCGACCCACAGGCGTTTATCTCCAGTGAAGTGAAACAGGAGCTCTTCTTTGATTAACAGAAAAGGACTAGTCTGTACTGTAACCAATAAAGCAGTGTAACCATATGACTTCAGAAGTGCTTCTTAGGTTACAACAGTATTTGCCTGGTTTCTTCCCTAAGCTCTCCTGGTATTATGGAAACAAGGAGAAGAGAAATAACTGAAAAACAAAAAGAAACGCTGCCTTGTGTTTGCCCTGGGGAGCTATTTTTCAAGGCTTGGCACCAGTGATAAAAACTGCAAATAAAGGTCATCAGCAGTGTAGCAAGAAATGCCCTTCAGCATTGGATTTCCTAAACATGCCCGCAGGTCCACAAGGATCGTTGTTACAGTGGAATTTTTACTATCTCCTCAGTTCAGCAGCTTTCCCCAAACAAGTCTTGTGGCCAACTTCACACATACTTAACTGGACAAACAAGGAGGAGTGTCCTTAGGCAAGGTTTAAGGCCACAGTGTTGCCTGCTGAGATGGAAGAAAATGTTTCAAATAAAACAAAACAAAACAAAAATCCAGATCTGAATTGTGTGTGCTCTGGGCAGACTCCCATCAGTGTCATTTCCCATTTCTTTTCACTATTTAATCTTCAACTGTGAGTCAGTAGTGCTCTCCCTCTTCTCTTTAGGAACTTAACCTCCTTCTCTTTCCTTTCTGAAAGCTTCAGCGTCTTTGATCACCTGTGGTCTTTGTCTCTGAGAACTGGTGTTTGGAATAAAAATTGGAAGGCTTAATGGCTTTTACTGAGTGCAGGCTTTGAGGGGCCATCCTGATGGCTTGTTACCCCTTGTCCAGAGTGCTCTTGAGAATTTAAATCTTAAAATCTTGCTGGAGCTATTAATGTCATGTATTCAACGTTTGGAAGAAATGAATTACACATCTAATCTTTAGCTTGTGGTCTGTAGTATATTAGCAGCTTTCAAAACATATTGCACATCACACTTTAATGATCACAGATACTATGGAAAGGTACCTACATGCATGACCCACAATTGCCACTCATGTTCGTGGCCTGCGTCGTGCAATCCATCTTCCACTCATTAATTAGAGCTTCTGTTTACATTTCCTCCAGGAAAGGTCCTGTTTTCTTCCTTCAGAGAATAGCACCTTCCTCTAGCCAGGGTCTTCTGCAGTGCCCCATCAGTAGAGCAGCTCAGTGGAACTGAGTGTACCACCTTTGTTTGCGGTTAAGTTACACCCTTATGCAGACAGCATTGCCCATTTCTGAGACCTGCTGGTTTCTGCCTTCAAGCCAGTAGTGAAAGAGGATTTGAAACACATTTCAATACCAGCACCTGTATTAATTAAGATACTATTGCATTTCTCCTGAACTTCTAGCCCTTATAGGGACTTTTCCCTTGCTGTACAAATTGCAAAACCTCATAGCACAGCATAATACCTTCCTTTGTCCTTCTGTTCACTCTTAGCACTACAATTTTAGGAGTTAAATTAATCAGGGAATTCATTTTATGCTGATTTTGTATAGAAAACCCCAGTAATTGCCTAATTGCTTAATAAAGTCTTAATATTTGTGTATGTAGCACTGGATCTAACTAAATATTTGAACTGTGGGATTTGTAAGTGATTTTAGCCTCTTGAGAAGTGCAATATTCACTCAGGTATATGCTGGTTCAAGAGTTTTCTTTTGCATGCTAGACATTTAAATACTACTTGAAGAAGCTTGGGTTTGGCATGAGAAGGAGCACCTACAATTAACTTGGAAATTGTAAATTAGATTTTTGGATAATAAAATCTTGAAGGCTGATATTATGTTCGCTGTAAGGTATATGCTTGTTCTTTCAAAACAATGTAGGTTGGGAATTTGAAGCATGCCAGCAATTTCCACACAAACTCTTTATGTGGCTACTCTTAATCCCAGCAGAGGGTCTTTGTGAAATTGCCTCAGACCAGCCCAGAAGCCAGATTAGTGTAGGCCATCGCTAGGCTTCCTTAGTGAGGAGTTAAAATATGTATGAAGGAGAGTGACCATGGAGTGTGGAGAAACTTTCCAGGCCATTTTCTCACATGGATGCATGTTGACACAGTGGAGTCCTTATAATGACTGGAGCTTTTCTGTGCTTTTGCATTGAATAAGCATTTATGACTAACAGCACTGCAGACTATTGATTTGCTTAAACTGTTCACACTTGCATACCTTTTTTGAAACACAACATATATCTCTTCAGGGTACCATTCCTCCTGGTAGCAAGCTGTCACTCCCTAGGTTTTGTGCTGTTGTGAGATGAATGCTTAGAAAGCAGGATGCACTTGATTTTATTCATAAAGCATTGCGCATGTGATAGAACATCCTGGCTCTATCTAATTAAGCAATAATTCACCACGGGCAACAGTGTCTTTCAGAGTGGTTATTGTCTGTCTCAGCTGGATTGCTGAAAGGCAGAAGGCTGTGGGCTACACAACTGGAAGAGCAGTAATCATCTGGGAATTTATTTTCAAGGATGCTTTACTAATGTGAAGTAAATAGTTTTGTCCTGTCTTAGGTTTTGGTTGCTTGTGGAGTGTTTATGTTATACACTGAAAGCAATGCCTGACTTTGTTCTAATGACATGAGATAGAGTCATGACAGCTGATCACAATCATTTCCTGCTATCGGTGTGTTACCTGAGTGAGATTGATTGGCCCTTCTTACTCTGTTAGCAAGGTTACTGGAGATAGGCTTTGCTAGAGGATATACAGAGCAACCATCAGGTCAGATACAGGGCTTTCTTGCTTTCTGTTTGGGTTTTGTTGAATGTAACTTCAAAATCAAATGAAAGAATGGAGGGTAGACTGAGTACAGAACAGAAGCATACAGCCTGTGGAAGAGGTGAGAAAAGGGCATGCTGAACAGTCTGTGAACAGAACTGAAAGAAATTTCTTTGTCAGAACTGCGAAAGAAAAAGGAGGGGCAGGAGGTGGTTAGCATCATTAAAGAACCATGGAACAGGAAGTTAAAGGAAATATGGAGGTAAGAGATGCTGAAAGATCAGAAACATTGTTGATAGTTTTGCATATTTGAGGACCTAGAAACGTAGTGCGAGAAGAGGCTCAGAAGCTCTGCTGAGTTACCTGAAGTCACAGGCAGGAAGCAGGCTGGTGGGCTACTTCAGAGGTCTGTTCTGTAGTCCTTATCTTACAGTAGAAGGTCATAGTACAGTAAGGGCCATAGAGCAGACTAAACGAGGAAGATGAGAGAAATTCTTAAGACAGAAGAAGGTGATGAAGAAAGACCCTCTTACAAAGCACCTTCTGTGTTATTGAGGACTCAAATCGAGATTTGATTTTTGTTTGTTTATCTCCCTATGAGCTCATAGCCATGCCATTACAGCTTTTAAGTCAGGAGGTTTGTTTTTTTTTTCCCCTTCCCTTCAAACAGTGCATGGACAACTTGATTGAAGATCTTTCTTTATATTGCCAAGCCCAGTCCCTCTGTAAACAAAGGTTCTGTGGTCTTTCGGTTCTGACAAGTTAAACAGCAAGGAAATCCTCTTTCCTTTGTGTCTTGAGTCTATATTCTATTAGAACCTGAAGAAAAGAAAACCCAACCATATAGCTTCTGAGCTGCTTAATGTTGCCATTTCCTATCTGTCTCTTTTCTCTCTTAACTAGATCTTACCAGATTTCATGTGAATTTCCAGGCCGTGTTATGATGTCTGGAAATATCTCATGTATATTGTTTGAAAATATGCTCAAATAACCATTATGGGGGAGAAACTGCTTTGTGAATTATGTATCTGTAATAGCGCTTCAAAGAGGTTCTCCCCTTTATCCTTGTTCTTTTTTCTTCCCGTGGAGAAGCTAAATATATCTAAAACAGAATGTTTAGAAATCGTCATTAATCATGATTTTTTTCTTTTTTCTCTCCATCCATAAACAAAGAAGGTAAGGTGGAGAGTAGGAAGGAACTTGATAATTATGGAGATGAATGCAAGTGATAGATAATGCACTAAATACAGCAGTATTTTGTTGTGCTCTGCTGCTGACCACGTTTTTTTGTTTGTTTGTTTGTTGTATCTGTCTCTTGGGTTGTATCATGATTAAGATATAAGATTTTATTTCTGTATTCATCATGGAGTTTGGCTTTTATGATCAGTGTATTTTGCTTATGGAGTGTGCGAGGCTTTTATTCTGTTGCTGTAATATCTGGCTATCAGAAAAGGCAACTATTTCTGAATGAATAGAAAACCTCTGCCATCATCTTCTGCGTGTGTGTGGAAGATAGTGGTTTTTATTGTCATAACTGTACCTTAAAACAGAAAGGAAGTCTTTCCAGTTCTAAACTTAGTTCTTGTTTTTCACCTGCTTTGCTGTTCTGAAAGTTTAACAGTCTTAGAGAAAGGTAACCATGCATCTGCTTCTCTTCCAGCCTTATTCCAACGTTCTAGTGTTAAGCACCTAGGTGAATCTATTCAAACTTGCCATAGAGGTCACTCTCATTCATTGGGATTGCGTCATTATGGCTTTATTACTGTGGCAACTGGATTTAATCTACAAGGGTCTAGTCAAAATGTGGATCAGTTGCGTCAGTTCTTTTCAAGTGCCTAGGCAGACTGTAATGTGAAAAGAATCACTGTACAGTTTTAGCTACCTAGTGATGAGGGACCACCAAAGCCTTGTGATTATATGTGCTTAGAGGCAATTCTACTACTGGATGATTTTTATTTTTTTTTTTAAACTGGTAAAAAAGTATAGGTAGCATAGCTTCTCCCCAGTCAGTGGCTGAGTGGGTCATACTCTTGCTCTGAAGCTGTGAACCATGTCATTAGTTGTGCTTTGAGCATCAGCTCATTGGCTTCATGATATGATAGAGAAAGGAATGCAGGCTAGGACCAACATGAAACAAGAAACTACTGTGATGAATGGATTTGAGCTAACTAGGCTAGGACTAAGTATAATTTGTGTAGGAGGAGCTCAAATGAATTGAGGCACTTTGTAGCAGAGTATAACCTTGAATCATGCTTGTTCAGATGATGGTTAAAACCTGCCTTGTCCTGCTATTTTTTTTTTCTTCCCTGTGAAGTGCTTTAGTGAGATGGCAATTATGCGCAAAGACCCACAGAGATATTTCTCCTCCTGGGACAAAATGGCCTCAGTGCCATTTCCAGTCTTCCTGAGTTTTGCTTTAGAATCTCCATCTTTCCTTTTGGAGGTCAGGCAGGCCATTGGAATGGATTTGATTATCCTGTCTCAAGCTGCTGTTCTCTCCCCCAGTTAGATAGTTCCAGTATAAAGTGTCTGGGTTCATGCTGTGCTCAGTTCTGCTTGCTGGTGTTGGTGGAGATGCAAGGTGGAGAGAGTGGCAGCCCTCTCCTGAGAGAGCTGGAACAGTGAGAGATGTGAAGTCTCTTTGAACCACAAGCGGCTTTCTCTTTCCAAAACAATACTTGCAGTTGAAAACTGTAGGTGATATTTGGGCAGGGATGGAAACAGTATGGCTGTTCTTCACTTGTTTCCTGAAGCAAGGTTTTATTACATGACTGATACATGTCACAGACCGAAAAAGAACAACTGCAGAAGGCCTAACATTTTTCTCTCCCTTCCTTTTCTAGAATATTTTACCACTTGCATTTCTGTCGCTTATTCAGATTTTGCCTAATCTAATAATAATTTCTAATAATAATAATAATTAATAAAAATTCTAATAATAGTAATCTGAAGAAGTCATGCAAAATAACCAATATTTTTGATCTTCCTTTAGGTGATAACTGGAAGATCTTTGAAAATACTGACCAAGCTTATACCAGAATCATCTCCAGCTCATGCTTCAGGGCTATAAAGCCACCTGAAAACTTCTTGCTCAGAATATCTGTCCTGCGTTTCTCTCTGCTACTCTAGGAGGAACCACCCAGGTAGGAAACCAAATGATAATACGAGTGACAGAGCAGAAAGTTCTATGTTTTCTTCCTTTTATAATCCTCTTGTAATTTTTTGGTATTTTCAATATGCCAGTTCAGCAGCTAAAATTATCTGAGCTGTAAAACCTCCACCCAGCCATCAGCTAAAAGCCTCTTCAGCAACAAAATATCTGTCAAGCCTGCTTGATTTAGTATATTGTATTTAGCGAGCACATGGCCTATTCCTTAGACCACTGAAGGTGATTAATTTTTTTTTGCAATGGAACTTTATTGGATAAGATCACATAATTATTTAATGAGGTTTAGCCATGGAGATGCAGGCCTGTATCTGAAATATGCTCCTTAAACTGTTCCATCTAGATCTGCATGCTCAGACAATTAAGATGAAAGTAGGTTTGTGTGCACTGGAAAACTCAAGAATTTGAAGTAATTAATGTAATTAAAGTGGATCTGTTAAATAGGATTAATTCCAGATCTCTTTCCAAAGTGAATTAAACTGAACCAAGTTAAGGCTGCTTTGATTCTGAGTAAAAGCATCCACTTGCCAGCCTAATGCAGTTTAAGTAATCTTCTTAAAAAGTGAATTTGGATCAGTTTTCCTGAATATTTTTGTAGTTCCTTTGGATTAAAACAAATGATTTCAACTTTACTTGCTTTAAGGCCTAGTTGAATGTGACACGCAAGATTGGAGACTATGAGTAGTACTCAGGAAATAGCATTTGCATGGTACTCAGGAAAAAAGTGTCTGCATGCCTGTTTAGGATTGAAGTGAATGGATCTTTATGTACTTCTGAGTGCTAAACCGAAGCAGTCCAGGTTTATGCATCTGCTACATTTTCAGTGTTTACACTTTAGATGCCTACAAACAGAGTGATAAAAGCATAAAGGCAGGCATTGCTATATAAGGTATGTTGCTGTTCAAGTTCTCTTGGGTTATATTCTGCTTTATAGCATGAATTTCTGCTCTTTAAGGTTATCAGGTGAGTTGTACCTTAAGCCCTACTGAGTGCTGAATTACTGGGAAACTTCTGAACCTCTGCTTAGTGTCTATTCTTTGAGCTGCTGGCTGCCCACATGGATGGCTCAGACTGTATCTGGCTTCATGACTTATTGGCAGAACCTTTGTCTCCTGTAGTTTCCCTCTAGAGTGTGGATTTTTCACTATTTTGATCTGATGCTGTTTGAGGCAGTGTACTAGGAACCAGGTGGGGCGTTGTCTGGCTATGCCAATGGTTTAAAAAATTACAGTGCTCTTTCCTCCATAATGTTTTTTTTTTTTCCTCGGGTCTGTCATCTGAAGCCAGTTGCCTCACTTTAAACAGGAGTTGCATATATTAGGCAGGAAAGTTAAAACTGTTTATGTTTTGCTGAAGTAGCATATAGTGTATCTAAAGCAATATTTACTGTGGGAAAACAATTGTGTGGTACTGTTTACTGGCCAGTGCCCAGGTCTGCAAAATATCAAAGACAGTGTGTAAAAACAGGCATAGATGGGTAAGTTCCTGAAAATGGGGCTCAATTTCAGCAACTGGTAGCATCAAAGTCAGAATCGCTGCTAACTTTTTGTTGGACGGTATGTAGTCCTAGCAGTTTGTCTGTGTGTTGTCACTTACAATATCAGTGCCTACAAGGTCCCTTTGATCATTTTGAGTTTGATGGGACTTGTCATGTGAAGAAGTCATGATTCCTGTCAGATGAATCAAAATGCACAGCTATACTGCTGTTTTTTTAGATCTGTTAAGCTATGATTCACAAAGGCATCTTAAAACTGTCCTTGATGTATTGACTTATGTCTCCATTACCTAAAATGGATTACTTTTGATTGTAAGGGGGCTTGAAAGGGTAAGAATACCTTCCTCATGAAAATTTTTGAGAGAAAAGATTACGTCGGGGTATTTGAGCCTGTCAGGCTCAGAAGAAATATGGGCATACTTTCCCAATTAGGTACCAGAACTAATGTGAAAATTAGATACAGATTCTTGACCCAAGCTCATAAGAACACAGCTCTGTGTTGTGCCACTGAGGTTTACTGCCTAGAGTCTATCCATTACTCTGCTGCAGGTTGTAGATAGGCTTGAAAGATGTACCTGAGCTACCTACTAGATGTTCAGCTACATAAATACTATTCTGTATTACTGGTGGTACAGGCAGGCTTAAGAAAGAAATGTTTTCTATGCAGTGTATGTTAAACAAATACGATTTCATAATTCCCAACTAACAGGCAATCTAAACAACTATTTTTTCTTTGATCTATGCTTTTTTCAATGCTACTCTGTTTGAAAGGAGGAAGTCAGTATCAAAACATAAAAGGCTTTCTTCCTTGACAACAGGTTATGCTTTTTCCAAGGAGATAGCAATGCAATTTAAACGTCGATCTGTGGTCATTTCCCCTAACTGATCTGATCTGTCACTAAAGCCCAACACTTTATCGTATAATAAGCTCACAATCTTTGATTGTCACTGACACCAGCACAGGAGCACTGATCAGAAAAAATCTTCCTTTGATTTCTCTGGGTGGAGGATCAGATGCAGCAGTGCAAAGGAAAGAGCTGAGAGGAAAAAAATAGAAGGGAAAACACAAGAAACTTTTGATTTCTGCCCACAGAGATACTCTTTAGAACTACGGACAACAGTCCATTTTCTCTTCTTAGGGTGAGCAAAACCTTTCTATATGCAACACCTGCAAATTACAGAATAATGTGAAATGTCTTAAAAACAATGTTATATGATGGTATGTGACTTCCAGTAGATACTTCTGCTCCACAGCTATGTGTATGCAGCCACCTAGTCCATGGTTTTTTTTCCTGTTTCAGAAAGAGATTTTTTCCCAGATCTATTCAAACTCAAACTTAGTGTTTATTGGCTTTGCATTTAGTTCAGTTCTGACAAGATTTAATTTTTCAGATGCCTCTTGATTCAAAGAGTCCGTTCATAACTATAGGTAGACAGGCAAGCTTGTGAAGTGCAAATGCTTTATGCTTTCTGGTATCTCCTTCTTGAGAGCAAAGGTTTGCACATTATGAGAGCTCTGTATCAGATTTTTGCTGTTGGTTGGCAACCCTGCACATGACAAAGGAGTTGAAACTAGATGATCATTGCGGTCATTTTCAACCCAGGCCATTCTATGATTCTGTTCTTTTGAGCTATTGTGATGACATGGACAAACTATTCCATTATATTCAGGAGTGTGGATGCTCTGTTGTATCATATATGCTTCTAAGCCACTGAGAATATTCTGAGGTTTTTGAGGATTCCACACTTACCCCAAATTCTTCCTCTTCTGTAGTTGTTGCTGCCCATACATGTCCTGAGCTCACAGCATGTCTGTATGCCAGCACAGGTGTAAGAGACTTCAGGTGCCTCGATCATTTGCAAACCTGAGCAAGGCTTTCAGATTAATGTATGTGTATTTTGAGAAAAAGAATTGTGCATTCTTCTAAGCTGCATTTTCAAGTAGAAGTCTTCCTTTGATTTATGAATTTATTTTGCGCACAGGAACAGTGCAGTTAGAGCTATTTTAAAGTAACTTTTCACATCAGTAGCAGGGCTGGTGTGAGAAAGGACGAAAGTGGATGCTAAGATATTTTAGGAAGTTTCTTGTTCATTTAAAATAAAAAGTACAGTAATTAGACAAAGCAACCAGTGCCAAATGCAATGTAGCACCTATGAAAGACTTAATTACAGAGGAAGGTTATGTGTCCCAATTGACAGAGTAATCTGTACTCTAATTTACTTGTCTTACAACTCATTACATCTGAGATATTGATTTTCCAGTAGATGCCTTCAGTGGATAAATAAGTGCATTTTCTCAGGGACCTTGTTTTGAGTCTGATCTGTGAACCCCTGTCAAATGAGCATAGAAAGCTCAAACTTCTCTATTAGGCGGTGTCTGTAGAATAATCAAAGCAGTCATACTTCAATACTGCTAGTAACTTGTAAATAAAGGGCAGACAGAAATGAGTCAGATAGAATTGTTGCCTTTGAGACTTAAAAGATGATGCTCTAGCAGGAAGTAGAAGTAAACAGTGATTAGATTTTAGTTATGGACCTCAAATTTTAGGCTTTAGTAACACATTTACTTCAATTAAACTCTATAAACTTAGTGCAATGAGCCAAGGAGATGAGGGGAACCTAGAGTTGTTAAACCTTGTTCTGATGCTTTATAAGAAGTTGAACATCTTCAAAGTATACTTCATTCATAAAGTAATCGCTCTGTTGTGGGTGAGATAACTGCTAACTGTGGCTGAGGAAGCATGAGATATTTATGTAATGTATGTATGTAAGATTTATCCAAAGCTCTAGAATTCTGGAAGATATTACAGTGTTGTATTGGTCAGAATTTTCAGCATTTGCAACTCTTGCACTGATTGGCAGAAGTTATTTGTGCTCAGCAATTCAAAGCAACAAGAATTTAATTGAGAAGTATTATGTTCCCACTATGTTCTCTTAAACAAATAATTCCCTGGGATATTGTTTGCTTTTTTTCTTCCTTTTTTCTTCTTTTTCCTCTTGGAAGTAAATAGTCAACTTGTTAATTGCTTACTTACTAACACATTACTGAAAACACTGTTGATGGTTTGATTTTATAAGTAACGCAGGAGTTAGCGTAATTGACTATATCCAACATCCATCCAGACTTGCATTTGCAGCGACCAGCATTAGTCACTACTGTGAGTTTTAGAGAGTGAAATTTGATCTTTCATGGAAAATTTTGCAATAGTATAATAGAGTAATAGAATGATTTGGGTTGGATGGGACCTTAAAGATCATCCAGTTCCAAACGTTTGCCGTGGACAGAGTTGCCACTCACCAGATCAGTCTGTCCAGGGTCCCATCCAACCTGGCTTTGAATGCCAGGGCATCCACAGCTTCTTATGCAGCCTGTACCAATGTCTTATTTCCCTCTGAGCAAAGAGTGTCTTCCAAACATCTAAACTAAATCTACCTTTTTTTTTTTTTTTTTTTTTTTTTTTTTTAATTCTAATCCATTCCCCCTTATCCTCTATCTATCAGTTGATGTAAAAAGTCACTCTCCTTCCTAGTTATAAGCTCTTTTCATGTACTGGAAGACCACAAAGAGATCTCCCCAGAACCTTCTGTTCTACAGACTGAACAAACCCAACTCCCTCAGCCATTCTTCACAGGAGAGGTACCCCAACCCTCTGATCGTCTTCGTGGCCTTTCTCTGGGCCTGCTCCAACAGTGTCCTTTTTGTGCTAGGGGTCACATGTTGACTAGAGAGACAACAGAAAAATTGTACTTGGCCTTCTCTTTAAACCTACTGAATATCCTGTAGAAATACAGTTTGCTCTGTTATATCTTTGATCAGTTTTAAAAATTCCTTCTGTTCCTATGTGTTTCTTTCTTACCTAGGAACTCATCACTCTGTTTTCTATGCATTGTTTTATGGATCTGTCATTCCCAATTTTTTTTCTTTCCAAACAAAAGTAATAATCTTTCTGTTTTTAATCTCTCCCAGTATGGAAACATTTCTGTGCCTTCAATCATTTTTATTGCCCTTTGCTGCCCCTTTCTATTTATGGGTTTGTTTTTTTTTTTTTTGTAAAATTGGATGAGCAGAAATGTTATATGATAGCACCACATTTTTTTTTTCTTTTTAATGTAGTGGCACTATGATATTTTCTGGATTGCTTGTTCCTTAATGAAGGCTAAAAAGCTATTCAGTGTTTTTCATAATGCCAGTGGGCACTGTCCTTCTCAGAAAAATGTCTGATTCCCTTTTTATCTAAATTGTTATTGAGTGTGGGCCATCAGAGCATACAAGCAGTTCACCTTGTTCCTTCCATTATTCTGCATTCAACTCCATTTATGATGCATTTGCTATTATGTTATTCAGCTCCCTAATTACATCAGGTTCCTTAGTCAGCAATCATTCTTTAGGCCATGTGAGTTGGCAAGAAAACAAACAGGTCCTCCTTCCCCTCAAAAGAGATTTATGACACAGTGAAGGCAAACAATTTTGGATCACGTGCACTTTATCCTATCTCTCTTCAATCTTATTCACATGAGAAGATGCCTGCCTTTGGAGTGCCATTTATTTTCAAGGGATGTGATCACTTACAGAGTTGAGCACAGAGAATAGTGTGCAGATGAGGACTCCAAGTTATTCCGGTCCTATCAATTATTCTTTGAATGCATGCAGCTTTTTTCTCTCCAGCTGATTTTTCTGTGGCATTTTCAAGCTGCTTGTTTCTCCAACATCTTTTTAAGCAGATCTTTTCTGAAGATGTTACCCTTAGGGCTAACTGGCACCTGGATGTTATGTATTTTATTTCTGTTTATATCAGTAGAGGTATTGTTTAGTCTAGTGGCTGGCAGTCTTCTTGGATAGCTGCTTTAACTCGCCTTAATGTGGACCTGTCCCCACAAACACCTGGTTGCTTCTATTGCTGTGTGGCATTGTGAGCTATCTAGCATCTGAATTTGATTATCTCTGTGTATGAAAAGGCTTCCCATTCAGAGGAAGCTTTGCTTCTTAAAAAAGAAGGCAAAATCAGCAGACTGTTGTATGCCCCTAGTATCTGATTTTCACAACATCCCAAGTAGTGTTGTGTAGCCCTAATGCACAGCAACCTGAGTATCATTCAGCTAAAACCAGTCCCTATTTTAGGAGCTCTAGTTCATGGCTTCAGGATATATATATTTTCACCTAGACACTTGCTTTCTCATAATATGTAGACTTAAGTGAATAATTTGAGAGCAGAAAAATTTATATCTATAGAAAAGTTTGGAACGCATTTCAGTAATCTTGATTAGAGAAACTTGGTTGTCTTTCAGTCAAGTACTTGTATTTTGGTTTTTCACTTACAAGTATTCTTTTCATTTTATACATCATCATGTAAAATTAACCTGTGTGCCTATGTGCAATAGACTGACTGGAATACTAATGAGAGTAACAGTGCTGAAAAGCCTCTCATTCTGATATTTGTATGTTCAATATCAGTGTTGCTTGGCATCATGACAATTCTGTTTTTATCCATTCACTCCTTAAATCGCCTAGTTACTAGATTTCAGCAGGATGTGGAAATGTAAAGTATCATTAAAATATTGCTTAAAGATTTTTCTTGATGGGATCTTTTTTTCCCTTCATGTTTCCAAGTCTTTCAGAATTTGAACCTGTGTGTAACAATTTTTCTTTGGTAGTAACAGTAAAAAGCCACTAAATGTCTGTACTTTTAATAATGGAAAAATACCTGCTACTATGTCTTTATACCTTGCACAGTAGACTCTGTCTGATATTTGTTCTTTTTTTTGTTGCTTTTTTTTCCTTTCATTCATAATGTCAGATCTTGATCATTCTGAACTTCCTTTTATTCAGTGTAAAATAGTTTATGCTCTTCTCATTTACACATGCCAAAGATTTTGGAACTTCATGAAGTTTCTCCTTTCCAGTCTCTACTCCCTCTCACTCTTTAAAATCTCAACTTGCAACCCCACATGTTGTTTTCTTAACAAGATGGAGGATGATCATGACCTAGTCCCAGAAATGCTATTTTTGATCTTCAAAGGGTGAAGCTAATAAATTAAATAATGTTCTTCCCATATCAAAGTCAGAGGAAGGCTTACTCGTCTCTTTTTTTCCCTTGAAATTGTCTCATTCCTTGAATCCAGAGACGTTTTTATTGTGTATATGTGTGAGGTATCAGCAAGTCCTGTCCCCAGCCTGCAAGCGTTGGAAGCTTTTGATCAATTCCTTTCCAGAGATCTGCTAACAACAATTTAACTTAGCATAATTAGATTCATAGGAGTTGCACGGGATCTCTCTATTTACAGTCTGTACAAGAAAAGATCTGTGATCCGTTGTCTTGTTATTTCTTATTTCTAGTCCATACATAATGTCATAATTTCTACATGAAACATTAGTACAAAGTCTATGACCATAAAGTGCAACAGATTTGCCTTGCTGTCTCTGAGGCCCTTCAAGTATGTGCTAACAGCACATCTAATATGAGTGCAAGCAAGATGGAGAAGCGTCCGTCTTGCCTTGTGCAGGGTGCTTGCAAGGGAGATTAAAATTGAGTGGCTGCAGTGCTGAGCATTTGTACCCCTTGTACTCCATGTGCTTAAAAAGCCTTGCTTTTTATTGTCAAGCATTTTTATTTGGTGTGAGTTCAGTCAGGAACGAAGTTGACTCTGGCACCAGAGCAAGACTAAGCACTGAAGAAAATGGAGGTGAGGGTGTATCTCTATTGTATACTTGCTGTAGTTTAATGCAGCAGGTGGCTCAGCATCACACAGTTGTTTGCTTACTCCCTTCCCAGTGGGGCTGGGGAGAGAATTGGAAAAAAACAACAAAGTAGAACTCATAGGTTGACATAAAATTGTGACACACAAGCAATTGCTCACCACTTCTCAACTAATGCCCAGCTAGACCCTGAGCAGCAGCAGAGAGCCAGAGGAACTCCCTCTCCTTTCAGAACTCCTTCCACATGCTGCCATATGATATGGAATCCCTTTGGCCAGTTTAAGTCAGCTGTCCTAATTCTGTTCCCTTGTAGCTCCTTGGGCCCTTCACTAAGAATGGCCTTGCAGCAACTATAAGCATCAGTGTGTTATCAGCATCGTTTTTCTCCTAGAGCTAAAACATGGCATTGTACCAGACACTCAGAAGAAAACAATTCTATTCCGGCTGAAACTAAGACAATACTGTATGTGTGTGTATGTGTGTGTGTATATATATATATATATAACCCTATATATTTTATACATACATATATATATATATATATATGTATACACCCTATACCCTAGCTAGTTCTGTAAAGTGCAGTATTACATAGTGCACTTACAGGCCAGTGCAGACATTTGCTGAACAGCAAAATGATCTGGGGAGAGCAGACAGCAGAATCAGTGATGTGTGCCCAAATATAAAACTGCACATCAGGTGTATGGTGGAAATAGCAAACACCTGAAAGAAAGGCACAGAGCTGTTTGCATAATTTTCATAGCACACACAAGTGTTAAAAAGGAACAGGAGTGATTAGCAAATGACTCGAGCATACTGCATGTGATTGAAAGTTAATATTCTTTCTGGTGCCTGGGTTAAATGCATTTAACGCTATGATACAGAACTTGCTTATTTCAAAGAGATGTGACAAATCATTAGGCACAGTTCTAATCGTTCCTTTAGAGTACTGACACTCAGCAGACTGTGTTGGATTCTAATCCATCGAGATCACATGCTCTAAATTTTCTCATGCTCATGGACTTTGGTGCTGTTTTTGATGCGTTGCTGGCTTATTTCTAAAGCTTACTCTAACATATCTGAAATTGTGTGCCTTTAACACCCTTCCTCACAATATCAACTGTGTGCATTCTTTGGTCTACAGTGCAATTCATCAGAACACCTGGGGTAGAAGTGCAATGCATACAGGCACATGCACATGCACATGCCTTCACTGACTTTCTAAGAGTCAGTACTCTTAGCTATACAAAAAAAACAAACAAAAACCAAACAAACAAACAAAAAAAAAACAAAAAAACCCAAACCAAAGATCCAAACAAACCAATGAATTCTGGATGTGCTTATGTGCCTAATTTTTCTTACTACTCTGAAATATCCTCTGGGCTCTCAGATCAGTCCCTGTGGTATGGTCTGGAATTGCTTTCTTGTAGCTTGTGGCTGGTCTCCTGAGCCACTGAATCTTTCCAGCTTAGCTCATCTTTAATCTCAGTTGTTTCTGGAGCTAGACCAGCACCTCTGCTAAAAAAGAATGTTCCTCCTCTATCTCAAAGCCTCCTGTTCATCTCCCTGAGGCTTCTGATGCTACATACTTCCCTGATTTATGGCTTGGTTTCTTTGGTAACCTTCCACTGTTCTGAATTCCCACCTTACAGCAGTTTAAGTACTGCATTAAACATTCTCCATTTGCTTTGTCAGTAGAGAGATGCACGAAGACGCAGAGAGCTTTCACCAGGCAGTGATTGTCTTTTTATTCTTTTCAAAACACTACAGAATGTTCTTTTTGGATATTTAGATGACTTTTTTTTTTTTTTTTCTTTTTTTCTTTTTATTGTATTATCTTTCCTGAATGTTTCTGAACAGTGGATTATTTTCAGCCTTGTGCAGTGCTTAGAAGAGCAATTAATCGTACTAGTATGGACACTTAGAAGTTCCAGCTTACCCCTTGTCCTATTTGCTTCACATGAATACTGCTTGTACACACAGCTAATGGTGTAAGGTACCTGTGCACACCTGCCAATTCCAACCACTCTGTCCTGTGTGTGTGTGTGTTCAAGACTTGAAAAATTGAGTCAGATGACATAGAACACAAGTCACTAAGAGCAAAAGCAACTTTAATTCCTACCATTATTTTCTCAGAAAGGTCTCTGGTGGTCACAGATCTTATTTTATTATCTTGTTTTTTCCCAGGACTGGCAATGATATGTGGGAAGTCAATGAAATGCCTGGTTATCAGTGAATTCACATTCCTCTGTCTGAAAATACCCTCATGTTCAACAAACCATAAATTTAGTACTCTTGAGGTCCTGCCACATAGTTCCTTTCACATGCCACTTCATAGGGATATTTCCAAGACTGACACGTGTAAAATATGAATTGTCTGAAAACTTCAGTGATACATCTTTAAAAAAGAGCTTTTATCCCATTGCTCCTAAAGTGATTGAGCTGTGTGCACATGTGGAACGAGGCTATTAGACAGGTAGTAATGTAGCTTCTCAGACATCTTGCCATCACCAACACACATACACAAACATACCCTATTGGCTCTTTCAGTGGTAATTTGCATCATTTTTCCCTGTTTGAGGTGGGACCAGATACACATTTCAAAGTATAGGAATGCATGAAGGTTCTGCTCACTTGCTCTTGCTGCACTTGCTCTGACTTCACTCCTCTCCACCAACTTAGTGCAGAACAAAACAGAGGGACAGTGTGGTTTTCAGTCTCATCTCCCCATATCCATATGCAGCTGGATGATCTAATTTTAGGTCTGTCAGCTTTTGCAGTGATAAGTTAACAATATAGATCACATATAAGCTGCATCACAATGATTTTAAAATGAGATTTATTCATTTAAAGTGGATGATAAATGATTCTCTTTTATCAGACTCTTGCAAATAAGATTAAAGCAAGATTATTTTCCTGGAATAAGGGAACAGCTGGCACGAAGCTAATGTCTCTAGGTTGTACTGTGCTTGCCTGACCTTGTAGAGATGTATAATGACAACAGGGAACATCCAGGTAGTCTTTCTGCTTTCTGTTTATGTATTACAACCAGATGCTATCTGGAGTACTGAAATGTTATGAATTATATGAGTGCTGTGACAAGCATTGGCAGGAACAGGCCGTGGCCCAGAGAGCACAGTCTACCCTGGTCTTTTGGATACACATATGATGAGTCTTTTCCAAAACATGTAGGATGATCTGCTCTGTGCTCATTTAGCATTAGAAGAAGACTACAACATCATGCAGAGTACCTTGAGTGTACTTCCCTCATGGTTAACTCATGGACACTCAGCCTTGATGTCTGATCCTTCCCTTTTGCTTCCATGAGGGCTGTGTTATAGCCTGTTGGAGTTCTCAGTTTATAATATGAAACAAAGAATGTATGTTGCACATCCTCAGTATGACATGAGATAGTGGAGGAGGCCAAATCCAAATGAACCTGTCAGCATTACGTACATAGAGTGGCTCCTGAAGTTGTCTGTTCTCAATTCGTTTCAGAGGGAGCAAGTTGGTTCAGTCTGAGGAACTGGGAGAGAACTAATTCCTCCTGTCAGTGGATATTTCCATAGAAAAATTATCTTAAGCACTAAGATAAAGCTTTTTCTGTTGTTCTTCATTATATTCAGACAAAGATCTTGGCCTGTCACCAGGATGCGCTGGTGAAGAATCAGGATGCACTGAGAAGAATCACTTCCTTTTCTAATACATCTACAGTTTCCTCTGCTGTTTTTGATCAGGGAGATATCCTGTGGTATATACATTTGTAGTTTTTCATTTTTTACCCATATTATCCCAGTATGAGAAATAGTCACACATTTGACAGCTGAATGAGCTCTGACTGGCATGGTTGCCTTAGGGAAAGGATGGAACTTTGCTATGCAAAGTGCAAGGTCTGTAATCTCTTCTTTGTTTTGCTTGTGCCACTTCAGGTTCTCTGCTGTAACAGAGAAATCCAGTCCCCAGTGACTGATTTTTCTGCTGTTTCTCAGTCCTACTTGTACAAAGAATTCCTAGTTACGAATCTGTCTACAGTCTATAGTTGATGGCATTTTGCCATCTGTCACAACCCTTTGTGCTCTAATACACTGCATCGTATTCAACTGCAGATTTAAATTGGAAAATAACATGGAGTAGCAAGTAATTTTGTTTTCTTTCTTCTCATCTCCAATTGCTGGTCTATAATCTACTCTGAACATGGTGATCTGAGCATTATTGGTTGCTAAAAATAGTTGTCTATTTTTGTTCTGGGTCAAGTCCAGTGTCAAGATTAATAGTGGACTGAAGAAGAAAAAATAAATTTCCTGCTCTAGTCTTTGGAGCTGCTCTGTAGATCTCCAGTAAGTGCTGTCATACACGCTCTGCAAAAGGATGAATAGAGGAATATATGCATTACTAGATCCACTAGATCTGCCAGTGGTTCATCAGTTTTCCCTTAGCATTCCCCTGTGTACCCTGTATTACATGTGTTAGCTAGAATGCCTAGGTACTGAAGGTTCACTTCAAACAAACTCTCAAGCAAGACCCTGTTGTCCTCTTGCAGTAAATATTTGAATATTCATAGCAGTGCTATTTTCTTTTTGGAGAGGAGGGAAACGTAGTTCCCTGTGAAATGCAGGGTTAATGAAACACTTGAAAATATTAGATATTTTGAAATACATTATATATATAAATATATATAAAATATGTCTCTAAACAGACTGTGAAAACAGAATAAAATATCCTGCTGTGCTTCTGTAGAACCAGACACAGAAAAAGTTCAATAGCAACAGTCCGTGTTAATCTTCTGTGCTTGCACTCTGAACTCTGATGTTCAGCTCCTCGAAACATTCATGAAACAAGACATATAAGCTGAGTGACTCTACTGAGCAGACAAAAATCAAAGCCTGAACAACAGAGGAAAAAACTTTGTCTCTTTTAAAGCTCTCTTCTATTTTTCTAGGAAACATCACTACAGGACTGGCCTAGAAAAAAAAAAAAGGCAAAAAAGCAAAGGGGATTTCAGGGTATTCAGTGTCCTTGCAGTGCAGGTGAAAGCTGCTCTTAAGAGGATGCTGAAAATAAATCCCTTTTAAAAATGAAAAAGAACAACTCATGATTAGCACTCATAAGAATTTGTGAAGGCAGTATTTTGTAGATTAGAAATTGAGATTAAAACAAATAAGTTATAGATCTAATTGGCTCAGCAGGTTTGATAGAATTCAATTGACCTTCAGGTTGAAAAAAGTTTATGTAATACTGTTTCATCTTAGAAGTTAAAAGGCATTGTGGAGAACTGGTTTGGAGAAAAAAATAGTGTATGTCTTTATAATTATATCAATATCTATTCATTTCTGAGTTGCTTCTTTAGGAACGAGAAAAACACTGGAATTGAAAGAGCGTCTTTGCTAATGAGCCACATCTGAAAGATGGGCTGCAGGACATTTCAGAGGGTAGAGAATTCGAGTGAAGGAGAGAAGAGGTGAGACCAAAGGCCTCCAAAAGATATTTAGATGATTTTTAAGTCTAGCTATATGAATTAGAATACTGGCAGTGAGCTACTGATGGTGGCAGAAAGGAATGCCAGTTGGGTAAGTAAATCTTTGCATGTTTGCTACTTTGTGTGACAGTACAGAAATAACCAACTCTGGGGGTGGGACCAACTGAACAGACTGTAAACAGAATAATTGGTGCAGGTAAATGAACACATTGTGATAATTTCGAGGTATTAATATTGTTTTCATGTCTTGCATGCATGAGTGGTGTTATAAGTAACGAAGAGAAAAAAGGGCAGATTAAATGGCCAAGTGGCAGCAAGAGAATATAGATTTGCAGTGTAATTATGAAGAACAAAATGGGGCTGTTCAGAGTGTTGAAAGTGCTATAACACTCCAGGCTTGAAAAGGTGTAAGGAAAACCATTTGGAAAAAGCTGAAGGGTTGAGGGTTCATAGAGAACAGCTAAAGTGGAAAAAAAAATCCTGAAGCTACATGTAAGTGCATTAAATTGAAAGAAACTTTAAAGAGTGGTGTAACATGAAGTACACGATAGGCAGGCAAAGCAACCTGAAGACTGGAAATAAAGTGATGGAATCTTCACCAGTTGTGGGATGGGACAGTGTTTGATAAATGGTTAAGGTATGTTGAGCACATCTTGAGAGCAATGCAGAAAACTCTCTTTAATTGCACCAGGAGCAGAAACAAGCTTGGTAAAGGCCAAAGCAGAGGACAGGAAACATTACTATGTGGAAGATGTGGTCTATGATATGAAGGTTGTTTCTCATACTGAGCATGTAATAGTAAATACTCTGTTATAAATACAATTCTGTTTATATATAGATGTGATTATCTAGAGGAAAATTGGTGTATTTTCTGTTTAATACTGTTCATGTCAGGCAATTCTTTTATTCAGTTGATTATCAAGTCTCTGTTATGTTGTGTCACCTTACTTGCCCAGAGGTTATTGTGCTATTTTGTCATATAAATGTATAAAATACCTTGGTTTTATCTTCAAAATAATTAAGTCTGTGATCAGCTGTATCAGTCACAGCTGAAACAAGTTTTCTGATAGTAAGTTTGGATTGCGTATGTCAGCTATTTCCAGTGAGAGGGCTATTCAGATGAAAGGAAGTGCTAGTTCACGCCAAGTAACAGCTATCCAGAATGGATGCTTTCATTGCTAGGCATACTTCGTGCATCATCTAGTAGTGAAGTAATTAACAAAACATCTTAGCTCTTTAATATCTCTCAAAGCTCATTTCATGGCACAACTAATTTGACAGCTGTCTGAATTACAACAATGTATGCTAATATTATGTTTTCTTAATACTGGAATTAAAGTTTGTCTTCCAGACCAAAATTACTGTTTTGATCTGTACTTCACAGCACTAACTTTGGCATCACTAGTCTGATAAATTGCTCAAAACAATTTACACCGAGTCAGAGCAGATAGAATTTTCGTCACTTTGGATGAATATCAAAAGTGTTTAGAACCAAATCCAACTGCTTCATCTTGCCAGATATTACTTGGTAGCACAATGTCATTTTGCAGTGACAGACCATAATTTTGTTCATATTCCAAATGTTGCCCTTTATAGGATATAGAAGTGACGTTTGAGCACTGAAGATCACTTTGCAACTAAGAATCTAAAACAGCATCATAAACTCATATCACACAGAAAATCCAAGTGAAGGGTTATTTAAGGAATAGTTTCAGAAAATATGGTGTGATTTTATGCTTTTTAGATCGAATTTATAGCTTATATATATTGTTATGAAAGAATCAGTCACAGAAGTTGAAGGAACGGGACAAAACTCTCAGATTCCAGATTTTGTTATCGGCTAAAGATAATTCACAAGCAATCAATTTTCTACAAGTACAATTTATGCTAGATTTCTGAAATGAATCGTCAGAACTCAAAATTATTGAAAATATAAAGGTCATCAGTAATACAAGGGCCGCTCCTAAAATAATGCCTCCTGTGTTGTTTTGTTGGCCCGTGATGTCAAGGGTGGATGGTGGTGGTATGGCAGCAAAGGTTGAACCTTCCCACCAGTATTCCATTACATGCTGTTGCTGTGTGACAGATGGCAGCAGAGGGGCAGTCTGACAGAATAGAGTCTGACTTGGAAGTGTGTATGAAGAAAAGGTGTGTCACTGATTTCCTTCATGCAGAAAAAATGGCGCCTGTTGACATATATGGATGCTTGCTGAATATTTTTGGAGACCAAACAGTGAGCACAGTGAAAATTGGACTGTGCGGACAACATTTTCCTGTTTTCACAACAGCTATGACTTTTACAAGTGCAGCATGCAGGCTGTTGTTCATCCCTGGTGAAAAAGGATAGCTACTGGGGGGTGACTATGTTGACAAACAGTTTTTGTAGCTCAGAATTTGCTCTACCAAATAGTGTTGTTGTGGTCTTTGTAACTGTTTCCATGGAAATAAATGAGTGGGATTACTTTCAGAGCAACCTACATATATGACAGTAAACCATCAAGGCATGCTTGAAAAGTTGTCTGTACAATTCAGCATTAGCCTTTCAAAGTTTTGCCATTTTTTCTTTTACTATCATAACACAGCTATCTAAATTATAGCAAGTTATTTTAAAAAGCATCAATCTTCTTGAGGATATTTTCTTTAGAAAGTGAAATTTGTATCCAGAAACAGCTTTTCAACTCAGGGAAAAAAAAGAAAAAAAAAAAGAAAAAAAAAAAGAAAACCAGAAAAAACACAGAATACATTTCCCAGCCACAGCAACAATGCACTTCTGGAATGCAAGAATAGAAATAACAGCTGCACCATGCTGGATCTTTACCCTACATCAGCTCTGCCACTGGCCAATACCATTCTGCCTAGAGGAGAACATAAGAACAGACAAAGTGATTCACTCACAGTTCTGCCTCAGTAACCCACAGGAAGCTGGTAACCTGCAAGAGCTTTCTGTTGAGCAGCCCTGAGGTTTTCTTCCATAAATCTGTCAACTACTTCATGAACTCAAAAATTTTCAGTGTCTTGTGGCGATAAGTTTTGTGACTGAACTACACATTAGACACAAGACTGCCTCTTTTTGCTGTGAAACACTGAGTTTTGTTTGAGGTCTCCCATGTTTTACACTAAAAAGAACAACAAACAGCTTCTCTATCCACTCTCTTTGTCAGGCTGTATGGAATTAAGCACATTGTTCCATAATCAAGTTTTCTTCAGGCTAAACAGTGGTAGCATACTCTTCTTCATATTATGGAAGCTGTTCTATAATTGTGATTATCTTTGTTAAGTTACATTTTATTTAAGAAGAAAAAACTAGAAACTTGTAAAATATGCAAGAACCAAACCTGGATTTTGGTGGATTTGTACAGTGGTATAATAATGTTTCCTCAGAATTAGGGACTTATATTTCAGGACTTGTATTTTAGTGTCTGTTAGTATACTTTGATAAAATATCCCTGGTGTCCTAAGGGAAATTTTCACATAACCCAGAGGACCTAAATATCACTACAACCCAACACCTAGCAAAGATTATACTACATTAGAATCTCAGAAAGAATGGGATTGGGAGGGGCCTAAAAGATCATCCAGTTCCACCCCTGCCATGGACAGCCATTGCCACCACCAGATCAGGCTGTCCAGGGCCCCATCCAACCTGGCCTTGGGTGCCTCCAAGGTTGAGGCATCCACAACCTCCCTGGGCAGCCTGTGCTGCCTTTACTATCTAAGTAAAGAATTTATCCCTAGCTCCTAACCAAATTTCCCTCTTCTAGTTAAAAGCCATTCCCCCTTGTCCTATCACTATTAGACTGTGTAAAATTTGGTCTCCCTCCTGCTTATAAGGTCACTTCAAATCTGGATGGGTGTAATGAGGTCTCCATGAACAGTTCTCTTCCCCAGACTGAATGAGTTCAACTCCCTCAACCTTTTATCGATGGAGAGGTGCTGCAGCCCTCCAATCATCTTCGTGGCCCTCCTCTGGACCCACTTCAACAGCTCCATGACTTACAGAGCAGGACACTCTGGCTCTGACGTGAACAACTGCACTTCTTTTTGAAGAAAAAGGAGTTGCTCAAACTGATCCTGCTTACACCAATAAATTGCTCTTGGATTAAAGCCCAGCATCACACACATGGCAAAACGCATGTAAAGTTGTCTGTTCAGTTCTTTCAGATATTTGCATAACAAAAACAAATGTTATGTGACTGTGACAGTTTGTGCTTTACAGCAAGCTAACAGCAGGGACGGTTATGCTCCATCTTAAGGTGGAAATTCCTCTTGACAACCTGAAAAAGGTTCCTATATCTCCTCTGCCAGGTCTGGCGGCAGAAAACTACATTTTGCTCTCTGAATATTGTGGAAGCGTTATCAGGTTGAGTGGGATATTCCATTTCAGAAGCAAAAGATGCTTAAGTAAGGTTATGCACCGAAGCAGACTGGATCCCTTCCTCACATCCAAGCGTCTGTTGTGTGTTGACAGGTCTCTTCACACTGAAGCATGGACAAGAGAATTGTTTTCTCCTCTTTAACATCTTCCTTTCATTATCAAGCCCTCAGCAAATAATCAAGGATCCTTAAGCTTTAAGCTGGAGGAAAAAGACAAGACAGCTACACTAACATACAGTTACATATGGTGCACATTTATAACACATCCAAACTTAGGCTGTCAACAGGTCTGCAAGAAATAACACCAGACCATGGTGTTCCAGGTTGCAAGGTCAGCCAACAAATATCTTGAGAACTGCAGAAAATCAAAGAGAAAATTAACTAGCATTTTCTCAGCTCCTGTGGGTTGTTCAAAATTGTTTTATGTAGGGACGTACATCATTCCTTCTTGTAAGGAAAATGTATGGTGCCAATTTCCTCCCAACGCTATACAAACTGAGACAAGAAGCAAGTACCTGGAACTGGATATATATTACTTGGCTGAGCAGACTAAATGTAATAAAACTGAACTGACTCCCAAGAGTATTTTGTATATATTGCATATACCACCTTTAAGTACTTCTCAGTCTTTCTTCCAAGAATTTAATATAAGTTCAAAGCTTTATGGGACCTAAAAAAAAAGTTAAGGTGGAGATTAGCACTCAGAGAATGTCTTCTAGGGAGAGGAATGTCAAGCTATATTGTAGGATGTTCTCACTCAGATGTCTAACAAATAAGGGCTTATTTGTGGATAAAGCACTGCACTGAAACTGGGGATGCTTATGTTCAATCAGCAGCATTGCCATCAGCTTCCTGCAGGACCTAAAGCTTGTCTATCTTTTATTCAGTTCTTGTCAATGAGGACAATAACAATTAATTTTTCTTTGCTTGTGCTTATTTAGAAAGGAAGATATTTAAGGCACAGACTCTTCACTCCTGCATGTAAAACTCCTGTTGGAAAAGAGCTGTGGTCTTGAGTTGGTTTAACAAGAGTAATCCTGCATATTTCCTCTAACAACTCCCTGTTGTTTGATGGCAGACTTCCAGGACTACAGGGTAGCTACACGATTGCCACGAGAGGCAGGGTAAAAATGCACATAAAAGATGCCCTGAGGTAATACCAGTATCAAGATGTAGTCTTTGTCTCCTAGTAGAATTCAAGATACTGACATATCAGTCTCCCATATATAGAAAATGAAATAAATCAGATAAAGTGTCTTAGATAAGACTGAAAAAAGTAAGTCTGGATTCTGACATGTGCCTGTTATTTTAAGTATGATTCCGAAGCCTTTACATTTTTTTGCTCTATGGATGGCCACATCTCTTTCAAACTTCTGAATAGAGAGATGGTCAAGTAGTATATAATCCTGTCACCTGTATTTGGAGTACTTAGAAAGTTGCCTATTATGAACATTCTCTTGTGATCACCACAAACATGCAGGGCTTTGGAACATTCTGAAACATCAATCAAAAGTAAAAGAGGAAATAGGGATGTGCCTTAAGAAGAAAAACAGCAATTATTTTAGAACAGTATACTGTATTGTGTGGTATAATAATGTCAGTGATTTGCAAAAGTTTCATGAGCTTTTCTACTTTGGTTTCTACAGAAAGTTCTGAGTATTTTGGACAGTGCTAAAATTAAAATGTGTTTAAACAAACATCAGAGAATTCATGTTCATTAAGTACAGGATAAATGTAAGTTACTCTGAAAGTAATGCTTCTTTTTATTTCCACTGAAACTACAACAGATACAAGGAGAACAATAATGCAATTTGATAGAGAAAATTCTCAGCTACAAAACAGTATTTTTCAATAGTCACCACCGTTAGCTATGTATTTTGCCAGCCATGAACAAGAGCCTGCATGCTGTGCTGTTTACAATCTGCACCAGCGGAGGTGACCCACTGTTGCTGCTGCCACTGCTGAAACACACCACCCACCACCTCACTGTGCTCACGTCAACTGTTTGATCTCCATAAACATTTAGCAAGCATCAACAAATGTCAGTGGGTGCAATTTTTTCTGCATGGAAGAATACGGTTCCACACCTCTGCTTTATACACACTTCCATGTCAGACAGCATTCTGTCAGACTGCCCCTCTGCTGCCATCTGTCACACGGCAGCAGCATGTAATGGAATACTGGTGGGAAGGTTCAGCCTCTACTGCTGTACCACCAACATCTGTATCTGATAGTGTGGGCCAACATCATAAAACAGGAGGCATTACTTTTGGAGCAGCCCTCACACAGCTGAAATGTCTGCATTTAGTGTTGCCTGTGTCCCCAGACTGGATATTCCAAGGCACTTGGGTGAGTTAGGAATCCAGTTCTTCCTGAAGTTCAGGAGAATTTGGCATCTCTTTGTTTGACCTTCTGGAAATCCTTGCCTGAATGCCTGCCTGTGTGTGGTGCTCTCTTAGCAAATGAGAGTCATATCACTTGGGACACCTGTAAAGGAACTTAACCAGTTATCTTAACAAGATAAAGATTTAAGATTCATCTGATGCGTGCATCCTGGATTAATGAGTATCTCTTCCTCACAGAGATACAGATCTGAATTACAAACACTTTCTTCCTTTATTTGGGTTTGGCATTCACCTTCACTTTGATTTTATGTTCTGAAAAGATACTCCTTTCTCTCTAATGACGAGCTAAATATAGAGGAAAGACTAAATCTTAAATCACTCCCCACAAAACCTAAGCTCTCCCACTGAATATGTTTCTGGATTAAATAGCTCTTTTCTACAATCCATTTCCTTCCAGTCCTACAAAGTCTCTTGTAATAATTCTTAGGGGTACAGCAGCATGGTATGCCTACCCATCCCTAATTTTCTGCTTGTCCAAAATTGTCAAGGATTTAATTCTGGCAATACCTTTGGAGATCATTTCAGATATAAAATAAAAAGAATCCTGGTTTACAATCGATTTGACTGAAGTAACCATTTTCTAGGCATCATTATTGTATATAGTAGGAAATAGGTATAGCTATTTCCTTAGAATAAAACATCTTGATACCTGTCATAAAAGACTAAGAGAATACCTTCCTTGCTTCACATCACTTTTAACTGCCTCCATAAATGTTAAGGAATTGCAATAAAACTTGGGAAAATGCTTTCACTGTCTGAGCTTTATTTGACAGTACTAAGGAAATTATCTTGTTCTTAGTGCCAATTGGAATGTTTACACATGAGATATTCTTTAAAACTATATTCTTCTTCTCTTCTCTTCTCTTCTCTTCTCTTCTCTTCTCTTCTCTTCTCTTCTCTTCTCTTCTCTTCTCTTCTCTTCTCTTCTCTTCTCTTCTCTTCTCTTCTCTTCTCTTCTCTTCTAAGCTTAACAGCTCTCTCTCTCTCACTCTCACTTCTATTCATTTATTTATTTATTTTATTACAGAAAGATCTTTAAACAGTTCGCTGCCTCCTTGGCATTTCTTCATTCTGCTGTTCATTTCATGTGAAGTCTCCCGGGCTCTCACCAGTTTAAAAATCAACTTTGTAGTTTTCTATGGTAAATGACTGACAGTATTGGAAATCATGCTCTTTGTTAGACAGACGACTGCATTCACACTGCTAGGCATTTGGACTGAACTTTTACCCTACTGACTTCTTTTTCTCCTCCTCTCAGTGTTGTCTTTTGTATTTCCTCCCATGGCAATGTATCTTCTGTTTCTGAAGTGGGTGCATTTTGTCTGTGATCCTCTATGCAGCTTTGGTGTGCAGCTGGAATCTAATGAAGATTTGCTTTGTGTACGTGCTATTGCATATTGTAACCTGAGACACTGACACTGAATTACAAGTGCCTGCAGAAATTGAGCTTAGTACTTGTTGATAGTTGATCTAGTGAATGGTACGGTGTCAGTGTTTGTTAGTGAAGAAAACATACTAGTAACAGTACCAGCTTTGTCTAAACTGCAAGCAAAACAGCTGAAAGACAACTACAGTTGGAGCTGTAATAGTTGTTTTAGTCTGCATCAAAATCATGTAATGTAGATGAGATGGTTTGGAAATTTTTTTATGCTCTGTATCCCTTTGTAGCATCTTACTTAGAGTGCTGTGATGCTGTGACTAGGTCTTGTTCTGTTCACATGCTTAAAATTACCCATGTGCTCTGGTACAGCGTTATTCAGCTGCTGGATCTGATGGCCCACTTCTTCCTTGGAAGAGGTGGGGAACAGCTGTTTGGGCAGTGTGGGCACTCTGTGGGCACTCTGCTTGTCAGCCATCTGTACCAGCCCAGGGCTAGAATCTGAACTGCTGCTTCTGTCTCCATAGTAAAAGGGAGGACACAGTACGTGTGTCCTTCCTGGTATGCTTGTCTGGAACTCAGTGCCAGGAGACAGCACAGAGATGTCCTGTCATGTGAATAGGTTTCCTAACTCTGATCTAGCCCCAGTGATTGTCATCTTTGGGTCTCTTGGGTCCAAGTAATCAGTGCTGATGCTTAATGAAGAGGACAGTTCTTAGTCCCATCAATCTTCTGTAAGTTATCGACTTGAATAACTGGGGAATTTGAAAAGGTAGGAATGTTCTAAATTAACAGAAGTGATTAAATAATTTTGTATGTATAAAATAGTATCAATGTACACACAGTATTTTCATACCAGTGTGAGAATTTATGGCATTTGAAATAAATTATCTTCCCCATATGTCTCTTTTCTACAGCACACGCTTTTGCGATATGTAGGCATTAGAATCTTAAGCATTGTATTCTAGCTATGTAAATTTTTCTGTGCATCTTGCAAGTGGGTGTATAAGTGTCTTCTGAAAGTTATAATTTGCAGGTCGTGTCTTGCTTTGAAACAAGAAGTACTCTAATACTGTATTAGATGTTTCAAGTTCAGATACATAAATCACAGAACAAGATTCCAAGATGGCACAAAGCTATTAAAAGCCAGCTTTACTTTGCTTATATATATGTTTGCCTAAAAACAATCTGTGGACCAGAAATTTCATATGTGCTCACATTAGATCAGATATCTTTCTAGTATAGAATTCAGAATGTCTCAGAGAGCCCACAATGCCTTCAGAGCGCCCACAATATGTGTACCTCGTGTGTCAAAAGATGCCATGCTTTGTTTCTGCCCATCCGCAGTGAACTAGACTTGGCTATCCTCCATTACACCCTTGCTTTGCAGTCAAAGCCACTGTGCTTGTTCTTGTTTGTACTTGCATAGTATGCGAAATGATTCTGTACTAAGCTATAATTAAACAGAAAGCCCAATTTATTCCAACACTGCTTTTATATACAAGTGATAACTCCTCTTAGATTGTAGAAAATTGCGGTCTGGTTGAAAAGCAAAGACTGGAGAGAGGAGTTGAGATGAAAGGCCTGAGAACTTGAGACTGTAATTTAGAGTAGCCTTAAGAACACACCCCCTTCAAGAAAACAGGAACAACTCTAAGGAAATATTGAAATCCAGTATATGCAAGATGGTACCTACTGCATGGATACTTATATAATTAATATAAATTAACTCTATTATCTACTGTCAGTCATATTATCAATATTCTGCTGAATTAGCATGATATATTTCTCTTTATACTTAAGCCTAATAAGAGGGACTCACACAAACTGTGTTATTTGGTTAAATATCTTACTATAACCACGCATGTAGTCAAAAATCAGTTAGGTTAGAGTTAGGGTTTGGATTATACATATGGATTCAGTTAGGGTAAAGCTAAGTGTAAGAGCTAGTGTTAGGATTAGGGATACAACAATTACAGTTAAGGTTTGTGATAGGGCTAGAATCAATTAGAGTTAGACTTAGGGTTAGATTTACGGTTAAATTTAGGGTTGGGGTTATGGATACAGTTTCATTTAAGTTAAGGGTAAGGTTTAGAGTTAGGGTTAGCTTTTGGGTAAGGGTTATGTTTAGATTCAGGGTTTTAGTTTTGGGGTTAGATATAATCCAAACTCTGGCCCTAACCTAACTTTGATTTTTGACTACATGCATGGTTACAGTAAGATATTTAACCAAATAGCTCAGAAATTTATTATTAAACATACAGAACAGGTAGAGGCTAGTTCATTTTTATATGCAACTTATCTTGTGAGCCTTCCAAATATAGAACAGGATTAATATAATTAAATGCTCAGACTGCTTAAAATGATATCATCTTGTTACCTACTCCAGAGTTCACACACCTCAGAAAGCATTGTTACTAAATTACTTATTGATTCTGAATAAGGCACATCAAGATGTCTGAGTCTGATTTTATTTATGGGATGATTCTGGAAGAATAGTGCCATTTATGTATCTACTTACTAAGTTAGTGGAGAAAATGTGTAATTCCATACTCCTTTCTCTAATGGTTTAAAATTCAAAAATCAGTGTTTTAGGATTTTATTATTATTATATTTCTGCATGTACTGTTTTTTAGCCTCAGCTGACCAAATATTAATGTAGAGAACATCCCTATTCACCCAGTCTTTCTGATCTCCCAAGTGACATGATGTACTACATTTGTTTTCTAAGCACAGTACTACAAAGACTGCAGAAGCTACTGTACATTAAGCAGATTCATAGGCGTGATAATGGTGACACTTTGTAGGTTGAGACTATAATTTATTGGCTGGAAAGAGCAGATGTTAGAGGCAGTCTAAACTGAAGAGGATACTGGGAAACACATGGATTTTCAGAAGGATAGGCTCACCTGCTTTCCCTTAGTCAAACTGTTCTTTGTCATTGGCTTCCCATTTGCCCTTTGTTCTCCAAAGTGCTTGCACTTAATTTCTTTGCTCAGATTGGATTCTGCAGACTTCAAAGGATTTAAGGGATTGCTAGGGGTAGGAATGGTGAAGGAGAAAGGCTGGGAGAGTATCTAGAATAGGCAAAATAGGAGAGAGAGAGGAAGGAACTTCTGACTAATGCAATTTCTTCAAGTGCTGCCCATTCTCTCGCCTTTTTATTTTGAAATGTTGTCACTTCTCTTCAGTGCAGTCTTCCCGAGACACAGTCTATCTCTCCTGTTGCTTCAGTTTTCTTCAGTTGTCATTGATGGCATTCATATTTACCCAAAAGCAGAAGAAACATTGTCCCTGTCTTCAATTCTCTCTATGCAGCACATGCCTACAGTTGGACTTGATATGGCTGTGTATCTGCAGCTTGCCTGACAGTTACAGTAGTTGTATAGCGCCCTTCTTCACCTTTCATAGTAATCTGTTTTCCCCAAATCCTACAGCTGCCTACAGTTTCTAGAGATTACTTTGGATGTCGAGTTGCAGTATCTCTTTCTGCATACAAAGTAGTGGGATGAAACTTTTACTGCATCCTTTTACAAATGGCATGAACCAATCTGAGTCCCATGGAGCTTGCTCCTTGCTCTGTTTGTGGGAGAATCTATAAAAGAAAGTAGAATTTAGAGCCACATTTGTTTCTCTCTTTTGGCTTCCAAAGGTGTTGGCTGCATATCTGTAGCTTCTTATTTTCTCTTGCAAAATAGTCAGTCTTTTGATTGACATTATTGACATTATTACACGAGGAAGGCCTCAGTGGTGTCTAACACTACTGTAAACAAGCAGAGCAAAAAAAAGAGACAATTTTTCATTATCTCCGTATTTTGTTGTAGGGAAAAAAAAAGAAAAAAGCAAACAAAAACCAATGAGCTTCCTTTGGAAGTTGTGAGGTGTTCATGTTCTACAATGATAAGGACTTAAAATACCCAGCTATGATGAAAAAATATACCTACAAATGCTTCAAGAGTATTTTCTGAAGTTACATTTATGACATATTAGTTTGAATGTTAATGAACTGTTAAAGATAATTTATTTTGTCCTATCAACTTATATATTGCTACCATTATGCTGATCATAATTGATTCTCTTATAGGAATTATAGTTGCTAGTTCTATATTCATAGCATGTGAACTTCATTAGCAATTATTTTATGGCTCATTTTAACTATGAAAGGACACTTTCACTGCATTTTCTTCTCCTTTCTGTTATTTTTTTTCCTTCTTTCCCCCCACCCCCCCCAGTAATAGCAATATGGAAATTCATCGTATCAGACTTCCATAGAGCTCTGATTCTCGTCTCTTTCTTACTCCCTACTCTGTTAGCCAAGCAAAATCATACTGTTAATCTCCTTTTGCGAAGCAATTCTGCATGGAGCTGCTATGCTACAGATGTGTAAGCATGAAGGTCTGGAACATACGACAATTTTGATACAATTGTCAATATACAATTGATAATTGATACACAGCCCATGGAATATGGCATGTCTTATTACACCTGTGCATCTCTTTCTGGACTCCGTGGGTAGAAATCACGTTCTTCCATATAGACCAAGAGATGAATATCATTATAAGCAGATAAAAGTGAGCACAGTGAACTGCTCAGCAAGAGCTTTGTGCATGGGAGGATGTCTGCTATTTCCATCTTCCTGAATCATGCAAAATTCAGCAGTCAAAGCTGAACCATGGGTTGTGGCTTAGAACTATCTATTGTAGATTATTTTTTCACTGGTGTTGGTGGTGGGGAAAGCTGTCATGTTTTGCAGCTTATGTAAACAAGTTTGTTGTAAGGTAATGATAGACTTTGCTAGACATAATCCAGAAAGCCATCATTCATCTGTTTTTCCAGGGTGGGTGGAAGAATGCTTTCCCTGCTTTCCTTTGCCTGGGCTGAGTGCACTTGTTGCCTTAGCCATGTGTACAGTACTGAGTGGAGAGAGGAGTTGCTGATGAATGATGATGCTTCATGCTGATGAATTTGATGTTTTTCCTTCTGCCTATCTTTATATTTTCATTGATCTTCCCTTATAGCTAGAACAATACTTGAAGCGTGTAGCTGATTGTGATACATATTCTTTAATGTTGTTTAAAACCAGGTTTGCTAGAACATATGTTCAGAATATACCTCTGGTAAATAGAAATGCATCATCCCCACTTCAGTTAATTTTCCCCAGCAAGCAGATTTTTGAAAAATTTGAGTTGAAAAGAGCAGAAGAGACAAAGCAATGGATTGTTTTATCAATCCCTTTCATACTAGACATGTGACATTTTCCTGAGCAGTAAGAAATTTGTTTTCAAAAGACACTGTCAAGTTCACAGATTCATTGACTCCTGGTAGCAATGTAAGCTCCAGACAGTAGTGACAGGCTTTCTTCCAGGACACTGCATATTGTATAAAATAAGCTTCCTTCAGCTGGAATGATGTTTGAGTTACGGTAGCACCATGAAAATCAGCAGCAATTTAGATCAGCTGAGCAAGAAGTATGTAGGTTTTCTGATGAATCATGTACAGCTCCTTTCAGCTTTGCTGGTGGTGCTTTCTGTGGGCAGAATCTAGGGGGGGGATACCCTGTAGCTGAGCTTCCCTGGCTTGCTTTCATACCTGTCGTTCCAGGAACTGCAGAGAGCAGGAGGTTTCAGCAGTACTCAAGAGCTGATTATTTTTTCCAGGAAGGGCTCAGCTGGCCTTGGATTTTTGAACTAACAATTAATAGATGGGGCAGTTTCAGGACTGGGTGCGTTTTACAGCACTTGGCAAGAGATTGCCTGACTCACAGGTACAGCTGGCAATTGAAGTGGTATAAAACTGACTATTCTTTTTATTCGGGATGTATATTTATGGGCACACACACGCACAAAAATTAATACAAAGAGTGGTGTGTTGGCATTGACAAGGTGACCTTCATAGGAAGTAATTGGGTAAATGTTATTATCACTGCATTACAGGCAGGAGCTGAATTTGCATTTAGTTGCATGAAAAGTATGTCTGTGGAGAGGGGCAGCCAGAAGCAGCTCTGTACATCCTGTAGAGGCAGAGGACCTGCCGGTTCAGACCAGGGCAGCTGGAGCATGTAGGGCTTCATTAGTATATCTGCAGTGCAGAAGAGTGTAGGCTGAGGGAATGAGCTTGCAGAGCTGCTGATTGTCCCTCTTGTTCCACAGCCTGGCACAGTTTCAAGTTGTCAGGACCAAGTTTGTTTTCCCCACCCTCCAACCATATCCAGGGGTGCTTTGCATCTTCAAGATTTCTGCCACACCGAAGAGTATGTCACCTACAGCCTCAATTTCATGTTGATAAAATGTTACTATAATGAGTTGTGACTTATGTATTTTGAATAATGTGATGGCTTTTATCTTAGTTTAGATCTAAGAAATAATGTTTAGAGTCATTCATGCCACAGAGAAAGAACATGGGAGCAAAGGGGAAGCCTGGGCCAAATATTATGTATAGAGGCTGGACAACAACCCTGATGGGCTTGAACAGTAATGTAAATCATGTCTAAATCCTCATCAGTACATAGGTCACTCCAAAAGTAATGCTTTCTATTTATTTCCATGGAAACTACAACAGATACAAAAGTTGGTTCGACCTCTACTGCCATACTACCAATATCAGCCTCTGACACCATGGGTCATTGTAATAAAACAGAAGGCATTACTTTCAGAGCAGCCCTTGTATTACTGATTGAGCTAGTATAAGACACTGTGCAGTCTGTTAGGGTGTATCATCTGCAGTCACCTTCCAGCAGTTAAACTGAGGTGGGCATGTCAATGGAAGCATGCTGTGCTCACTGCAGCTTCTGAAACTGGTCTTCAAGAGTCAAATTGAAATCTCTGAACTGGTGTGGGAGTGAGAACTGAAACCTTTTGGGTCCCAGTATTTGTGGTCCACGTCTCCAGAAAATGCTAAGCTGTAATACAGTAGAAGTGTGGAAAAATATCCAAAAGAAGGAAAAATTCAGATTCCTGATGACATAGTATTTCTGTCTTCTCATCAGTTCAGTGGATAATTGCAGAAGAGCAGCACTGGCTCTGCTGTCTGGAGCCCCTGGGAGCTCTGACTTTATTTGCAGTAGAAGTTGGACTGAATTATAAAGTAATGGGAAATTTAAGTCAAATGCATTACTAAAATTATGCGTTACAAATGCATGAGGGATTAAAGAGTTCAAAAATAACAATTTACTCAAGTCAGCCTTGAGGATCAAAGCTTTGCCTTCACTGCTGTCTCAAGGTGGACTTGGTACCTCATGGGATAGTTTCATGGCTCAGTGCAATGTTGATAATTTGACATTCAAAACTGTCAACAGCGTGGATTAATAAAGCACTTACAATATCTTTAAAGTTATTATTGCAAGTCAACTCTCATACCCTTCCTGAGGGCAGCTGAAACTGCTTTGTTTTTAAATGCAGAATTTCTGCTTCTGCTTCTTCTTCTTTTTTTTTTTTTTTTTTTTTTTTTTTCTTTTTTTCTTTTTTTCATAAGGAAAATATCCATGAAAAGATGGGAATAGGCAATTAAAGCCAGTGGGAAATATATGAGGGAATTGGTGGTGGTCTAATCAGGGATTTAGTTTCCAGCAGGGGAGAAGTATTTTATAAATTAAATGTGAGGGTAAATAGTATTATCATCATTTGCAAATCCAGGAACTGATTCAGGTTCATTATTCATAGCCATAGAGTTGTTGTGTTTCTGTTCTTAGCTAACTGAATTGTGCCCCTGTCTCCAACACAAGGGCAGGAAGATGCACACGAACTGAATTTAGCTGGCATTATCTCATAAGGCAACCTCAAAATCTGGCAGCAAGTCAAAGGTTTACAGCACATCAGCAAATGAAACATGAGGACAGTTCATGGTGCTGCTATCAACTGTCTTTCTATCAGCTTCCACAAGCAGAGGTCATGGTAATGATCTCCTTGTCACTTTTGGGGTCTTACTTAATAGCAAATGAGGCGATCAAACTGTGCTGCAGAAGCATAATATAATGCTTGGGTAATTTCAGCACAATGCAGTTCCCTTTCAAAACTCCATGGCCCTCCCACAGCAAACTCCTGGCCAGCCCTCCATTCTGCATGGTCTGATGGTCAGTGTGCCTGGTTCTTCTCACTGAGCCTTTTCCAAAGAGGGAAATATTGTATAGGCTTCTTGCTGAGATCCAGCCATTCCAAATGTAGCTCTAAGAAAATCAGTAACTTCTCTATTCAGTAGCTATTCTTGACACAGGTTTGGTGCCTTTAGCAGAAGTTGCCACAAACAGACCCGTGGTGTAACTGAGAGGTGTTGTATGGATAAAATGTAACTGCTTAAGTTCTAACATACGAACATTTAGACATATTGAGAGAAAAGGCAACATGACTTCCTAATTGTTATGAAAAGTGATATTCATGTATTGTACATTTATGACTATATTAAGCCTATTTCAAGCAACTAATATGCAGATATGATTCAAGAGAGATTAATTGGTGATATAAACACTTAAGCTATATGATTTACTCTGATTGAAGAGGCAATACCAAAATGTGGCATTAGCACATGCTGGATGTAGCTCTGCTCTGAATCCATTCACTGAATATGGTAGGTAAATCTCCCTTTATTCTAAACACTTACATACTGTAATCCCTGGGATTTAACTTGCATCTGCGTTTTTTGTTTCTTTGAATTATTCTTCAAGTGCTGTTGCTGTAGTGATACTCAGTTCTCTGAGGAAATGAAGCACATTCTGGATTCAGCAGTTAGTCTGTGAAGGGGTCCCTTGGCAGAATCAGACAGGGTGCTTATAAAATAAGACCCGATCTTTCTGTTTAATACTCAGCACCACATTTTCTTTCTCCATGAATTCACTGGTCATCACAGGGCATGTCTCTGGGTGCTCCACTTGATGTTGTGAATTATTCACTGCTACTCTTACCCCAGAACAAAGGAAGTACTCATGCATCGTGCTGCCTTAGCATTTCTCTGCAGACAGATTTTCTGAGCCATTTCCTCTATTCCATTGGCAACAAACTAGTTAAAGAAATAGTTATTCACTCAAGCTCACGGATTCTGATCCAGAATTTAATTGCAATGTGGATGGCCCTGAAAATTGAAGTGTGAACTAAGGGAAAAGATAGACAAATTATTAAGCTGCAATATCTCAAATATGCACAACAAAAACTGGCTGTGATCAGAATTCAGGGACAACCTTTTCTGCACAGTATTGTTCTATTTCATTTGCTATAAGCACAGAAATTATGCATGGATGCCAGTTTACATGCAATGCAAATCTGCCTTAACATTGTGAAGTCCTGAAGTATCAGCAGCAAAGGATGAAAGCTGTGTCCAAAATGCCTAAATAGGTGCAGTTAACATAGATACTAAATTGAGCAATACTCCCACTGTTATAAATGTCTGCTTTACTGTCTTTGTCTGCAGAGTTGTGGCATTCATCCTGTCGCAAGGAATAAGAGTAAGATGACCATCTGCATTTCTGCAGTGTTGGCTACCAAGAGTGGGTTCAATAAAATAGAATTATGGTTTTGTGCTTTGCGACAACGAATAACTCATGAACAAGCCTTGCATCAAGGCAAAAAATGAAAAAAAAAAAAACCCAACCAAAAACCTCTTTGTGTAAAGACACATTATAAGGCATACAGGGTAGCAGTTGAGCAGCCCCTTGAGTAGCAATGCCCCTCAAACATTATGCAAAGGTGATAAGTATGAATTATTCTTCACCATAATTTTCCTTAATGCCCAGTTGGAGCCTCCCCTGGTGCAGCTTTATGCATTCCCACCCAGCCATCAGTACCAGGAGCAGAGCTAGCACCTCCCTCTGCTTCCCCTCCTCGGGGAGCTGCAGAGCATCGAGGGCATCTGTCAGCCTCCTCTTCTCCAAAATGGGCATCCCAAGTGTCCTCAGTCTCACTTCCTAGGATGTGCCTTCCAGTGCTTTTACCAGCCTGTTGCCCTCCTCTGAACACTCTCAAAAGCCTTAATATCCTTTTTGTATTTCGGAGCCCAGAACTGCACGCAGTGTTGAAGCTGAGGCTGCACCAGTGTTAAATATAGCAGGATATTCTGCAGTAGCACATTTTTTTAGACTAAAGAACTGTTCCCTATCTCCTGAGAATCAAAAGAAGGCAAAAGTTGGCCTCAGGAACCTCTTGGAAGTGGTACAGACCTTTCTTTCTGGGTTTGAATATGCTGTATTGGAGACTTGGATTCACTGACCAGCAGGCACATCTCTGTAGGACCTCCAGTTACATTATTTTTTCAAGTAATAAAAGCTTTTTCAGTGATGAGGGATCTAAAATCAGCTGAAACCTAAGTAAGAGATTATGGTTTTTGGTCTCCTTAACCAGTTTTTTCCCTAAAGGCAGTTGATTTTCTGGTTTTTATTTCCTCTTTCTGTCTGAATCTTTCTGGACCAGTGACTAAAGCTCTGGTGTTTTCTTCCTAGGTTAGTTATTCTTAGTAGGGATGTATTGCATGCATGGCTTTGCAAAGGAACAGAAATATATGCAATGGAAATGGAGTAAATGCTCTGGAAAGTGGGTTTCTAATAAAATTTTTGACTGTCATCTCATAAATGTTCTTTGGGGTCTAAAATACAGCTGGATATCTTAAATCTAATAGTAAACAAAGTAAGTATAAATCAAGGAGTTATTTTAATGCTTTTATGTCTATTGCTGCAATTTTCTTATATTAATAAGTAAGTAATGGTTTAAGGCCAGATTTTGATCTGTGTTTAGTGGGAATACCTTTAGGGTCTGTGATGAAATCCAATGTAATGTGGATCATGGTGTGGCTTCATACATTCAAAACTATACTCCTATCCATCTCTTTTTTAATCTTACTGTCTCAGCTTAAATATTATGATAATTGCCAGTCAAGAAATGCCTTCGGGTTGATTTTCCCAATGGGCTCAGCATGATGTCAGTGGGAAGAGTGCTTTTGAACAGCTTGAACAATACTGAAAAGGACAATAATCATTGAAATTTGGTTATCTGAAACCACTGTGAAGTGCACTGAGGGGAAAATGGAGGAGAAGGAGGGAATACTTGTTCTTTTTTTAAAAAAATCTGATGTTATTCTGGTTAATTAATAAACGTTTGGACAGTATTTATTCTTTAAAAAGCCACTAGATGTCAGCATGTATCCAGGCTCGTGTAACTGGACCAACAGCCATCTGGTAGCAAAAAAACCCCAACCCTCTACCCTGTAGTGTTATAGACTAGCATACAGTCATTGGCCAGAAGTATTTTGTTTGACTTCGTAAAAGTTTCCAGAACCCAAAAAGCAGCAGTAACTGTTCTTGACATGAAAGTTAGAGAACTGTTATGTATGTTACTTCTTGCAATTCTTCTTGTCTTGCAAACTATGGTCATTGTTATCTGCATTCTGTGCATGGTTCTTCAGGAAGCAGTCCTCACGTAGAATTCTACCAGGTACAGCTTTCAAGTGCTGGTGACTGGTGGTCTTGTATCTGAATATTTTTTGGCTAAATTGTTTTGGAAGCGGAAGAAAACCCCCAGAAGTCTAAAGTAAAACTTCAAACATAACAGTGGCATAATGTGATGTGAAAGTATTCTGTGATATCAAGAAAAAAAAAAAAAAGAAAAAAGAAGTAGTATTCTGAATGTGCTCAACTTACCTGCAGTGCTTATAAGAAATAACGAGAAAAAATTATGTTATTATGCATTCAGCCTACTTATAATGCATAAACGCAGTTCACACTGCTTGCATTATTTTTAAGTTAGATCAAAAGCCTTCTTGATCAATTTTGCCACACAGTAGAATGATTTTGGACTTGGATTTTTGGATTTGATTTTGGCCACATATGTTAGCATGTTGTGCGTTCGTTATTTAATATATATCAAGATCCAACATCAAAGCAAGATGAGATTCGGTAGTTTTGATAGGTAATCAATTTTTTTGCTAATTATCCATGGCTGCAGGACAATAGTATTTTGTAAAATTAGGCACTTGTACTGAAAACTCTCCTTTAAACAGCTTTTTTCCTAATGCAGTGGAATCCAAGGTTCTTAGTTATTCTAGCAATTCAAAGAGACACTTCAACAACTGCTGCTAACAGGAGTTAGAGGACATCATGTCACAGCTGAATCAGGCTGCAGGGAACTGCAGCACAATGCCTTCAGTGCTGTCAGCCTGTTAGTTATGAATTAAGGGCCCCACACTCACCTGCATCAGAGACGCTCAGCTGAAGCATGCATGCTAGTGGCAGCCTCCCTCCAGAGAGAGGGAGAAGGGTATTAGATACCTCAGTTGAGCACCTGAGGGTGAATCCAGCCCTATACTATGAAGTTACTATGAAATGACTTGTTCCTTGGCCTGTGAGTGCTTTGCTAGTAGTAAATTTGCACTTAATGTATTTCATACAATCATAGAATAATTGAGATTGGGAAGGACTACTAAAATCATTAAGTCCAACCGTTTGGCCTTCCCTATCCCATCCTACCATGAGTTTTCAGTGTATGTTTTCAGTGCAGAAGGGCAGACCATTCAGCAGGTTGTCAGGCTTATGTGCATGCAGTAATCAACTTCTCCCATGAGATCCATGTTGGTCAGGGCATCAGCCTGTGTCAGGAAGTGCTTTATCCTTGCAGTATTTCAGAGATGATAAAAAGCTGAGCAAGTACAGAGAGGAAGATATGCAGAGTAAGGGGAAACTCGGAGTCAAGCGAGATCAAGTCTGTTACCATATTTTGCTCACAGAAAATATATCCCATTGAACTATGAACTTGAGCAGCTCACCTTATTCGTACTGTGCTTAAGGCAGGTTGCCTAGCAGCAGAGATCTTAGCAGAATTTATCCACAAACAATTTCTTGCTGTCCAGGTCTCATCTGCTAATAAAATTTAGGATGCAAAGGAATTTCCATGCAAAAGATGGCAAAAAGTACAGCCCCTCTGGACCTCCTAACGGTAATGTAAGTCTAGGTAGATTGGCCTTATTGCTCTCGTAAAATGAAGAGAATTTGGATTGCACACACCACCTCATCTTTTTCTAAGGTGAGGGAAAGGAATTGATCTGTTTGTTTAAACAGATTGCTGTAAATTCTGGCTGTTTGAGCAGGATAAATAATGGTGAAAGGTGGAAAGGAGTCAAGGGGAAGAAACTGTTAGTTTTAAAAGTAGAAAGTACTTTTAAAGTAAAAGTAAGTACTTTTAAAAGTAAATTTCATTGTGACTTCTTGCAGTCTTCCTATCCTGTGAATACTTGAGAAATCTGTGAGGAGTCTGCAAGAGTAAATATGATTGTTGGAGTCTGTTAAAAAGAGTTTGCCTGACTGAGATAAAATCAATGACTTTTCTAATTAACCTGACTTGGCACCCTGATCTAAATTAGCACAACCAGCCACGTACAACTCTATTCCCTGGCCCAAAGCTGAGCCTTTTTGTCAGCAGTGCTAATGAAGGTATGATGGAATCCATTTAGCCAGTCATTGAGCAAGAAGACATTCAGAAAAAGGAAAGTTTCCAAGGCATTCACTCTTCCCTGTCACTGCAACATCAGTCCAGAATGAACGGGCTAGTTTTTGCCTCTCCCTTGATCCTTCTTCTCAAATGTGATCTTTCTCTGTGAATGTCCTTCTAAAAAAAAGTCTTTGGCTTTTCAGAGTTTAAATCACAAATTTTGAGATTGGTAAAAGGAGAGGTGATCATTTTTTAGTGTTAATAGTGTGCCTGGAAACAGTTTCAGTTACATTTGGTTCTAGAAGATAAAGTTTTCAGTGGTGGAAACTTGCATATCTTCATCATAGTCTATGCTGTAAATTAAAATGAACAGATAATATGACCAAATAATTCTGTGAACTACTGTGAAGTGATACAAAATACTTAAGTACATTATTTCTTAGTATATGTTTTAGCTCATAAGATGCCAGCAGCCTCAAAATTATTCAAATCTGCCCCTGTTGCTGATTCTGCCCTCTCCTTTTGGGGGTCTCTGACTTTTTACTTAGTATCACTTCCTTGGTACCCAAATACTATGTTCATATTTGTTCCATTCTAGTGGATAATTGTTGGTTAAAAATAAAACCAAAAATGAGTTTTTCCAGCAATTCTCCATTGATATTTAGGACAGAAAAATATCTTTCTTCTTCTTTTCTGAGTGAAAAAGATTATAGCAAATGATTTCACATTCACATCTTTAATGAGATGTAAACCTTTACTGTCCAGTTTGTTGTCTAGACATAAATAAAATGGTCCAGGCTGTGCCAGTAACTTTTTTGTCCCGTTCCTTGGTTGCTTTTCCTGCTGTAGATCTCTGTTTACGCTCAGAAGAACACAAAAAGAAAACAAAAGGGTACATTTTTTTAATCAGTTACCCTTATTGGCAGATGCTGGGATTCAGAAAATGCAGAAAATCATACCAGACATACAACACTTTTCTAACAAAGAAGATAGTTAATTGTTGGAAACAGTCAGGTACAACGGTGGTGGGTTCTTGACAAATGCTGGTTTTCTGGAAATAATGATTTGATATTTTCTTCTGAAATATTTGTTCTGGTTCACTTGCACCAAATCATTGGACTTGGAGCAGGAACTGATAAAAAGAAATGTTATGGCTTGTAATATTTTGAAGTTCATTAACCATTAGTCTGACTTCATTAGTCCATTGCTAAGAGGAAATAGTTGAATAATAGTGTCAGTGCACAGTCCTCACCTCTCCATGCCAAAACGTTGCAGGGAAACATCAAAGGAATTATTATATCAGAGCTATATTGTATAATATTTTTCTGAACTGAGAAAAATTCTCTGTGTAGATCATATACTCTTTCTATTTATGGATTTTTGCTATTGTTTTATGCATCTTCCAAAGACTCGTAGTTGCTCTAAGCAGGACCAGTTGTATCAAGTACCCAGCATGGCCAAATTTTTTTGGCTAAGTCTGTCTGGGGAAGCAGTGTGTTGCCTGATGTATCTATAAACCCTAAATCTTTGAGTGTCAGGACAGCCACGGGCTGAGAGTGCTTTCATGTACTAAAGCAACATAAGAAGACTGCAAGTTGAATCAGGGTACTAGTGAATCCCATGTTATTATTCCAGAGTAGTAGATGTAGCTTTAAATGATGAATCAGAAAGAATGAAGCTGGCCCTTAGAGTGCACTTGATGTTAATTGAAGCCATGACTCATGTATTTGCATTTTTCCTCTCCACAAAGAATGTTTAAGTAAGACCCTTTGCTCCTTTTAAGATCTTCAAATTGGCGTGCAGCTACCTATCACAGAAGCTACTGATCACAATGGCCATTTTGAAGGTGCTTTAGTCTGATAATGTTGATTGCAATTTGAACTCCTTCAACTCAAAAACTAACCAGAGTTTTTGGCCAGTCTGCCTTTTTGTGTCATGGTTGGTAACCAGCCTTTGGATTTGATTATTTGAAAGGCTTGTGATAGGAAATGAATGTCTTTGAGATCGCAAGAGCAATGCAGTTCTTCGTTGTTGCTGCGAGCCCAGGTCACTGGACCATTTTATTTGGCAGTGGTTGCTCTTTGCTGGGGAAGGCCAAGGTTGGGATGCTGAAATTGTTTTGTCTCAGCTGTTAAAACTTCAGGTGAAAAGCGTCTCTTTGCCCAAGGCCTACAGTCTGTTTATTTATCATGCATACACATAACTGAAGTAAAAGGCAACCAAAACCAATATCATTTTCTGTACTTCCTCCTCTGTTTTATTTTTCTTCCTGACAATTTAATAAGGATCGAGTCACAATGGGCACACCACACCAGTGTAGTGTTTGCTGTAAATACATGCAATATGTAACAATCCTGGGCTCAGGAAATTTTCAATTTAAATAGTAGGTGTCTGCACTGTGAGCATTACAGCACTGGAACAGGCTGTCCAGAGAGACTGTGGAGTCTCCTTCTCTGGATACATTCAAGATGCACCTGGGCACTTTCCTGTGTGGCCTCCTGTAGGGAACCTGCTTCAACAAGAGGGCTGGACTGGGTGATCTCCAGAGGTCCCCTCCAACATCTATGATTCTGTGAAAAATAGGAAGGGAAACAATCGCAAAAGAGCAATAGAATTGGTTGTATGTCTTCATCAAGGAGAAGCAGACTGGATTGAATTTAAAGGTGTCAAAGCCTTGCAGCAACTGATTACCTTTGTAAAATGTATCCTTCTTTATTCCCTAGTAAAATAAAACCTGTAGCTTTCTGGTTTAAAGATAAAATTTTCAGCCAAATTTTGCAGCTTGCTAAAATGGCCTTTATAAAACTTTTCCCCTGCTTTTCTATGAGCTCGTAAAAGACTAAATAAACTAGGAATTAATTTGGCCCATTAACTATTAGAAGATTAATGCTTTTCTCATTTTTCTCACAACTTAGAAGGTCATTACATTGTTGCATTATAGTCATTCCACTTAATTTTGCTTTTCATGTCAATTCTTTCCCAGCATTAATTTTGCCCATGTTGTAGCCTTCAGCTCGGGACACATCTCACTGCAGTCCATTATCTGACCAGTGAAGCCTGCAGCAACAGGGAATCTGACTTAATTGGAACGATGCACTGACGCAGAAAAAGTACATGTAACTTCTAGCACTAGCTATACCTTTTAAAAATGCATAATTACGAAGATGACAAACTGTTGTGTATTTTTTGATCTGAAAGATTTCCAGGAGCTGCCAGAGTCAGAAAATAGAAAGGTTGAAGCCCATAATTCCTTCCATGTTGTGTTATGGAATAGATGTGTAAAGAATAACTGTAAGGGAAGCATCAGGTGAGAATTTTTAGAAGCTTTTCAAAGCAATCAGTGAAATCTGATTTAAGAGTGCCACTTCATTCTGCACTTAATAGTGTTCTTCACATAAACTGTATTCCAATATGCTTCAGAAAGTTAAACAATACAGCTACTGAGATAAAAAACGGCAGAAGGAGACAGTCATGGCATGTTACAGGATTGAGGAACAGCTGTTTTCTGCTGAGATTTAAGATGATATGGCAAAATTACAATGCATTGTTCTATGCTGCAGTGGCCAGCGGTTTTCAGCAGACTCCACCATGCCTGAAAGCTGCTAAATAAACAACGTTAATCAGATAAGAAGAGCGGTTGGAAGAGTTCAATGACCTGAACCCTACCGATACAACTTCGTTTGAAACTGACCCTGAATGATGCAGTGAATCACGCTTAGCAAAAAAGACCAAGTGCAACGTGCCATTATTTTTTCTCTTTCTGACCTTGCTTGACTGAATGTGCTGGAGCACTTAATTCTTTGCGCTCTGATCTGAAGGACCTGATATGAGAATCCAGCAGTAGCCAGTCCCATCTATAGCCTGTCCAGTCGCATACTGTGAGCTCAGGCAATCTGTTCTTGGAGTATGGTCCAAAATTTGACTGTCCTTGGAAGCTGACAAGGGTGAGCTTTGCCTAGTCTTATTTTCTTGATCCTAAAACCACAGCAGCTCTCCATGTCACCACTGAGCAACATTCTAGAAACAGTAAACCTCAGACTAAAAAAAGTAAATTAGACTTGCATCAGTTCATGCTTAATTAAGGATTAAGCATTAAGGAGCTGTGGCTGATCAGCATCTATGCTTTTAGCTCAGATTCAGATCTTAAACCGAGACAATTTTAAAATTTTGAATAGCATGTGGAGAGGAGAATAGAAATACACCTCATAATATTTCATCTGATTTGTTTTGTAGATATAGGAGTCAGCTGTTTAAATTTCACTATTTGTATGCCTTTTTTTAACAATCATATTCTTTTAAAACAAAAAGACTTATCTATACCCAGTGTAAATCCAAAGTGCATACAGTTTGGATACGACGCGCTTCAGGCAGAGAGGTGATATCATTACAATACTATTTCCCAAGCCTGAGAAAACACAAAGAACACTATAAAAGCAGCATACATTTTACCACAGTCTCATTTTTTTTCCTGCAGGGATGTTGATTTAGTTAGATCCTTAACTGTCTTTTCCCTGTAGTACCCTCAGCAGCCCAGCAACAAAAAGCCAGCTGCTTTTCCCAGCCTGAGTTTAACACTTGAGCAGGAGTTATGCTGTGCCCAGCACCCCCAGGACTCCCGAGAAAGGGATGTGAGTCTGTTCAGGGTTTGACTGCTTTGGAAATCAGCATCAAGATTCACCTGATGCTAGAAGCCTGTGCATACAGGCATTGTTCATCTGGATGGGGCTTTGAGCAATCTGGTCTAGAGGAAGGTGTCCCTGCCTATAGCAGGGGGGTGGGAACTAGATGATCTTAAAGGTCATCCAACCCAAACCACCCTGTGATTTAAAAGGCAGTTGTCAAGGTGTTACCCATAATTTTCTCCTTTAGCCACAACAAAAAACACAAGATGCACTCTGCAGAAACCTGTGAGAAAAGAGTCCTTTCCAGTTATGATCAGCTCTCAGTTTAGAACTTGTAAAATACAGAGCAAAGTAACATAATCTGCCATTATTTTTTGAGACTGATATTGAATTAGTGCCAAAGACTGATGGGTGAAGGATATAAACATTGCATTTGATGGGGATCAGAGAAGAAGGCCTGCTTTTGTTAAACTCAGCTGCTGCTATTAATGTTGATCTGGAAATCAGATTTTGTAAAAAGGAGAATGGCTCTCTGTGTTTATTGATCTTTCGTGAATATTCACTCCTAAGCAACACAGAATTTGATATGCTCTGCTTTGGCATTTCCTCAATAGAGACTTACTTATTTAGACCTAATGAATTAATGGCTTAATCTCCTGAAAAAATCCATGAATGCATTTGGTTCATCATCCCTCCTTTGCCTCTTCTGTCAGGTCTGAATATGAATAAGAAATGGATGTTGGTCAAAAGGGTTACAGTGCAATGACAAGAAATACAGAGTCACAGATAATTTTCTTTTAAGATTACAGTTGAAAGAATGACTGTGTTATCTGTTTAAAAATAATTATAAAATAAATACACTACTTAGGAAAATGATAGAACGCGATTGGAATCAAAAAGATAATTGGAATGGGATAAAAATCACTTCAATGCTAAATGGAAATGTCTGGTGTACTTACTAAGAAACACATTAGCAGTATGCTTTCTGACATTGCTCTTCACTGCTTTGAATCTCAAAGTCTAACTTAGGAAAGATACAAAGAAATCAGATCTGTAATCCGTAGTTTGGAGAATCAAATAGGTTTATCAGAGGAGAGAAAAAAAAGTGATGCATTGCAAGTAGGTGTTCTACAGAGCACGTAAGTGAAAGTAAGCTTTTAATAAGCATTTGCCAGCAAGCACCATGTTGAAATAGACATGACGGTAGGCTTTCTGGAATCCATAAGTCTTTTGGGCCATCATTCCTGTAAATTAATGGAAACAGTTTTGATGTATGTCTGTCTGGTGAGCATTTGGCCACCCATGAAGTCATCTGCTTGAATGCAAGGTCTTTGGTACTACTATGTGCCTGCATTTCTAAATTAGCTCTTATTAGAAATCATTCCAGCATGAAAGTTTTTAGGGGAAGATAAGTGAAGATGTGGGGAGGAACTACGTTTTTAAGACTAGCATACAGCCCACAGGTTGTCTGACACTCCTGAGGAGGCAAATTCTTTGAGGTGAGTAATGAAATGTAGGTGAGATTGGCTTTTTCAAGCCTTGCAGGAGAATGACTGTGAGGACAGTAAGACCTCTTTTCTGTATCTGTATTGGTGGTAATAGTGGGAGGATGTATCTTTGGAGGGCTGTGATGCTGTGGGTAATGGAGCTGAACACAGTGCTCACTGAAGCCTAGCCAAAAACACCGTTTGTCAAAGATACCCTGTTTGCAAAACAATTAAATGGATATTGAAAGCATAGTTGTGAACAATCTGTATTTTTAGCAACAGGAAAAAAGGATGGAAAACTCTGTTGCCTAGACATAATATATGTAATATACACTTCTTCTGGAAATAATTATTATTTTCTGAAACTACTGCAGCGTTATATGCTGCTGTGACTGAAAAGAGAGAGCTTTGTGTGTTAATATCAGGAGATACAGATTGTAGCTTCAGCCTCTGCGAGGAGTTAAAATCATTCTAATTCCAGCAAGGCTTAGCCTCCCTGTCAGCACCAGAACGGTTTTTAGACTCTTTGCCCTCTTTTCAATTGGCAGTCTGAAAAGATCACCATTTTTTTGGAGGACTTCAGAAAGTAGGCACCTATATTTATTTCTTCTGCTCTAAAATCTGAGGTAGAAGAGCGTGATAGTATGACTTTTCTAAGGACTCCACTCACTTTAACGTGTCTGGTAAGAGGAATGTCAGCATGTGAAGGAAACACAAAGTAAATGTATTTTATGACACCAGTAAGCTATATTTCTGGATTCACAGCAGAACATCAAAGCATGCTTTCACAGCGTATTTTATTTTTCCCTGTATATCTTCCTCAGCAAGAAGACTGCAACCCTGCGGTACATATATAAACAACTAAAACAAAGGTCTACAGTGGGTCTTTAACAAGTGCCTAGATCTGATTTCACAGTCAAGGTATGGATAATTTTGTGGCCTTTCTAAGGCTGAATATAGAAATCCAGTGTGAAAAAAATGAGTGCTGTTATGCTGCTACATTAATTGGTGAATGTGTCACCAATGCAACCTTGAGTTTTCATTATGTTGTTAAAAACCAGACTCAGAGAAGCACTCTGGAAATCAAAGTGACAGTGCGTGAGATATCCTACACCAATGAGGAAAGCTGGCAGACGAGTGGGCCAGTACGATCCCATCTTGCTGGTGTCCATTGATGTGTGCGTGGCTACCAGAATGATGAGGCACTGGAATGGGCTGCCCAAGGAGGTGGTTGAGTCACTGTCCCTGGAGGTGTTCAAGAAATGTTTAGATGTTGTACTGAGGGATATGGTGTGCTGGAGAAATTTGGTTGTAGGTGTATGATTGGACTGGATGATCTTGGAGGCCTTTTTCCAACCTTGGTGATTCTGTGACTCTAAGATTCTATATGAACAGACTCCAGTGGGATGGATGGCCTTTTACCTGCGTATATTTCTTCATCTCTTAAGTTGCCCCTCAGCAATAATATTTGGACTTCTACAGAACACTGTTTGGTTCTTCTGCAACCTTTAGGTATTTTATTGGTTTAGCATTTCTTCAGAGACTTAGGGAAGTATATGACTCACGGACACTGTTTTTGAAAGCTAACGTGGAGGTGAGAGGTATGTTGCCTGGTTCAAGCCCTGCTGTCTCTGTAGTTCATTAGATATTGTAAGATGTTGTTTTATATACAGTTTATATTCCATTTATGAGCGACACTTCTTTTTCCACACTTGTTAAGGGTGCTGTTTTACACTGCCTTCAGTGTATATTTCAAACCCACTTGCTGAATTGAGTCATTTCATGGTGAAGTAAGCTGAATAAAGGAGAAATATGCCTTCGTTGCGACACTGTGGTTTAGTGTATCAAAACAATAAAGAGCGAGGAACAGGTTGGGAGAACTTTGAGAATGCGTTGGGTTTATTACTTAAAAGTAATGAAGCAAAATGTGGTTGTTTGTGCTCTCTGAATGCTAATCTGCCCAGCTGCTGAAAACACACTACTAGGTGAGAACAGGCCATAAAAGTCTCGTGTGCCATTCATCTAACCATATGGCTACTTGGTGGGCTACTGAATCTCAAATTAATGAGAAGGATGGGCTGGGGTTTAGTGCAAGATGGAATTGAGTTCACTATACAAGGGTTTCAGAAATAGAAGCACAGACCTGAGCAGCCAAGTCTCTGTTAAAGCACAAGCTGGCTACAAAGCTCCTGAGCATGCAGCAGGCTTCACTAACCCTTCTGTGCTCATGTGTAAATGTAGCTCTAACGCTAGCTTCTATTTCTGAAAATTCTGGCCGAAATGGTCAAGGGACAGAATGTGTAGAACAAGAATAAAGGTAATTGTATTCACTTTCCTTCGCTGGATGGTTTATAATACCAGCATGTCAGGCTAACCATCCTTCAGCTCCTGTTTCTGTACGTCTATATCTACCAAAGGAAGATGTAACTGAAAGAGGTCCTACTTTCTCTCTCTCTTCATACTTGCCTTCTCTCTGCAGGTATCCCCACAGCTATTAGCATTGCAACTATTGCTGCATTATCTCCATTCCACACTCTCTTCTTTCCCATTCTAAAGACATTGCAAGAAGACATTTAAATTTGCCTCTTGTCCACTGAGCCAAGAAGCTAACAGACTGTGCAGCATGGCAGAACCCTTCCATATCATGCAGGGCATAGTTCAATGATGGCATTGAGTAAGCGGGTGAGGAGATTGGGGTCAGCTCTTACTGGATTTGGTGGTGGAGGCAGGAGCTGTTGTTGGAAGTAAGCACATGATTAGCAAGATGTGGAAATAGCTCCATGTAGAAACAGAGGGATTTCCAAAACTGATGGGGCACTTTTGCATTCAAGCCAGCACTAGTGTAATACGGATGGAAAGCAGCTGGCCTTTCTGGGTACTGGCATGAGCTGCAGATCACGAGGTTCCCCTCTTACATAAGCAGACCTACTGTAACACACACGGCTTGTTTCAGAGGAGCTCTAAATAGCTGGGCTGGAATAGCTCCCATGTCACTCTGGGTTTCTGCTGACACATGATAAAGTTACACTGGGATAAAAATGCCATGGTAAATCAGATTGGAGCACCCTAATGACTTCTGCATGTTTGCTTAAAGCCAGATTGTGACTGGTTCTAGAGAAAAGCAGAGTTTAATAAAGACTTCCTTCATCTTTCTCTGCATTGTGGCTAGTTTCTATGTCCAGCAAGGACTGCGTGCACTGAATAACTGTTCAGTGAGATGGGAACAAGTAAATTTCTCAAAAGAGAGTCTGTTGAAAACAAAGTTGTGGTCTCTACCTAGCTCTTCAGTGCCAGCAGCAGAACTGAAACCTGTGAAAGGTGGTGGATACTACAGAGCCTCCAAAGTGCCGCAGTACTTGTCAGAGGCTTTCTACCACAGGCACCATATCCCCCTTTCTATCAAATTTAATGCCTCAGTATTGATTCTGATGTTCTATTCGCTAAAGAATAAAGCATTGAGGAAAAAAAAACAACCAAAATCAACAGAGTACTCTTTTTAACAAGTAAATGGATAATTGTGACATTTGACATTTGTGCAAGACTATTTCTTGAACTTTTGCCTAACGATCTCCCCACTTAACAAGTTACGATCAGTCTAGTTTAACAGTTCACTACACATTCACTTTCTGCTTTTTGGAATGCATTTTATTGTTAGTGATGTTATTATTTGATAGTGCATTTTCTTGGATATATCAAGTGTGTTATCAAATAAGGTACTAGTTTCCTGTATAACAGCACTGAACTTTATCAAGAAATTACACACTGTGAGTAGGTCATTTCAGTACCCAGCTCCAACCTAAAGGGCAATAGGTTCACTCAGATCAGAGGCTGGAGAGTTTCTGTATAGTCTGAGACTCATCTTGAAGTCCCTTGCAGCCCTTTTTTTCTAGATTTCCTGAATCAATCATTTATGGCAGAGTTACGTTCTGTTCCAGGGCATGTCTTTGGGAATGAATCTCTTTGTCACCTTACTGATAGCTGCTAGAAACAGGCATTTGTTGGGCTCTTTACAATGTTAGTGAGGAACAGTCAGGCTTCTCTACAGTGCAGCTTTTATCCTACACATCTATGAAGCTCAACTGGATGAGTTGAATTTCCCTCTGAAAAAACTACTTTCAGTTGGTGAAGTAAACAAAGAAAAATGACTTAAACTAGACATTAAAGATGTAGACAGCAGAAGTTAGGTAAAATTAAGCTTGGCAGAAGGAAGTGTAGTTCTGTATCTGACAACTTTATCCAGGTCCCAGAAGTGATAGTATTAATTGACAGACTTGTACATTGTACAATAAATGTACATTGTCAATGGTTCAGGAAACTGCAGATTGCTGACGGCTGACATGGTACTTTGAGACAAAATCTCTACATGTTAATTCTGTTCTTATTTAAACTTCCAATCCTGACCCTTGTCAGAGAGAGGATTCGGGAAGAAAGGACTTCTGGTCACAGCTGCTGTGACTGTTGTCACATTACTGAATTCCACCTGCATTGATTGTGCCTTAGTATTTACTCAGGTGTAGTCACAAGGAATAGATGAGTGTGTTTGGAGGATTAGTACAGGGACTGTGTATCAACTGAGTTTCCATTCTGCTGCAGATAATCCATAGACAGTGTGCCAGCCCTCTACATGAAGTTGGCATTGGTTTGACAGAATTTGAGCTGACTTTCTGAATGGAAGCAAAGGCAGAAGGCAAGCAGAGAAAAAAAAAAAAAAAAGAAAAAAAAAAAAAGAAAAAAAAAGAAAAAGTAAAAGAAAAAATAAAAGGGAGAAGAAGAAAAAATCTTCAAGTTTTCAAAGCCTGTAACTGAAAAATGAAAGGCATAGATGTGTAAAGAAATATCCAAACGATAGATCTAGAGAGGCATTAATAAGTATGTGCCCTATCAAATCAAGGTTATAAGCCCCTGCTTATGCACAAGACAAATCTGGTTCATGTAGCTCAAACACTAGCAGTTCAAACTCTCTCCTAATTACAAGATTTATGCCATTGCCTTTATCCAAAGGGCTGATCTGAAGGAATGAAAGAGTAGTTCAGTCTCTAAGTCCCCTTGCTTCTTGTTCTCATTATCATAATGGCACAGGTAGCAGCTAGAGTTGGTCAGACATTTTTATAATTAAAGTTTTGAAATTTAATAGTGCAGTGAATCTCTTACATTTTGGAACCTTTGGTCACTCCATCAAATATTGTTTGTGATCTTCATAATGAAATAAATACAGTGGGGTGCTAAGACACTTCTAATAATGTGTCCTTGAGGTTTCCTTCTCTTGATCTCTGTTTCTGTTCTATAAAATTGCTTTCCTGTGGTTCAGTGTTTTGTGGAGTTCTGGAAGTGTGACCTGGTAGTTCGGATATGAGCAATGAGTTTTCTACAGGTTGAGTCCAAGTTGTAAATTACATGTGTCGGGAGCACCTTAGAATCTGCCAGCACTTCTGCCACTTGTCCCAAAGCCTACTGGAGTAAGGAGCATATTTTGTTTATTTATGACAGGGCACACAGAGCTTTTCATTCATTCAGAACCTGATTTTCTTCCTTCTAGTTTACTGGTCTAATTGAGTGATTTCATGTTGAGGCTGGCCTCCTGGCTTCCAATTTGTTCCATATTATCTTCAAAATGCCCATGAAATATTTTAGTCCTGCTGTATTTGATAGGAAGAATCTCAAAAATACTCCAAGTGAAGCAACAAACATCTCTTCTGCCCATGACCCCACAGATTGTCTTATCCTTTCCTCTCTTCCTTCTCCTGCCCCCTTTTTAAAAACCCTCGTGTTTTCTTGCAAGCTTTTTGTTTGTTTGGTTGTTGTTTTTTTATCAGTCCCCAAAATGCTTTCTGTTCTCTGCACTCTCTTGCTAAGTGCCCGGTGTGTTCTTTGTGCTGGAGCAGCTTGCTCAGTGCCCAGCCTATCCTGGCAGGTGGGGTGTCCTCCTTCAGAGAGAGGTGAAGCAGCATTGCTTGCCTTGCACGTGGAGATCAGTCATTTCCTTGCCAGTAGGGCAGTGGCTTTAGTGCTCCTTCATTGCCTGCCTACTGAGACTGACAGTTTGGATTACTGTGTACACTCAGAGAGATCTAGGAAGAACATAACAAGTTCCCTGTGCATCAGAAATTACTCCTTTTATGACACTGTCTCCACTAGATAGGCATACACTTTTTATATGAAGAAAATAAATCAGTATGTGTTTGTTTTGAGAATTCAATATTGTAGAATAGATTTAATTTCATTGCAGCATTACAAACACTGATAACAAATATCTTTAAAGCAGAACAGAAGGGAAACGTATTTCTTCTTTTTCTCATATGTTCCTACTGTTTTGTCTTCTATTTGATCCTGCTGCAATAGACTGAGAGCCTTTGCAAAGCATGGAGGGAACTTCAGCTCTCACCAGATTCGTTAGCACCTAGCTAAAGACTGGATTTTAATGAGTGTATTAATGGATTGTTGGGTAAACATTACTTTGTATTGTTCCATAACAACACTGTTTTCACATTCAAATCCTTGAATAAGTATTTTGTCCAGTGGGCTGACGGGATAAAAAAAAATGGATCATGCCTTCCAGATCCAGATCCAGCAGATCCAGATTGCGTCCAGTTCTGGGCTCCCCAGTACAAAAAAGACAGGGATCTCTTGGAAAGAGTCCAGCGGAGGGCCACGAAGATGGTGAAGGGCCTGGAGCATCTCCCCTATGAGGAAAGGCTGAGTGAACTGGGTCTGTTCAGCCTTGAGAAAAGGAGACTGAGAGAGGACCTGATCCAGGTCTATAAATATCTGAGGTGTGGGGGGCAGAATGGCGAGGATGGACTCTTTTCAGTGGTGAGTGGAGACAGGACAAGGGGAAACGGCCAGAAACTGGAGCATAGGAAGTTCCGCACAAACATGCGCAAGAACTTCTTTACAGTGAGGTGACGGAGCACTGGAACAGGCTGCCCAGGGAGGTGGTGGAGTCTCCTTCTCTGGAGATGTTCAAGACCTGCCTGGATGCCTACCTGTGCGACCTACTGTAGGGAACCTGCTTTGGCAGGGGGGTTGGACTCGATGATCTCTGGAGGTCCCTTCCAACCCCTACAATTCTGTGATTCTGTGATCTATGAATCTTTTAAACTGAAGGCAAAGATAATTGTAAAACATCTTGCTTACCCTTTCAAATTAAAACAACCTAGGAGTCTCTGTTCACAGCTATTTTTTGTAGCAGAAGTAAATATGTGCATAGGATTCTTGCTAGATATTGTGTTTCTTCTCTGTTCCACCTAAACAGACAAATAGAATTGAGAAGAAAGTCCTCTGCAGCAAATATGAACAAAACACATTGCTTTTATGGCTGAGGCTATACCTAAATACGTTTACCATAAAGAATCCTGTGTGCTAAGGGCTTTTCTGCACATGGGCAATCTTAACAGAAATCTGCAACACCCCTCTGGTTCAATATTTTTATTAAAACAAATGTTATTCTGTTTACCTGTAGCATCTCTGCAGTTTTTTCAGAAGAGTACTGATATTTATCCTAACCTCCTGGGAGGAAATTCAGCTCCATTCAAGAGTCAGGAAAGAAGTATAGACAATCATTTACGTCTCACTTAGAGAGCCTTGTTTTGAAGGCTTAAGTGCAATTTTCTACATGGAGATGAATTTGATTCACCGGTAGCTCTGAGTATGCTGTTAAAATTGGCTGTATGTCACACGGAAGGGACAGCTCATCTCATGATCCCTGTGATGTTCCTTAACCTGTTCCACATGAACAATACCTGTAAAATGCCTTTAACTGGAACGGAATTGCATTTTTCTTGTTTCTTTCCTCCTCCTATATGAATAGATCATATTTGGTTGGTCAGAAGAATTCTTGAATGCAACTGAATTCATCAAATGATGTTGGCTGAAGCAAGCAAACAAACCAAAATGAAAAAAAAAAAAAAGCTGACAAGAATAGTTCTGATATTTTCCAAACATGAGGATTTCAACAGTAGAGCTTTGATTAAGAAAGGAACTTAGATACCACTTGGAACAACAAAAAAAGGGGTGATGTGTTTCTTCCATTAATAGCCCATATTACATTGCTTTTTTGCTTGGGATTTAGATGTGGAAGCTTCAAATCCAATCCAAACCTAAATCACAATGGTTGTTCTCACACCTTGGAGAAACTTTTGTTGATTATCTCCAGGATGCTGCTGACTTCCTCCTGTTAAAACATTTTTACTGCACAGTAATACAGAAACATACATTGCAGCAGTGAGGACAGACCAGATAGCAGCCTTTAAGAGAGACCTGAATCCACCCACAGTGATTCTCACTGTCCTCCTCTTGTCAAACAATTATTGGGATATGTTCCATATTAAAAATAATTTTCAAAGTGAAATTAAAATAGCTATCTGTTGTGTCCCAGTGTTTTTATTTCTATTTCTTGGTTTGGTGGCTGAACCAGAAAAAAATGAATATATATTTTTTTTATTCGTGACTCTAGACCAAGAACTTCAGAAGAACATGCTTTTAGCAATATGCATATTAATTATGGCGTTGACTATTAAGTTGTAGACCAGGAAGCTTTGAGCAGGTTAAATAGTAGTTTAAAAAAGAGTATATTATGCAGATACAGCTGTTTCAGCTGCAGAGTTAACCAAAGTCAAAACTGATGTAATATCCAACAGACTTTTAATTAACAAGATGTAGCTGGATCACCTTTGAGGTACTGCAGGGATAATGGAACTGGCCAGTAAAATTCTTCTGCAAATCACTTCCAGTTTTCCAGGAACCTCAGCATAGAAGTGGGCCTGTTAAAATAATTAAGGTTAAGACAAGTAGTGACAAGCCCTCAGGTTCAGTGAAAGTTCTGTCATTAAAACAACAGGCCAGAGGGAGAACTGCTAATATCTAAATGGCTGCTCATCCTCTGCTGCAGCTGTAGCCGCTTTAGTGGCTGGGGCAACAAAAAGACAGAATTTAGTGCCTGCAAAATGGGCCTGGTGATGAAGATTATTGAGATCCAGCTGTGGTGTTTCTTTTGTTCCACTCCTATTATGTGGTGGTGCTGCAGGTTCCCAATAAGTATTCCCTTTCATATACACTTTGCTGCAGAATCAATACTTTTCGTATTGTGTCTATGCAAATTTGCTGAAGTAGGAAAAATTGCACGTTTTTTTTTTGTATTTCTTTTTGTATGGGAGAGTATCCTGGAGGATTCCCTAAAATGTGTTCCTTACCACAGGCTAATTGCCCCTTACCCAACCTCTACCCCCAGAATTTACAACTCTCCTCTGTCTGACAAGCCCATTATAATTAAAATTGCACTTCTGTTATCATGCTGGGTAGCAATTGTCCTGTAAGACTCTCCCATACAATGCGTTCTCTTTTTAAGAGTTATACCCGCCATCTTAGATAGGCTACTATACATCAGCTTCCCCTTCCTTCCCTGTCAACTTCAGGAAACAACTTCAAGAGCTTCTGCTTGAATTGTTACCATTTAATTGCTTGGGTTGCCAAGCACATTTTAAATGTAGGCCGTCATTTCTTTCTTCACTTTTTTTCTCCTTCAATTTTTCCTCCCCTCCCCATCAAGTCCATTTGTTATGTGTTTGTGGACTTGTTTTTCTGCTTCATTAGTGCATTGGTTTTTTTTAGGTTAATTTATCTAATTTCCAGACAAATGAGGACACGGTACTTGTAAATCATTTAGTTTCTCATTAATCTCTTCCAGCATTGGCTCCAGTTTTCAACTGTCTCCCTATTTACTATCTTTAGCGAAAAATATCCAATGTTCCCATCACTTGTCACAAGTAATGTCACGGTTGCTGTGGATCCATTGACCTGCATAATCAACATGATTTTTATATTAGGAATCGAAACATTTGCTGCTGCTGTAGAAAGCTGCATCTTAAGTCCCATGCAAGGAAATTCAGTAAATGAAATGCAATAAACAGAAGATCTAAAGCCTGCACTGTTACCTCATGCGAAAACTTATTCATTAGCTTTTCTTTAACAATAGCTATAGAATTTTAAGATGCTGTTTAGAAGGGAAGAAATCCTGCAAACTGCACCTTATGCCTAGATACCTCTCTGGCAGAGATCTCACTGAGATGAGAGGGGCAAGGACTTCAGCATTCGCTTGTGAGATGCAAATATCCGGCTGTAGTCAGTCCCACAGATCAAGAATTCCCTGTTGCTATCCTCTACAATAAATCACTGATATCACATTGTTCTTATGAGCTGCTTACTGATATATTGCCAGAACAGGAAGGGTGCCTGCTCACATGGCAAACTGGCCTGAAGATGTTATCCGTAAATGAAGAAGTGCTTTTCAGGGCAATAGGTAGTACTCTCCCTTCTGGGTCAGCTCCAAATAGTGCCCTACTGGGATAGGAAAGAGAATTAGGATAATTCCCTACTAAAGGCAATGGCTGTTATTGCCCAGAGCCATTACATGCCCTATGTTTATTAGTTTCTTTGTTGAGGTAGAACAGGCCTGCTCCTCATGTCCCCTGGCCAAATCTGTCATTCAGATGGATGAGAAAAATTGACTTCTTTGTCCCCTAACATTGCTCTGTACCATATGATAGCTTTTGAAAGCAGTTCTCATTCCATTTCAGAAATGCTTGCAGCCGGTTTCTGTTTAAGTGTATATATGCTTTGTGATCTTTAGATCATTAATCTCAGCTGCTGTTACTATCCTATTTTGAAAGAGACAGATTTTGCCAATAGACAATTGGTTGGTGTCATTCATCCTGTCTTTATCCATAGGCTTTGTGCAGTAGTGACTGAAAACAAGTTCAATGCCATGCTTATTTTAGTTGGCATTCAGTGACTCATCTTCCTCTGACTGTAATGAGATTTAAGGAGCATTTATTATTCTCTGCCATGTAAGAGGCAGTCACTTAGCTGAGAGAATGATAAGCATCTTAAACCTACTCTAGGTAGAGATGTCAGGCTGATGGGAGGGATTAAAATGTGTACATGTTTTGTATTTCAAATAGCGAATAATAAATTCTATCTCTTTAAGAACTGAAGTCCTGCTTGGGAGAGATCAGGCCACAGTATTTCTTCATGTAGCAGCAGAGGCAAAAAATATCAGAGGAAATGGAAGGAAATTGGTGAACCTTTGTTTATAAAGTGTGCGCCAGTTAAATTGCTGCCCCTCGCTGATCGGTCTAATTCTTTTAATGAGGCTAGGTAAGCAAAAAGGAGACAGTAATGATGCTGATGACTCAGAGATTTCTCTCTAAAAGAAAACAAGCAGAAGCTGCTTGTCTAAACAGCACGGCACAGTGACTCTCCAGGAGTCCTTTTCACCTGTAAAATGGTTGCTGGGAGGCAAGTTGGCCAAACTCTGAGGCTCCTAGTGTTCCTGGGTACAAGAGCTAGAATACGAGTCAGTACATTGTAAGTGTGAGTTTTGTTATCTATCAGTCATCCTTCAGCTTGCATTTTTCTTAAGCCTAAATTCATGTTGGTCCTTTTGTCTAAAGAATGATGCAGAATCATAGCAGCTCAGAGGCTAGGGCCAGTATGCAGACACCGTGGCACAGTGTTCTGCTCTTCCTGATGAGATTTAACCCATCTTTCCTGATGAAGCTGCCCTGATACGAGGTTGAGAGACAGTACTTCTACATCCTCTCATTCTCATTCTGGGGTTCTTAAAATTGTCACAAATTTGGAGGTGAGAATATCCCTTGTAATCAACAATTCCCCTGTGGAACTTCCCCTGACATTACTCCCATTGTTTACTGTAAGTCCTCATTGCAGAATGTGCAGTCATTTCTGTATACTTGGCACTGAGAACGCCCTGGGGAGAGTCCTGACCACAAGAGTCAGGTTCCTTTCCTTCTCCCAGTGCACTTTTAATTTTTTATACAAAGTGAAGCAGGCTCAGCCGGAGAGGGTGGTGGAGACATCTGCCTCATAAAATAGCCAGAGACTTATGGTAAGAGCAGTTTTCTGAAGAGGTGAATTTGCATGCCACGAGGCAGAACATGGCTTTGGAAATGCGTTTTGTATTGCTTCATTTGCTGAGTTTACCACTAGATTGTTGTACATAGAGGGGAACAGTAGTTCATCTGTTAGTTGTGCTTGAAAAGGCAGAAGCACCACTCTTCCATTAAGCATGCTGATAGACCAGCACCTGAATCACCCACCAGCTGGAACACCAACTGGTGGGGCCCAGCAGGCATCGGCACTGCACTGCCAAGTGATGTTAAGATTTAAGCATCTACGTGCAGGGCCACACGTACTTCAGGCACTTGAGGAACACTCATGTTTACACCTGAGTCCCTTGAGGGATTTGGAGATTTATGTGCCAACTGGGGAAGGAAGGAAGAAGAAAGCAGTGTTATGTATCTGAGCTTCAGGGTTGGGTGGTAAATACAAAGACAAGTGAAATGCAGATGCCCTTGCCTTTTTGTGCATCTGGTACTTAGTAGCTTTATCACTTGAACAACATGGACTTCAGCCATAGCAACCTCGTGCCAAGAAAACCACAGCAATGCATGTTTGGTGCCAGCTGCACAAGTTACACAAAGAAAACTATTTGGGAAAAGTTAGAAAATCTGAATGATTCCTGCAGGAGATTTTTTTTTCCCACCTGCAAGGCTTAATTAGTAGGACTCCAGATTGTAACGGCACAGTGCTTGAAAGCGTGTTGGATTGCATTGAGGCATCGAGGCATGCTTTTTCTGGGATGTCTTCATATGCAAGTTGTTGAAAAATCCAGCAGTATTTGTTCAGACAGCTCCAGGTGATGCACACTGCTTTTGATATCCAAACTGAGTTTTTGGACAGGAAGTTCCATTTTGACTTCTTTTCTGCATGTAGTCCTTGCAACAGTTTTAATTTTGGATTTGTCACTATAGAAATCTACATGAACCTTTATGGTAATCTTAGATAGCTGCAGCAGGCTCTGTACAATATATGTTTAAATGTACAAGGTAGGTGAGAATGTCACGTGAGGTGCAGAACATCTCTGTGCTTTGCCTGGGGAGCTGTTAGCATACGATGCAAAAGAAAGCAGAACAGAGCCCAGAGTGTTTCACAGCACAGAAGGCTAACTGAGCACTTAGGTAGTATTTTTCATTTCCTATCAATACACTATAAAGTAAAAATGTTATTGTTCCCTATTGTAGGTAACTGCATTTTTGCACATTGGTAAATACCATAATTCTCTTCTGCTTGTCAAGATGTACTTACCTACAAGTGTGGGGCTTTGAAAGAGGCTATTTAAAATCACAATTTTTCAATCTGGATTGGCATGCACATGCCCCCCTAAATAGGAGTCATTGAGATGGCAGTTTTGAAATCCTTGTAAAAAACCACATCTCTCTTCTGATGTGTCTGAGCACTTACTGCTGGAAACCAGTTAAACTAAGGGAATATTTATAGGACCAGTGAGAGAATAAAGTTGGTCTCTTAACTGTGACAGAGCCCATTTCAGTCCTGTCAGCTGTCCGCCTTTCTTAGCAGAATATCAGAAAGGAAGATCTGCTCAATGGTGGCTTCATGCTGCTCTCTGCTGCTAGCTGAAGCTCCTGTCAGTGTCAGCGTGAGCTGGTTATTAGGCCCTTCTGTCAGAACTGGCTGCAGCTCCTGCTTTTGATCCCTGGTTCAGTGCATATAGCATCCACTTGCCCTCTTGATTGTGTAAAGCTTGTGGAAGTTTTCTAGTCAATGTGCATGTAGGAGATTTTAAGCATATGCTAATTTTATTGTAAATTATTAACAGGTGAATACGGAAAGATCTGTTTGTGTGACGCTTTTGATACTGGAGAAATGTGATCTGACGTTTTCCATCCTTGTCCTCTTTTCCTCTCTGTGTGAGTATCTCCTGCTTGGCAAGTGGTCTGTGAAATTGAGAGCTAGCCCCCTCAGTATTCATGGCTGCAAATACATGAAGGGTGCAATGAGGTTTAGGCAGCTCAGGCTGACTGTTTATGTTGGTGCCTGCACCATCTGGCTCTGTGATCACTGTCACCAGTTCCCTCCTTTCAGTTCCTTAGACTTGCTGAAGAGGGCCCGCAGGGCAGCACTTACAGTCGTTGTATATCATTAAGTAAAGTCATAAACATTATTAGGCTTGTTTTTAGGATGTTAATAGGATGATTGTCCATAGGATTAAGGGCCGCAAGCTCTTTTGGTCCTGAAAGAATAACATGTTTCTTTTATTTTATATGAAGGAATTCACAGACCTGTCAAATCTTATGATTTCTCAAGAGGTTCCTGCCATGGAGCCTCATCCCCTTTTCCTTGCCGACCTGTTCTTTGTCTTACCCTTCTACTGTGCAGCAGCCTACCCTACACTTCTTGGAACCTGCTCATGGAGGATGTGTGTGACCAATGTGGTCTATAAATTTGTTGTTATATCTGGTGTGTGAGTGGTAGAGAGTCAAGGGTGCAGTGCTGCCATGAAGCACAGACAGGGCATCTTGTGAGATCCAGTACTTGAAAGAGATTTCCAGCAGGAGCCAGATCTACTTCTCTAACACACACTGAAGGCTTTAGGACTTGAATACTGGGGAGGAGGCAGCTTGCAAAGAAAAGATTGATATCAAAAGGAAAAATGGAACAAAACAAAATGATCTCATTCAGTGAAGGCAATGCAAATAACTTCTTTAAGAGACGTAAGTGACTCCAAAACAAAATTTTTGCTATTCTGAGGAATACAAACCATAACAGGCAATAGGTACTTCAGCTGCACAGACCACAGAATTTGAGAAAATAACCAACATCCGCTGTGCAGATTCCTGCTATTAGCTGTGGTGTAGAGAATATAGTTATTTCCCCCTTGCAAATTAATCTTGCATATGCTTGTCTGACATATGAACTTTAAAAAAAAAAATTGATGTATTTTTTTTCAGGTCCAGAAGCTTTACATTTGCTGACACCCCAAGTTCCTCCAATTAGCTGTCAGAACTTAAATCCAGGCTCTTTGATTCATGACCATGTCTTCTTTCCATTATGCCTCAGCACTGATACCTTACACATGGAATTCTGGAATTTGATTCTGAACTTCACAGTCTTGGCCTCTCCTTCTGTGTGCGCATACCCAGTGGGTACTATGTCCTTATATGCTCTCAATTGCTATCTCTGTTTAGGGATTCTTGAATGATATTTCTGGGACTTGGAATTTGCTCTTTTGGATTCACTTGGCAGAGAGTCCTGATCTTGGTCCTCTGCCTGCTTCCTTTGGCCTTTAGCCTTTGCAGTGGTATGTTCTTCTTTTCTGAGACCTCTCTTCATCTCAACTGCCTTGGAGAACTCTGACTTTTCCCATCCTTTGCCCTCTGGTTTTGCAGAGACTGATCTAATTTGAATCTGAATTGATATTACAGGGAATTGGATTTCTGAAAAATCTTGCTCCTGAAGTTCTCTTTTTTACTGTTTCCTTTCCAAGTATGTGTCTTAGCACCTCTGCCTTTCACTACCTCTATTTAGCATCTTCATATTCTGCTTCACAGCATTTCATCTACCTGATGATGTTAAACCAATTAAAAATGTTTTGTGGATTCCCGACTTAGTTTTAACATTATAGAACTATCAATATAGGGAACATTTCTGAAAACTAATAAGAAAAAAGTTATATTCTATCCTTTAAAATAAATCTCTCATTTAAAATAAAAACCCTAAAAATAGCAGAGCTGAAAATGCCCCTATTAGAATAAACATTGTGGAAAAATTTGTCCTGAGATCATTAATGACCTCAAAATACAACAGTTGATTTTCATTTCCCTTCCTCTTGAAAAAAAATAAATAAGGTGTTGCAGAGGCAGTGACTATGTCTCTAATACTAGATAAAATGGGCCAGTGAACACTCTTTTCTCTCAAGCCAAATAGTATAGCTTAGATCATGTTAACTTGATATTTCAGTACTTAAAGGGAGCTTATAAAAAAGATGGAGAGCAACCTTTTACGGGCAGATAGTGGTAGGACAAGAGGAAATCGATTTAAACTCCATGAGATTTAAGTTAGATATTAGGGGGAGATTATTTAGTCAGAGGGTGGTGAGGCATGGGCACTGGCTGCCCAGAGAAGCTGTGGATGCCCCATCCCTGGAAGCATTCAAGGCCAGGTTGGATAGGGCCCTGGGCAGCCTGGTCCAGTGGATGGCAGGGGTTGGAACTGGGTGGGCTTTAAGGTCCCTTCCGACCCAGACCATTCTGTGGTTCTGTGAAATACTCTTTCCCTCTGAGAATACGATAGCAGAGCCCAAATTACTTGGTAAGAACAAGCCATTACTGTTAACATGCTAACATCTACATATCATAAATAATTATGGTCCAGAAATCAGGTCAGTACCCTAGCCCTGCCTAGAGTACAGTATATAATTATTAAGATCAAAGTTCTTCAGTATTTTAAGTTCTATTGTTGCTCTTTATAATGATGATCCCTGTGACAGCAGGATTGTGATGTGATAATGGTTATCAACAATGCTGACCAGCAAGGCAAAGAAGATTTGCTATGTATAGCTAACTGTTTTCATCGAGAGTAAACAAACTTGGAAAAGGTGTGAACACTCTCCCTCTCTAATCACTCCATCCACTTTAGATGGATTTCATATTCTATGACTATGAATGTGTAAGTGGGAAAAGAAAGCTTCACTACCTCAAGGGGAAAAAAAAAAGGGATGACCTTTGCCTTAGAAGTATTGCCTCAATTTGAATACTAACTAATTTCTTTTTGGACCAAAGTAGTTTATTCCTATGGAAACTGGAAACTTAGCACTTGCATGCTGCTGCTCTAAGACAAGTATTTTCAGGCTTTTGCCTTGAGGTATCTGTCTTCAACAATATTGGTCATGTAGCCATAATCTGTGCTTTTGTACAAGCCTTCCTTTTTGTTCCTAAAAAATGCATGTTTCTCAGCTTAGCTGTAAGATGACCTAGCATATATATATCTCCTGTAACTTCATCTGTTCATTCAATGGTCGGTGCAATCCAGCAACATGTCAGAATTTTCGCTCCTTCAATTTCTGTTGCAGAGAAAAGAATCACAAGTTCAACATGTGACAGGTCAGAGATGGACAGAAAAACAAAGTCACAATTAGCATTCCTGAGGTGATTTTCATACAGTTCATTTTTACAGCTTGACAGGACAGTACTGTTTCATAGGTCTCTGATCTGAAAGTCATGAGTGTCAAAATGGATCAGTGCTCTCTTCCTCTGTGTCATGACTATTATCTTATTTTTCTGCTTTTAACCCTCTCACTTTGGTTAAAATACAAAGGGATCTGAGAATTCCAGGTGATTTTTTTTTCCTAGAAAATTCCAATTAATATATTTTCCGATAATCAGAGAAGTTAATATATATTAAAGTGGTATTATTTGATCGTTTTGAGGTAGGCTTTTTTTTGGTTTTGTTTCCTGCACCTTGATCTTTGCAGAGAGACTTCTCTGAGTGCTGTATGGAAGCATTTAAGATACGGAGGACGTTTCTGCACTGTGGTGAAACTCATCACATAGTGATGACTTCATGACCTCTGTGACACTGTTGGCCTGCACTCACACATGCAGATGTGAAGATATTAGCCCAGTGCTCTGCAGAACCCTCTGTCAAGCAATACTGCCTAAGAGCCACAGGTTATTATGTTATGTCAACATTTTCCAGAACTACTCTGGGGGAAAACATTTCTCCACTAGGCATTGCTGGCACCTTCCAGCAGCAAACAGGACGCACTGGTCCTTCTTCCCTGTGCTGGCAGATTCCATCTTCCAAATCTCACTGGCATCAAAGAGAGGGGCTTCCCTGGCGTACAGAGATCACTCCCAGCCTAAATTATTGTTTTTATATTTCCCCCTGTACTCAGTAGGAAAAAATACTAAAAAAAAAAAAAAAAAAGGAAAAGATTGTTGCAGTCCAGCAGAGTGGCTCTTTCTCCCTAGAGCAGCTGCAGACCATTTGTCTGTTTGCACAGATGCATTACATACTGGGAAAACTGTCCCGTGATTCAGCATGGCTTGTTTGACCACATCCCCAAGAGCTTTGCAAAAAGTACAGTGGAGGGGAGCCAGGAAACTCTGAGCCTACAACGATACCTTGAAGAAAGGCTTTGCTTAAGGTGATTTTGGTCCTATAAGTCTCATTCCATTCCTTAGTCTTTTCCCAACCTTTTTGGACCCTTTTGTCACCTAACTGCTTATTGCCAATAGCTTCAAACTACTCGGGACACAGCTTCACTTAGCTGGAAGAGTTTGGCCACTGTAATGAGTCTTCCTTTACGAATGGAAACGTAATGTAGAATGTTGATGATTCCCCTGAAAAATAATCTGATCCTTTCCAAGGTAGCTTTGACTGGTCTAAATGGCTTTTTAATATGTATAGAATATCAAAAATTGGATTGGATTTCTATGTATTTAATATTACACTTGGATTTTTAATAGGATATAAAATGAAAGCCATTAAAGAGAATAAAAAGTCTCTCCAAAAGAAAACCAGAAACATTCAAATGGCTACATATTGAGAAACACCTTCTAAAGGAAGCTGTTCAGAGACAACAAAATGTTTTTTTTTGTTACCTTTTATTTTTATTTTCTCTCAGAAGCAGACTGAGAGGTTGATGTCAGCCTCCCAGCCCGCCTGAGTCACACTGCCCAGCCATGGGTGCCATTCTGGTGCTACTGCTGGGGCGGCCTCAGGCAGAGGGGCCTACTGCTTCCACCTGCCCCAGCTCCTTGTGCAGCTCTGAGGACACAATGGCAGTGCTGGGGTGCCCAGGACCCCCATTAATGATGCCAGGGTGCTCCTCAGGGCCTGCAGGGTTGATAGAGTGGCCTGGGCCAGAGGGAGGAGGCTCCTGATGGGAGGTGACAGGGCTGGGGGTGGCCGTGGGGCTATCATGCCCTTCATTGGCATGGGTGTCCTAAGGGTTCTGCTGCCAGCAGCGGATCTTTGGGCCATACAGGGCTGTGGCAATGATGATGAGCCTCCTCACAAAGTGCACCGTGAGGCCTCTGAGACTCAGCTGTAGCTCCCGCTGCAAGGCTGCCTTGTCAAGTCCATATTTGCATAGAAAGCCCAGAACGATGCTCTGCCTTGCTTGCACTTCCCACCACCCATCGACTGACATCCTCCTGATTTCTTGTTGGAGCCACTGGAGCAGGGGTCTGAGGTCTTGTGGGTATTCTTGGAAATAAGCAGCCCAGACCTCAGGTAGGAAGCTGTGCTCAGGAGGCAGGAGGATTGGCTCTGCAGGCTCCTGCTCGCCCTGCGGGCCATAACCTGAGTGTGCTGTGGGCTGTGGGACAGGGCACTCAATGTAATCGTCCTCTGACCTCACTGAGTATAGGATGGTCCTGATCTTGTGTCCAAATGTGGCACATCTTGGCTTTTTCCTCGCCCACCAGAGCACACAGCCATAGCAAAGTTGGTGGAAGCAGGGGGTCGTGTAGGCAACATCATCTTGACTGTGCCCACAGATGGGACAGGTCCAGTCTGATGGCACCTCCATGGCCCCCAGCTGTGTAGTGGGCTAGGGAGAGCTGAGTTCAGAAAGCTGCTCCCCTCATTGGTGCTGCAGCAGGCAGAAGGTGTCACAAACTGCAGAAGAGGGAGGGGCTGTGGTCACTTGCTGTCCCTGGGGCAGGCAGCAGCTATGTCCCAGTCCCTCAGCAGCAACCCCTCCCTACTCCTCACTGGCCGCCCTGGGTTCATGTCCCCGCACCACTCACCTCCACTGCTGCAAGCACACCCCACAGAGCCCCAGCTACCTGAACCAGGCAGGGCCAGGGACACACAGGCAATGCTGTGGGATGGGCACCAAGAACTGCTGCCAGAAACCCCACAGCACAACAAAACCAAGTCCTTGTTGAGTGCTCCAAGTCTCACAGCTGTGTTCGACTGGAGTCCAGGCACGAGTCCACACTGGTCTCTGCCAGCACCCAAATTTGTTCACAAGAGTCAGTGAGATCACAGTCATCTCTTTGCTGACATCACAGCCACTTGGCTGTTGACCTCACAGTGTGTGGCTGCCTGTATTTGGCCACCAGTCTGGGTCTCCATCACTCTCCATCGTTCAGTGATTTTCTTTTGTAATGGTGATACATCTGAGAAAATAAAAATTACGTGTGTTTTCTCCACAAGAACCCATCTTCCATGAACTGTCTACACATTTCAAAACTTAGAGAGACAATTTTTTGCCTGTTCTCATTTGGATGCAATAAAAATTGGTAGCAATTTCTACATCGGGTTTGTTTTTTTACACCAAGTTCTCATATCACAGCAGGTTGTTTGCTCACGCTTTTCTATGCAACTTATTCTATGGGGCATGGCTTTAGAAGGGGGTTGAACTAAATAATCTCCAGAGGTCCCTTCCAATCCTCGCAATTCTGTGATTCTAAGTGATTCTGCTTCTGTTCTGATCAATGATAAAAGAGTTCTTAGTTCATTGAAGTGAAGCATAGACTAAAAATGTTGGGAGTCAGCAGTCTGTAATATGTAAGCCTTCAATGCTTTTGATTCCCCAGCCAGTTGTTGACAAGAATGGGCACAGTGCTGTCAAAGATGAGGGGAGAGTCTTGCAGTCCAGTTCTGGATTTGGCTTTGACCTGGGTCTGCTCAGCCAGCAGACAAATACTCCTCCTTTACTCTCCATCCATATACAGAATCTGTACTGTTTAGTAAGTGGTAGTAACTAATATTGAACAGTATTTGTTCTGACAAGAGGAAAGTTCCTGACACTCTTGTTCAGGAACTGAAGCATCTGTTCAGTCAGCCGTTGAAGAGTGTGAGAGGATAGGAGGAAGCTCCACTGGGAAGCTTCAGAGAATAGTGGCAAACATGAGCTGGATTCAGTGAGCAGCATCACTGAAGGAGTAAAGAGAGGCAACCTTGTCCATGAGCCTTCTTCACCTGGAGTTTGGCAGCTAATTTTCTTTCATCACCGGTAGCTCTACTGAGACTATGGCCAAGCAAGGGAATGTGGCAGGTGATAACTTATCAACTTGGTAAGGCTGCCAGAACTGTGTATTTGCTGTTCAGGCTAAGCAGTTGCTAAGAAAACAGCTGCACTGGTTTAAAATCTTACAGTCCCTTTGCTGTTTGCTACCCTCCATCTGCCAGCAGTTACTATTCCAGTAGGAGACCTGGCAGAAAGAAATGTGTACCCGTGCCTCAGCCATTCCCATTCACACATTCTGGCATCTTCACAGATTCCTGCATTCTTTGGTATTGCAACAGTCAGAACCACTGGGAGATAATGTGATTTTGTTTTAACCTTGGTGAGCAGGGCTTAAAGTACTAACACTTTGTATAAGAATTAGGTTTAAATTAGTTTTAATTTTCTGTGTCTTTAAATGGATTTTAAATCACTTTTGGTTAAATTAATGCTACTTCACTGTGAAGTTAAATCCTCAGATTCATATCTGAATACTTAGAAATGTGAGCTGTTGAGATTTCTTTTCTTTACTGTGGAATTATGATTTTGCTTCAGATGGAAGTAACAATTGTTGGTACTGCGCCATCATAAATGTATGTTGTTTGAATCTTTATTGCACCAGATCAAATGCTTCTACGCAAACCACGAAAATGAAATCCAACAAAACTGCCTTCATTAAGGTGTAAATAAAACCATTTGCTGTACTTACAAAGGCATTCCCAACCTGCTTTTGGCATAAAATGTGTCTTTTACAGCCTATCTTGGCGCACACATCTCCTGCCTACCAATTATGAATGCCTTAGGGTGACCAAGTAAGCAATAATTCCAGCTGCTCCTGACAGAAGAAGACACTGCTGCACTGCATTATTTTTCTGATGAATGTACGTTCCCAATAAAGTGAAACAGGTTTTGGATCAGTAACATCTCCAACAACAGGGATTTAGAAAGTGGGTCAGGTATATTGATGGAGGAGAATGGGTGACAGAGAGTGTGCGTGGGTATAAATGCGGATCTATTGACGTCTTCATATTTTCCCCCAAATACTTCAATAATTGATTCAGGTCCTCTGACTGTAGTCGTAGAGGGAGCTTTCAGTATAAAGTGCTTTACTCAGAGCTTTAGTTACCACAGCAGAAAATTTGACTCTGTTACAATTAATAGTGATTCTCTCACTTGAGTTGCGTAGGGCAGCATTTTCCTCTGTAATTCCTATAGTAGTTCAGGTCAGGATCTATGTAGCACATCTAGATTGGGCCATTTGCCATCAATACCACTCCTTATTATTGTTTGGAATTGCACACGTAGCAAGGACAGTAGATTGTTTGAAGTTAAACATGTCTGAAATAAGAAGGCAAATTTCAAGAGGGAAAGGACTAACATCTGCTGATTAAGGACTAAAATCACCTAGAGGAAGAGGTAGATGGAAAAACTGTGTTGTTTCGAGCTTGGCATTAATATCTCAGTCAGCTGGGTGGGAGGATGTGTTGTGAAAACACCTGCAGTGTGAAGCTTGATTCCCTAGGGTGAGGAAGGAGATGGTGAAAGCAGCAGTAGCTGCAGTCAGCCTGAGAAATCTCTGCTTTTATAGTTTAACAGCATTGTGCTTATGTTGTGTTGATGGCTCTGGAGACCTTCTAGTTTTCTTTTCAGTGTCCAGGCAGGACAGATTTGGAGCATGCTTCCTGGGAGCTGTCCTTGAAGTTGGCTTGTGCATACACTGGAAAGGCTGTCTAGAGGGAACAGGGATCTGGAAGGAAGCAACTGGGCCATCAAATGTACTCCTTTGCAGTAGCAAGCAGCCTTGTGATAAATGTTTAGTACAGGCAAGCCAACTGAAATGCTACTCTGCGTATATCCCAGGAGCCACAGAACACTACTCTCAAACACGTAGTAACAAAAGTCCATAATACAAAAGCTAGAGCAATAAAAGCATACCATGCCACAGGAAGAGACCAGAAGAACTCTGGGGCATCTGTGTTCAGACTCTAAACCACTGGGGGAATTTGACTCCTAAAGAAATTTGGAATGTCCTGCAGGGTAAACAATCCCTCATGCTATCAAAACCTTCCAAGCCTGCTCTTCCAGTCCACCCTGAAAGAAGTATTTGGCTCCAAATCTAGAGATGAGCTTAACTTGATGCCTGAGCAAGATGCGTCGTCGTTTGGACTTATCCTCCATGCCTGTTCAGTTTTCTCATTGGTCTCTGTCTTCTCAAACAGCTAATGAAGTTCTCTGGTAGTATTTATATGGACACAGAGATATTGAGACAAACAAGGAGCTGACTAGACACAAACTCTTATGTTGACCCTTTGCTCTCCAGTCTTTTAAATACTGTCAAATTGGAAAAACAACAGCAACAAACAAGATTCTAAAAATAAATAAGCTAACTTCCTTTTTATGTTTATTTTGCAGAGTTAGCCCTTGATGCAAGGGGAGGGAGAAAGGGCTCATTAGAGAGGAGTCAGGAGTCCAGTCTGTTGGCTGTCCTCTGTTGCCACCATATGTGTCCAGCTTCTTTTTCATTGTAGTGAGGATCAGATAGAAAATCTGGTCTCCTCAAATTCAAGCCCTTGAGGTGGGACTGCTGTCAAACTAGGCTAGCTTTTAGACTCTATCATAAACAACAATGCTAAATTACCTCCCATAGGTTTTAAGACCACTAAAGACCATATACTTCTGGCCTTTAAATAAAGTAGAAGCAAGCAGATGGAGAAATGCTTGTATGGGAACTGCTGAATCACGGCCTGAACCTCTGATTGATCACCTGAGGCGAGCACTGAGTCAGCTGTGGAGCACAGGTGAAGGCAATTCTCCTGTGTTGCAGGAAGGGCTGGAGCCTGGCTGCACCTCTCCTAGACCCATTTAAGAGCTGACTGCCAGTGGGGAAGGGTCTCTTCTGGAGATCCTTTGTCTGGAGTTTTGTAGTGAGCCCATGATGCAAGTAAGCATTCTATCTGTTCTCTTTTTGTTATTATAATCTGCTTTGCCAAACTCTCTTGTTTATTTCATAGCTATAACATCTTTATATTCATTGATTATGCAGTGCTATGAAAGAATTCAAGTGAAAGATTCAGTCTGTTCTTTATGCTGAGAAATTGTATATGGCATCCTGGAGTGGGGCACAGCAAAGAGCAATCAGTTCTGCAGTGGTTATGTTGTACTGGGGCAGAAAGTAAGGCACTTCAGCACACCGGGGATGCTGAACTCAGAGATGCAGACCTTAGTATTCTCATGTGTAAATGGACCACTTGTTCATAATGGGTGCTAAATACTAGATATAAAATACTTCAATGTAATAAAACTTCCATATTCATTTTAGTGCTGAATAGTTTCTGGAAGACCTCTGAATGCAGTCCTGTTTTTACCATTTTGCTGAAACCTTCTTACTGAATTGAGGTTTTTGGATTGGAAAGGGAGGAAATGCTGATTAGCTCTCTCTTTTGATAGCCTATCTTACAATAAAACTAATTAGTGCCTAACTTTTATTGTTGTGAGAATTAGGCTACTGACAAAAGCCTCAGAGTAGCAAAATTAAAAAGGTGAGATTTTTCTAATGATTCTGTGTTGGTCAGGCACTAATGTATTTCTTCCAACAAATTTGATTTTTCTTTGGATAACAAAAAGAGGGTTTGCTTTTTGCACCAGTTCCTACTAGCCCCTGAGAAATTGGGAGCAGTAAACTGTAAAAGAGACCCAAGGCTAGACTTGTTAGGCAGAAATTCCTGTTTGCTATTAATAGAGACTTCTGTTTGAAAACAAATGGCGCAGTTAGTGCCATTGATTCATTGACATCTGAAATGAAATTGAAGTATCCAGAGTGGAACAAAAGCCCTCACTGCCACTTTGTCACTGTAAATGAACCAAGTAACAAGGGACTGGGATTAAAAAACATGTTAATAGATATACAGAGAAGGGTAAAAAATAATGGCAGTTGTGTCCATTGTTCAAATACTGTAATAAAAGCCGTAGCGGGTCATCTTGTACAATGGGAAATAATCTGAGATACCTAGTATTTCTGCAGTGGGTAAATTTGTATTAGTGGGCTGAAACTATTAATTGAAAAGTTCTGGACTGTAGGGCTTCACCTTTCAAGAGGAATCTAATAGCTACATGATTAAGAAGAATTATCTATATCAATATAAGTAACTCTATTTTAGAAGTCAATTAAGAATGTTGTTTTGAGCTACTGATTTTGCACTTCTAAATAGCAGTGATAACAGTATGTTTCAGTGATTTTCTGTATGTCTCAACTTCTACACTGGCACTAAAACTGTTACAAATAGATTACATACGTGGAAGATGCAACATGTAAAATTGCATATTTTGATCACATGTTGTTTTTGACATTAAATGTTTGAAGTAATTTATGGTTCAGCAGGGAATGTAACTGATTTCAATGGAACAGTTTTGGAGTATATAATTTTATGGCATCTTTATGACTAAGTGTGCTGTGTACCACCCTGTATTGCTTTACATAAGAAGACACAAAAAGAATGTGTTAAAATGATGCGTTTGCTCTTTGTTTAATTTTGACCAGTATGTACATATGTTCATGCATTCTAAGATTATATACTTGTCAGATATCCTCTGCTGATCGTTTATTTCAAAATGGTACTGGCATCTTTCCTAAAACAAAGGCAGAAGGTCATCTTGATGTCTTTCAATTGCACTGCTGGTGGGCTTTGTATTTAGTGACTCATCTGACTCTGTTCTTTCTGGTATGGCTGTGGAGTAATTTTTTTAATCTGTATCCTTCTGTGTTGTCAAGCACAGAACGCTACACGGTGTTGTCATCTCTACTATTTTGAGTACAGCTTGTTGAGTGAGCAATTACAGTTTGCATTTCTCTACCTGTGAAATCCAAAGAGATCTCAAGAGAAGAGATCTCTTAGAAAATAATTCCTTAAAAAATTGGAGTGTGACTTTCTCCAAAGTCAGTTCTGAATGATGAAGTAGAAATAGGTATTGGAAATAATCCCTCTTCCTACTTGGGTATCCTGAGACCAATGCACTGTATGAAAAAGGGTCAACATAACAGCCAGATCCACGACTTGGAAACATTTCTTCAGATGCAACTTTTGTTTTGCCAATGACTATACATTTCTCTTAAATTTTCTCTCAACAAGGAGTCTTAAAAATACACTGTGAATTGCTGTTTGCAAGAGGACAGTTCACAAAATCCTAGTATCCTCATTTTTTCCAGTGTTTGATGGTGGAAGTAAGAGCAACACACAGCTTCCAGTTCAGCTATTCAGTTATGAATATCTTTGCCAAAGTGAAAATGCAGCTGAAAACTGCTAAAAGCCACTATTGGTTCAAAGTTCTCCCATTTGGTCACTTATTTGCACACTGCCATTTCTACACTGGAAACTGGTTTCTTTTTTCTTAAGTGTATTAATCATATTGCAAAGTTCTGTAAGTACACATCTCACACCTACTCCACAAAAAGGTGGTGCTGTACTCATTAAATACCACATCTTATGTTGCATATGTTCTCAAGAAGACCTGTCCTAGCTTTACACCTATCAGCAGAAACAACTTGTGCTTTTAATGAGTCCTGAAGCTTTTCTTCTATTCACCTGGATGTAGGACTTGTTTTTCTTACTTTGTTTTTTTTTTTTCCCTTCTGTGTAGCAATTCTAAATCACTGGCTCATTTCCCAGCCTCAAAACATTAAGTATACTCCAGGTGCAGGATATGGGAATTCAGATGCAAGCTCTCTCAGGAGTGCACTAGCTAACTTACTTTCAGAAAGCTGTTGGAAGTATGCTGATCTTTCTGTATTGTCTTGGATGCAAGCTGTTTTCTTTAATCTAACAATAGGGACTTATGAAAAGTTATTTAAGAGCTGAATATACTAAGAGGAGTGAGCTGCTTAGTATAATTCTTGTCCTGAGAGGTGCTTATATTTCTCATTTATCTCCTTTGATCTCAGAAAAGATGCTTTGTCACAAATTAACCTTTTTATCCTCACAAGAAAAGAGTTACTGGGGAAATAACTGAGAAGAAATAAAACAGACATTCCAGATATGCACTGTATATTGTGCCCAACTTCCAGATGTCTGTTTCTTGGTCTTTAGCTTGAATTTGCAAGGTCAGCTTGATGCGTAGTTCAGAACTCTGAATGCTACATGAAAATGAGGTGCATCAGGACAGATTCTCATTGCATTTTAATGTGTGCCCATTGGTAGTAATAGGTCACTTCATGTTCTGCATGGAGCTCTCATATTAAAACTCCTTTCAGTTATTTTAACACTCTTTGGCATAGCTGTGCTTTTTAACCAACAGTGTACAGAGACAGAGGAGCCACTGAACTCCTTCACTTCTGCCTCTGCTGCTATGAGAAATCTGGGAAGCATGTAGACATACTGAGGGATGTGGTTTAGTGGGGAAATACTGGTGATAAGCAGGTAGTTGGACTGGATGATTGTGGAGGTCTTTTCCAACCTTGGTGATTCTATGACATAGGCCAGGAGCACCTGCTGCCTTCGTCTAGCTAATATTGTCCTGATTAAAATGGTCCTCTCCTTATTGCTGCATTATTTCTCCTGAAAGACAGAAGTACTAAACCACCTGTCTGAAATTCTCTCTAATCTACATGTGGTATTTGCTTTATTTAAAACATATCATTGTTTAAAAAAAAAATTGGGGTGTGGGCTGATGACATCTGTTACTTCATCCCTCTGCCTAGTCTTTATATCCCAGTATTTGCATCAATTATTGTTATGCCTGCATACAGCAGATTTCCTTTCACCTCAGACTTCTTTGGCCTTAACAGATCTTAGTACGCTTAGAAGAAATTGTGCCAGGTAGTATCAGATCTTAAGAGAGTTCAAAAAAAGCATTTTTTTCTCCTGAATGCAGTTTTGTGATACTTGATGTACATTGCTTGTTCAAAGAATTCTACACTTGCCATGCACAAGTGACTGTTGGAGTCATTTCATTTGCAGAACCCACAGGCTCCTTTTTTTGCTAAATAACACTGCTCAGCATGTTCTGAAATTGCCTGCTGCTTTGCATCCTTCTGAGAGTTATGTGGTCCATGACTCTGGTTTTGCAACCGAAAAGAATTTGCATAAAATCTGTCTTGAATTGATATAACCTTCATCCTTTTCCTGAAGTTTACAGACAGGAATGTCATGCATTAACCCTTCTTATTGGAGGTGGTTACATGTCCTGAAGGGCAATGCAGTCACATTCTACTTGCAGTTTCTGCATGTACTTCTAACAGTGCCGTGCACTGGATGGTACATTAGACCTGCTTGAGTGCATTTCTTGTGCTTATGCTATCTTTTGGTGACTGCATGCTACCAAGGGCATAGGTCTTGGTTTTAGAAACAACATTCATGCTCTCATTTTATGGCTTGCTAATGTGAAAATTATAGCTTTTGCCATACAAGTATTTCAGGATGGCACATACTTAGCCTGCTGGAAAATTCCAAGTTGTTCCTTTTCTGGAAAGCACTGTGTGTGTGTGTGTGTATATATGTATATATTTTTTTCAAAGTACCAAACAGGAAAGCTACTTCATGTGGAAAATCAAGAGTATAATTTTTAAGACTTTTGATACTTTGAAATGTAAGGGTGGAGAGTTTGCCTCTTCTCAACCTCATCTCTGTTGCTGCTGTGCTCTGCAGATTGAATTCTCTCAAAAGTACCTAGTGAACGAGGCTTGATTCTACAAAATATTCTTGAGAAGAGCCATCATGGGAGAGTCTAACTAATGCAGCTTACTCTGAGTGAAATCTTGTGGTTTTACTAATTGCATCTTCAACTTTCATTTCATCTTAATTCATGGATTTGTATCTGTTGACTTCAAATATAAACCAATAATTTGTTCTGCCAGCACATACAATCATTTATGATAGATAGCCTTGCACACAGCAGTGCTTTGGCTACAGCATTGTGTAGCTCCATTTAGGCCACGTGCCAAATACTCAGCCTTGAGGAAGAGTGTGCAGCTTGCATTGCACATTGTGCTGCTTCTACTATGTCTTTAGCAGTATCCAGGCTTTCTAGCTTAAAGATAGTGCATACATGCCCACACTAGCTGCAGTGACCACAGCAGAACACTGTCTGGAGGTTTCTCTAATTTAATTCTGTCCCTTCATTGTGATCAGTTTCTCTACCCATGCTTAAAGAGGCATATTAACAGATCTGTGTGTTTTTAAAAAAAAAAAAAAAAAGCAGCTTTGTCTATGAAAAACAGCCTGTACAAATGAAAGTGCCCTTTTTTTAAATCAGTTGTTTTTCCCCAAGGCTTTTCTGTCTAAAACATAATGAATGTATGAATTGTATTGCTATTGAAGATTCAAAGATTTTGGTGACTGGGTAAGCTGTAAGAATGAAGGTTGCACAGTTGTTTTTTTTTTTTTGTTGTCAACAAACTCTTGAGATGAAATTAGAGTCTGGAACTTGAAATAACCTCATTTATTCATTGCAATACTTCAACATTTCCTTATTGCTTCTGTGTACTCTTCTGTCTGCTTCATTCAAACAGCACTAATCGGTTGATAGTCCTATTTTTAATTTGTGGGAGTGATTTAATTCCTCTGAATTACAGAAGGGGCAAATGACTTCATAAACTTGAGTAATGAGATTTGTTAAACATTACTTATCATGAGGATCTTTCCTAGAGAACATATCCACTCCAAGAAAATATCTAATTAAAACATAATGGGTGAAGCAGCTTGCTGATTCCCAATCCTTCAAGGTTCCTCCTCTTATGAGGTTGTGTGTTCTTTTGCCTTCCACCAAAGTCAGTGTTAGAGATATGGGATGACCTGGTTGGCCAATGCTAATTAAAGCAGAATGTACAAAATGTACCTGTCCTTCAAAAATAGTGCTACAGTTTTAAAATCAGGCACCTTAGGTAGTCTATTCTTTAATGTACATTCTGAGGCTTTTTATTAAACACGATAATAACAGTCGGATCTGTAATTATCATTATTGTCTTGAATCAGCGAAAGTCAGTTTTGAAAGGTCACTTGGGAAAGGATTATAAACAGCCTTATTTAAATTCCCCTATATTTTTAACAAGAAAATACAGGTATGATTTTCTAAATTTAAATACATAACATGGGTATATAAACTGGGTCTATCAAACCACAGCAGACTTGCCAGAAATTTGAGAGAGCTTCCATTTGAGCAGCCAGTGAGGATAAAGCTGGTGACATGCAATTGCTGCAGTCCAACTCAGGCCTGTGGTGGGATGGTGGGACATCCTTTCAAGTTCCCTGTGCTTTCTTCCACCTGGACTCTTCATAGCATGTATGGTCTCTGGATCTCTGAAGATGCTACATCCAGAAGATGTGTGTGTCTCAAGAGAATTACATCTGGTCACCTCCGATACACTGAATAATATCTCCCAATATCTCTTGAAAGTGTCCTGTAGCCATATTTTGCTGCTTGAATTCAATATTCCTATTGCTGACTTTGTTGTCCTTGTTGATGCCTTTAGGGTCAGAGATTCACCTATTGATGTGGTGTTTTTTCAAGCCTTGATGTTTCGAACAATGTGTTTTGCCAGCCAGCTAATGTAATATTGTTCCTTTGAAGGCATCACATGTGGAAACTTGAGAGTCTAACTGGTTCTTCACTTCACTGTATAGAATGATCAACCTTCACCTTTGGTTGGCCTCCAGTAGAAGAGCAACATTATGCCTCTGGGCATCAAAAAGGTAATGAATGCCCTTCAACCTCTTAATGCTTTTTCCTCCCTGTCTCAGTTACCTGTACCAGACTACTAATGTTTGAGTTCCATAGGTGATACTGATACCAATAGAGGTAACCATGACACTTCAATTTTTAATGCCCTAGGATCTGATTTTCGGGACAGCAGTAATTCTGTGGGTTTTGGTTACCTGCATTTAGAGTTGGGAATACTATGTATTTCTAAAAATGTTGACCACGGTCTGTTCTGGGGAAAATACAGAGAGCAAAGGTGCTGCTTCATGGGGCTTCCAGGGTTAGTTTTGCAAAAGTATCTAATGATTTTTGGAAGCTTCTATCTGTAACACCTTCTAAAGGGCCTAGGATTTTTCTAACTAAATTCAGAACTATCAATAGGTGTTAAGGTTTGCCTACCAAATTAGGCAAATACACTTGAGTCCTTTTTGGTTAATACTGTTTTCTTGTTTGAAAAACTTGTTTGAGGCCATTGGTTTTCTGTGTAGTTTACTGGAGGTTGTACACTTGATGAAAAAGCTGTCTTCATGTAACAAACTTCAAGAAGGGGGTCAAGAATAGAAAGGGCTTTAAGGTTAATGTTGCCATATCAACTTTGTGAGTAGAAAATAGAAGATGCAAGTTCCTAGCAAATACAACAATTTAATTCATTAATGTTTAAATGTAGTTCTCAATAGTTTATGTGCAACACAGTTCAGTTGTGTGGTCCTGGCTGCTTTCAGAGAGCTAGGTATTACTTGTTGGTGTCAAACCTTTTAGTCTTCATTGCATTCCACAGCTCATTATGCTTCAGGTGAGGTAACTTGATTCATTTATGCACAAGGTGGGCAAGAAACATAAATTTTTAAAACTGATGTATATTTACTAGTGTAATATTGCATATAGAATTAGTTATCTGGCTTGCCAGAGTTTCAAAGCTTGCTGTTTAATTGCACATCATTTAAATCTGATGGCCTGTGTTTTTAGTAGATTTATGCTTCTGTATTTCTGTTCAGCTTCTCCTTAAACTCTTCTGAGCCCCTTTGTGACCTACATGAATTGAAATATAGTCAGCTTAGTGCACTGACAAATGAAAATAGGTGACTAATGTCAATTGTCTTTTGATACTTCATACTCTGCTTGCCAAGAATGCCTCATGTTCTGTGATCATTTAAAATCCTACACGCTCAGTAAAGTCATCTTTTTCACAGACTGATTGCAGTCAGTTGTTGAAAGAATATAATCTTGAGCAAATGCTCACCAACAGCTACCCTTTTTTATATTTGCTTAGTAGAGGAAGAAATAAGGAAGTAAGACCGCAAAGAACCTTCTAGTCATATGGTCTGATCTCCTCTTTCTCCTATGTCATTAAATCTCATACATGTAAAAGCTCTGAGGTTGGTAACCTACACTTGGCAAAAACCTGTCTTTCAGAAAAGTAATTTTCCAGGTTGGAAGATACAAAAACATTAAAAATTTCTTATTGCCCTCATGAGCTTGTTCCAGTGACATACTGTCAATTTAAGAAGAGAAACAGAGTGCTTCATTTGAATTTGTCTGACTTCAGCTTCTATCACAGCTTCTTGTTATGTTATTCTCTGCTAGATTAAAGAGCTCTTCAGAATTCATATTTTTTCTCCATAGAGGTACTTATACGCTGTAATCAAGTCAATCTTTTTGATAGGATAAACAGATTGAGCTGTTTAAGTCTCACTTAGCAGCATTTTTCTTCAATTCTTAGATCACATTTTCAGCTCTTAATCTGCCCCCTCACCAATTTTTAAGTAATTTTTCAAGACATGGACAAGAACACAATATACAAGATTGGTCTCTTCAGTGATATATCCAGAGATAAAACTACCTCCCTGCTTCCCGCTCCCCTGATGCAGTTTAATCCTTCTTGAGACGCTGTCAGTGAGGATTTACATTGAGTTGGTGACTACAACTCCTAAATAATTTTCAGTAAGTGTAGTCTCCCTTCACTACACAGCGCCTACAATCCTTTATACTCATTATAGGGATTTGCTTACCCCAGATGTATTTTGTTGGATAAGACCCAGTTCGCCATTTATTACCCTTGCAGTTTCTGTCATCTTAGTGCCATTTTCTGGTGTGATTGCCTTTTCTCAGAAACAGAGCTGTTTGAAGGTTGTATGCTGTCAGCTACATTTTGTTATCAGTCATTTAGACAAATCTTAGTCAATTTAGCATGTGCTTTAATGATATCGTGGGGTACTATGTCTTTCAGACTATCATTAAAGTCTAAAAACATCAATATGCACTTAGCCAAATGAGCAGTTTCACCAAAGAATAAATTCAGAGAAGTTCAATGAGACCCAGTCTTCATAAAAAAGACTGGAATTATTTCTATTCCTTTCTTGGAGATCTTTTTGAATTAAATCTGTTATTCACATCAACTATTGATGCTGATCTACCTTTTGCTGTCAACATCTTTGTCATTTTCTGACACTAGCACCCATTTGCAATTTCAAAAGTATTCTAAAGTCTATTACAACATCAGCAGATGAAAGCCGAAGTACCTGTCCTGAAAGGGGGACCAAAAGATATCTAAGGCTGGTGGTAAGGGAATGGTCATGGTTTCTCTCTTTCTAAATTACTAGCAGGCTAGAGCAGTTCTTCATAGTCCCTATGAGACTGACTACTTGTTTCTGTTGTAGTAGTGAAGTATTTACTAAACATATTTACAATTCCTGCATCAGCACAAACCATTCTGAAGCTATACTTACTGATGGGCCAATATCACTTTGGGCTCTATTATTTCTATTGGGCTCTGTGTTATTTCTAACACACTTAAAATGTCCTTAGCTGTTTCAACTATAGATTCACCTTGCCTGATAACTCCCCTTATCAATTTTTGATATAGTAACTTGTAATTTGTATTAAGTGATATTTATATAATTTCTCTTTGTTTTCCACTTTATTCCTGAATGCCACCTTTGAGTTTTTAAGAGAAAGGTACTACTCTTTGTGATTGAAGAATCACAGTCTTTTGGCCATTTATTAAAGGCTTTTAAGAAAGCCCTCTTTCAATGTTCTGGTTTTTTCTTTTTTCCTCCTGTCTGTCTTCTTTCCCTCACTATTTTCCTCAGCTTGAGGAAATTAGCTCTTCTGAAGCAGAAGAAATGCATGGTTTTGATTGGGGCTGTTCTTCATTTCCCCACAGTGAGTACAATCAGGCCATGAACACTTGTTCCCAGGCAACTACTAATTTTTAATTTAGTGATATCTACCATTTTTATCTATCACAGTGAAGTCAGAATACTTATCTCTTGCAGTGAAGGATATCTATAGGACTACAAAATTACCTTGTTGCAGTTATTAATGACTTGGTGCATGCTGCAGTTGAAGCTAGACAATTTGTATCCTCACAAACAAGGAAAATGAGGATACTATATGTAAATAAATGTTTAATTCACACCTGAATATTTCAGTAGCTTCCAAAAATCTTTGCCAAACTTTAATCAGGCCTGAATTGTAATGGAAAATGAGCTGTGGGGGGCCTCCGGTAGTTAATTTTGGGGCACTTTCACACTTTGCTGTAGGAACAGCACTAACACATGGTAAAAAAGAATTTATTTTTTTTCTTAAGGCAGCAGTTATGAAAAATAAACGGACTAGAATTAAGAACACGTGTGTAGCACTGAATGGCATTGGTGTCCTGGAATAAACTGGGAGAATGAGGTCAGCCACAGTTCACTCAGAGGCCTGGAAGTAGCCTTTGACAGCTGGTGATGCCGCACCGGGGCTCTGTAAGCTGAGGCACATAAGCACAATTGTGTAGATTTGGCAGAAAAGCCAGGAGCCTGGCAGGTCCTGACTGTTAGCACCACTGTTCACCTGCCTGAAGGCTGCTGCTTTTGAGGCCAGGCACAAGCAGCAGCAGTCACCTTCCTTCAGGAAAAAAGGATGTTAGACTCCTTCCTTAATCTGCTGCAGCCTCTCTAATGTGAGCTGTCATCTCACCAAGGCCTAAGCCTGATCGTAATGTTTTAATTGCATTGTGATTCCTAAGATCAAATTGAAATGCTTCTCATGCTGATTCTAGTATGAAATTTGTGCCAGGGGAGGTTCAGGTTGGATATTAGGAAATGTTTCTTCTCCAAAAGAGTGGTGAACTCACTGTCCTTGGAGGTGTTCAAGAACTGTGTGGATGTGGTACTAAGAGATGTGGTTAGCAGGTGGGTTGATGGTTGGACCTGGTGATCTCGGTGGTCTTGTCCAAACTCAATGATTCTATGGTCTAGCTCTACATTCGATTTAAAAAATAAAAATAATTAAAAAAAAATAAATGAACATAGCAAAGCTCCCCGTGAGCACCAGAGCAGCCTCTGCCACCACTCAGCTCCCTAGTGGAAAACGGGTGCCTGGTGCCAAAGCCACTGCTGAGGGCTGCTGCCCCACCGCCATTTTCCCCCACCCGGAGGAGGCGGCGGCTGGCGGCGGGCCTGCGGCGCCGAGGGTATTAATAGGCGGCTCGGGGGGAGCGGCGAGGTCTGACGGGCAGGGCTGGGCGTCTGAGGGCGTGCGGGGCGAAGGCTCGGTCTCGATCGCAACGCGGCACAGGACAGCTCGACTAGTCGGTAGTGCCTTCCCTCATCTCCGGTCCGCGCGAGCAGAGGCGGCGGCTCCACCACGAAGGCGAGATGGAGGGTAAACGCTGCGGTGCCAGAGCCGCCCTCTCTCTCCTCTTTCTCCCCCGCTCCAGTGGGGCTGCGGGCTCGGGCGCGGCGCCTGCCGGGGGAAGCCGAGCAGCGCCTCGCTCGCTCCGTGCCCCCATCGGGGTTTTAACCCCTTTCCCCGGGGTTAAAGGGGGTCCCGGGGCAGGGTGGGCCGCTGGGCCGGCTGCAGCCCGGCGGGCAGTGGGGTTTGAACTCCGGCGGGGCAGCAGCTTCGTGCGGATGGGTAGGGAGTGCCTGTTGCATCTCTCTCCTTCCTCTGAGCGCAGCTGAGATGTATCTGAATGTTTGAATAAGGTGTAGTGCTTGCAACAATTACTGTAAAAGCATTGCGTTACAGGATGTTTGTTGAAATAAATTATCTTTGAAGACTGGCGCTTCTTTTTCTTTCCAGGCACTGGAATAAGGTAGGCAGGGCAGTACAGTGATGCGCTGTGACAAGACTGCTGATCCCCGTGGTCCTGGGAAGGGAGGAGTTAATCCCACTTCATAAGTGTATCGGCAGTCTGTGCACCTGCATCAGCAGGATGTAATGGATGACAGAAGTTGTCTGTATATTTATGGAAATTGGGAAGATGAGAGACTTATGGCTAATACTGTGCTGAGACATCTGGGGGAGCTAGGAAAGTAATTGACTGAGTTGTGGCATGCTTAAGCTCCAGATATGCCATTATTTGCAAGGTTAAGAAATGAGGAATGCCTTGGACTTGTGAGTAAAAACTGGTTGCTAAGTCAGAAAAGAAGTGCTTGCAGTTCTGTGCTCTCCCATAAGACCAGCATTTCCGTGAGCTTCTCTGCTTATCACAAGTTGGGAATCTCTTGGGAAAATGGTCAAAATGACTTGGGGTTTCATGTGTTTCAATTTCACACTGCATGTGAATGAGTCTTTAAAACAGAAGAATTTTAACCCCGCATTGAGAAAATCTTCTCACTTATCTACCAGACGTTCAGTGTCCTGCATTCATGGATGAAGTAAGTCAATGGCAATCTATCAGTGGAAAGATCTCCAAATAAAGCAATATATTTGAAAGAAAACTCCTGGGGGGGAAAATTATATAAATTTAAGAAATATAATTTGCTTTTCTTAAATGAATGAGTGTTGTGAAGTAATATGATGATTCTCTTAGTGGTAAGATACGTGCGGTTGTGCTCAGAATATGATCCTGTGCATGTAGCAGTAATGCTGCATGAATGGCAGTAACTCAAAGTGCCTCCCTTCAAATGTCATTCATATTAATGTCCTCTGCCAAGACAACACCAAAGATAGGCTTCTGGTGGTCACTGAGACAGGGATCCCAGTTGTTCCCTCCAGGTCAGTAACAGTGTTCTTATTCAAATGTTGCCCAAAGCATGCTACCAGAAACCTAATTTCCTTCCAAAACAATTGGCTTGTGCTGTTATGAGAGATAATAATGCAATCCCCTTGCACTCTGCTGCTGCAGGTTTTTCAGTCTCAGTACCTTGCTCCTGAGCAGCATGTATAACTTCTGCATACTTTTCCTCTCACCAGGAATTCTTCAGTTTTCCTGTTACCTTTGGTTACCTTTGCCGTTTTTTGTGCTTCAGTCTGTCTGGTGAATAAAGTTCATGTAGTTGGGGCTGTGTTGTGGCTGAGGGTGTTGTCTGTAGACTTGTTTGAGTGCTCTGCTTCTATTTTCCTAAGCTGTTGGAGAAATGAAGGGCACGAGGCTGTTGCAGCAGTACCACTGGGTTGGCTTTGTGCCACTGGTGCAACTAGAAAAGTAGGTACAGTTGCAATGAGGAAATAGGTGCACTTCCTCATGCACTGAATTATTCGTGTCTGCTGGAGTTTTGGATGTAATGGGAGCACTTCTGGGGAGTGACAGTGATTTTTAACACCCTTAATGTATCTGAAATTGTGTGTTTGTGAGGTTTGTCTTGCTGACTGTGTCAGGTTTCTCTCTGAAACTGCTATCCATGAGAGCAGCTTTACTGTGCAGGGATGAGTAAGAATCTGTGCTTCCTCTAACACCAGAGATGGCAAAGCCCTGTTTTCAACAGGGACCAATCTGCAGAATCCCACTTCTAGCTGCAGAAGCAGATTCTAACTGCACATATCCTTCAGTTATTTGGCATCAGTGAAGCTTTCCGAGGCTGTTCTGTCATGGAGAAAGCGTAGAGCATTCTGTATTTATCTATTTAATTGGGGGATGGGGTGGGAAGATGGGATATTCCCTTCTATTAAGCTAGTAACTCTTAAGTGAGTTACTAGCTCATCAAGTACAGTAAGTAGAGCTGGAAACCACATAAGGAAGGGAAAAGGCAGCTGCCACCATTTATGGCATATGCTGCCTTTTAACATCAGAATCACTGGCTTCTGCTCTGTGTATCGTATGTTGTGTTGTGTGATTTGAATCTGCCAGCAGAGCGGGGAGATGAGTCAGCAAACATTTTTCATGTAGTATGTTGCCATCTAAAGCAGATGTAATGTGAAGCATGGTAGAAATTGTGACTTTAAGGCTCCGGTAATATGACACTGGGGTTGGTATTTTGGTCAGGGCAGAGGGATAGGATCTCTTCTGTATCTTAAGATCTGCTTTGGTGGAAAAGATACTGGGATCTTTGAATGCTGCTTTATGAGATGAAGGAATATGCAGACTTGCAAGAAATGAAGTTTGCATCAAATAAAGCAATTCTGCATGAGTGTGTTCATTGTGCTTTAAAATTAGTACAGATTTTCTTGGCAGTTAATGAACATCTAGAAAAGAGAAGCTAAACTTGACTCTTGAGAAATTCAGTAAATGCTTGCATCTTTTAAGTATCGTTTATACAACCGGAAAATGTCACTTTCAAACATTGGAGGAATCTTATAGCATACTGATTAAACTTTTACTGCCTACTGGACAGTTTAGATTTCATATACTTTAATTTCCCTTGCTTTAAGTATTTCAAGCTGCCTGCTTCTGTAGAGACCGTTTGTATTTCCTTAAGAGTTTATTAAATGCACAAAACATTAAAAAGGGGCACATTGAAATACGTACCTTTTCTATTACTGTTTTATCTGCCCGTGGTCAGATTCAGGAAACTTCCTCTTCAGGCTTTGAAAAAACCAAAATCTCAATTTCTTCCCTTTCTTTTTGTTTTGTCTTCTCACTAACTAGAGAGATCTTTGGGAGTACCTGTAAAGCATTGATGGTTAAGGAATCCCATCAGCACATAACTTAATTGTGGCCATTTTCCTCCTTCTTATTCTTCTATCTGTGCACACAGGTTATCTTATTTTAACATCAATGGGGCTTATGAGGGACTAATAGAGGTGAATGGTTGTTTTGTGAATTGGCAGTGGAGATTTGTGTTGATGATATTGTTGAAAATGACAGGATAAATCAAAGGGTGGTAAGTAATGATTTTCACTTGGTTCAGGTGTTTATGTCCATCATTATTACAGCTTCTTGAGTATATATAATCTTGGTTCTTCTTAATGGAAAAAAATGTATTGAGTATTGAAAAATAGAGGTGTATCAAAGCAAAAGTCACAGGGCCAGTCTTTTTTTTCAGTGCCACAACTGATGAGGAGAAGTGGTTTGTCATGACCAAGGTCTTCTGTCCAGAGCTTTACAAAGGAATGGGTTAAATCTAGAGGATTTAGAACAACTTCTGGCTCTAAGGCTTGGGTGTCTCAGCCCTTCATCACATTTCACTTTATGCAAGCTGAAAAGCCTTTTAAATACGATCGTATCCATTGGCAAATGTCAGGGTCTCAAAGGTTGATTTTAAACTGCTTGGCATCCCTCCCTTAGCTACACTGTAAGACAACTTGTGTCTCATTGAGCTGCTTAAATTTCTTTTTCTCCAGCAGACCTAATGTGGAGAGACAAGACATCCTGTGGCTATAGAGCTGCCAGAGGTTTCACTCTGTTGTAACTATAGTCAGTGTTTAGTTGGTATTGTGATGTATGTGGTGAAAACTGCTTTCACTTTTGCACAAGATACGGTTTTAGCAGATGTAAAACTGTGTGTGTAATGTTGTAAAGCACTTGGCTGAAGACAGCAGGCACTGGTAAGAGCAGGCTGATACACTGAGCCCCTCGAAGTGCTCCTGCCATAGGGTTCTGGGCTGGGAAGCTCAGAGCCCTGAGCTCAGAATGTCTGCTAAGGAAGCTTCCCTGGCACCGAGTGACTCTGGTACTTGGAAGGTAAGCCAGGGATGTAATGAACGTTACTGTGGAATAATAATTCACCTTTGCAGGTAACTACTGTGTAATACATGTTGCTAAACAATTAATACCTTAATAGACTTCTCTAATAAAGTTGCTGTACTGAACTGACCTGACTGGTGTACGTTGTTACCCAGAAAAATCCTGTCATACTCTCACTACACTTACTGCATTGTTTGACGACCATTGAGCCCATGCCAATGTATAATGTGACAAAAAACTGTTCCCACTTGTTGAAGTGGAAAAAAGCAAGCAAGCAAGCAATGCTCTAAATACCAGATGTTTGGTTACCAGTGATGATGCTGACCTGAATTGTCTGGTTAAAATGTTGGCAAAAACCTCCCGACATTCATTACCCATTTCCTATCTTAGGGGTGTAGTGACTCTGCCTTACCTATACTGTTCCACTGGTGAGCCTTAGCATGCATAGTGTGATCACCTCTGTGCGTCTACCAAACATCATATGGACTGCTTACTTCCTAATAGACTGCTAGTGGCTTTTCAGAGACTGGCCACTCAGCTCATACTGTTTTACTGTGCCTTTACTTCTCCATGAGCAAGTCAGAAGCTACTATCGTGCTGTTGCTGTATGTTTTTTCTTTTGTACTCAGCAACCCACTGGTAGGCATTGGATTTGGCTTTAGGGAATTGTCAGTGTATATGCATACATGCATATATATGTAGGTAGCACTGAAAGTAATACCTCTTATTTATTTCCATGGAAACTGCGACAGACACAGAGAGCATAATAACACTATTAAATAGAGCAAATTCTAAGCTATGGAACAGTATTTTTCAACATAGTTACCACCATTAGCTGTGCATTTTTGCCAGTGATGAACCTGTGTACCACACGTGAAAAAAGCTGCACCAGTGGAGGTGACCCACTGTCAGCACTGCTGAAACTCATCACTTCACTGTGTCAACGTGCTCTGTTCCGTTTACATAAACATTTACAAGCATTGATGAATGTCAATGGGTGCTATTTTTTCCTCATGGAGGAATTCACCTTTGCTTTAGATGTACTTCCATGTCAGTCACCAATCTGTCTGACTGCCCCTCTGCTGTTGTCTGTCACACAGCAGCAACATTTAATGGAATAGTGGTGGGAAGGTTCAACCTCTACTGCCATAGAGGAACCAGTGAGCAGAACTGGTGTGTCTGTGATCTGGAGAACTTTGGGCTGAGCTGAACAGGGGCAGTTTCAGTTAACTGAAATGTCTAATATACTGAAATTGCAATCTAATATATGCACCATTTAAAGATCGAGTCTGCACAAGGCAGCTTTCTCCATTTGGAAATAGAATTGAACTACTTTGCTGTCCGTAAGTTACTAATAAATTATGAAGGCCTATATAGGAGCTGGTTAAGGAGCCTAATGTGCTGGAAAGTCACATCCTGATTTGCAGTGCACTGACTTCTCCATCTTAGTAAATAAGGGTATATGTCAGTGCAGTGTTGTAGACGTGAATTAGTGAACAGTAGTTGGAAATACTCTGCAGAAAACAAAGTGTGGAAGTTTTTATGATATTAAGAAAAAGCAAGAGGAAAAAAGTTGTTCTTAAGTGCAAATTGAATGTAGAGATAAAACTTCTTAAAGTGAATTCAGACTCTTATCTATTTTTGCATTTTAAATTCTGTTGAATCCCAGTAAACTGATGTAGTTAATTACTACTTTTTAGTTGAATTTTCAATGACTAGCATTAAAATTGTTTCTATATTATGACTAAACATATATTTCTTGCAGACTGTCATGCATTCATTTAAATCAAGTTGCAGGACTTCTGTTTTGAAAAAAAAAACTTGTTTTCACTTTAATTTTTTTTAAAATTATTATTTTTTTCAGTGGGAAGCAGAGAAATCTGCTGGATTCTTGACATTCAGTGTGGGTCGCCCACATATTGGTCACTTGCGTTCAAACTCAGCCCCCTGCAGTTTCTAACCTTGCTATCGATGCATAGTGGCTGGTCTGACATGTCCACTTCCCAACAGGAAAAGGAGAAGACATAAAATGTTCATTATTAGTAACAAACATCTAATTGAAATAAAAGCCATTGTATGTGTCATGTGCGCTCTACTCTGTTGGCAGAGGTTAAAGTTGAAAAAGTTGAGCTGAGAGAATCTTGCTGCAGTCAGGAAGTTAGGATTTCCATTTTGTTGGCATCTGCTATTCCTTAGTTTTATATCGAAGTGAATTCAAATTAGCCACAGCCTCTTTTCCTGATTGGAAATATTGCAGCATTAATCTTTCCTTCATTTATTTCTTCGAGGTACCAGAATGCTGCTATTTCATATTAATGTCTGTCCCTGAGGTTGGCCTACATAAAGATTGCCTCCATTCTCCTGACCTTTCCCTTTAGAATGGGAAATCCAAGTGTGGGAAAAGAATAGGACCCGTTTGTTGTGGTGATGCCATGCAGTGCCAGCAGCACGCTCAGTGACTCAGTTGAGCAGCCTTTGAATTCAGACACAGTGCTTTTGTCTTCCTCAGATCCTGTCCCATAAAGGTCACTTCTGCATCTATGCAGTCGAAGCAAACCTTCAGTGGGAAGTGCCCAACTTGTTCCTTGTCCACAGGTCTTGTCTATGAGCCTGCAAAACAGAGTGTAGGAGACCTTCCATGCCTATGCACACTCTTTGTGTCTGGGTAACCTTCCTACATTAAACATGGTGGTGTGGAATCTCTGTTCTGAAGTTCACTTGTTCTCTTGACACGTAGAAAGGAGGTGAAAAAAAGAAAAAAAGATCTAGCTGTGACTAGATCATGGAGGATAAAGAAATTTAAGGTCTGTTTTTGATTGATACTGGCAGCGATTACTGCATTTGTTACAAAGCAGAAGGCAGTATTTGGTCAAAGCCAGCTTTTTTCCCTCTCTTGAATAGTCAGTGGTACTAGCACAGTATAAACTGAATAGGATTTGGCTCTGGCATTCAGGCACAAGCCGCTCTTTCACAACCACCCCTTCTGTTTCTGTCTTCCTTGTGAGCGATAAAGCCTTCTGGGCCTTTTACACTACTCCCCCGAATGTTGTCAGAATATGCCAAGTATGAGGCTACAGTTTCTTTTTGTGGCACAAGAGTTTAACAGAGAAAGTTTCTGTATGTTTGTGGAAACACAGATGCAGCTCTTTAAGTACTCAGTGGTTCCTGCATACTGATGGAACAACATCTGAAGAAATGTTTATTTTTTTCTCTGTGTTATTTCAGCTGCCATTAATTTGTTTTCTGCTGGGAAAATAATATTGATCATAAAAATGACATGTTAGTTAGAAACTCTTAAGTTTCTATAATACAATATTTCATTCAGAATGAAATGTCAGAATTATGAGTTTGATTCTACTCCTGCTGTAGCCAAGGGATAAATCCCCAATTACGCTCAAGCGGAGCAGGATCAAGTCTTCTCTTTTGCAGGAGAGTATCTTGAACAGTCAATAATCCTTAATCTCTGATTTAAGACATTTTCATTTGTTAAATTTTTTGTTCTGTTTCATGCCTGGTGCCAGTTGGCAGAAATGGCATTTGATATGCTTTCTGGGAGTCTGTCTTCTGAGTCTGCTTAGGAGTCTGTTTCTGTAATCTTAAATGAAAAAGACTATATTTACTGCTGCTACGCTTCTAAATTGTTTGCATACCATGTTGTTAAAAAACCAAAAAAAGAGGAGCATATGGGCTTCATGTGGAACAAAGGATGACTGGTTACATTAATGCAGTCAGGTGTTTCTGAGACAAAGATATGCAAAAGGCCTAAAATATTTTAAGCATTAGAAATGTATTTATTTATTTCAATGGAAGTGCAGCATAAATTACCTGCTAGTAAAGATAGCGGGAGTGTTTCTAAGCTGTGCTCTGGGAAGACATCTTTTAATTTGAGAGCTGTGATGTGAAAACTAAAACAAGAATTTTTCTCAAGGTTCACACATCCAAAGCAATAAACTGGTCGTAGATTCTTTTTTAAAAAATACATAAAACGAAAAGCAATTTTAACATCAACTTCTATTTTGAAAATTTTGGCCTTGTATCATCTACTTGGCTTTCCTCTCAATGCTTTTGCTGCAACCAAGAGGAGAAAAGTTTATTTCTAAGTGGAGTTTAGGAGTCTCATAAAAGTTCCAGAGTTCAGTTGTAAGTAGAAAATTAAGTATCACAGGAGTAAAATCGTGAGAGGTGGGAGCAGTATTTATATCCAGTGGCTGTTTCCAAACCTGAAATCCTTTAGTTCATAATATGAGTATGTTTTTGTTCATTTTAGATGTTAATTGAGGAATAGTTTTTTCTATTACATCAGTAGCTATGAAAGTAATACCTCCTATTTATTTACATTGGAACTACAACAGATACAGAGAACGCAATAATTCTATTTGATATAGAAATTTCTCAGCTAGAAATTGTTTTTCAACACACTCACCACCATTAGCTGTACATTTTTTGCCAGCAATGAACAAGAGCCTGCATGCCACACCAGTGAAAGTCTGCACCAGTAGAGGTGACCCACTGTCACCATTGCTGAAATGCACCACTCATCACTTCACTGCGCCCACATCCACTGTTTTGTCTACATCAACATTTACTAGCATTGATGAATGTCAGTGGGTGCCATTTTTTCCTCCTGGAGGAATTCAGCTCCACCCCTTTGCTTCAGATGTACTTTGATGTCAGACAGCATTTTGTCAGACTGTTCCTCTTCTGCCATCTGTCACACAGCAACAACATGGAGTGGAATATTGGTGGGAAGGTTCAGCCTCTACTGCTGTACCACCACCATCCTTCTCTGATGTCACGGGACAACAGAATAAAATAGGAGACATTACTTTCATATTTTAATTGCATAATTGCATTAATTGCATAAAGCTGTGTTACAGGGCAGAATTTAGATCAGCAAGTTCAGATTGAACTGGCAGGTTGTCTTGGTCAATGACATGGTTGTCAGTGCCCAGAACTTGAGCATTAACAGTTAAACTCCCAGTGCCCTACATGAAGTTATGACGTGGAATACCAAGAACAAAAATCACAAAACCATGGCACAAGTGAACATGGAAAGTTTGAAAATGTTAAATAAATCCAAGGTGCATTATTTAAGGAATATAATGTGGGTTAAGTCCTGAACTCTTTAGCAGAGATTTATACAGGTAAATTGCTGTTGAAATGAAGGCTCTTTTCCCTCCCTTTTTCCTGACCCCTCTGCTTTGCCTTTCTTTCATAGACTGTGCCTGAGGCCCAATGCAGGTGTGTGGACAGTAGGGCTGGGGTAGCACCCATTTTCCAGAAATTTCTTTCTCTTCAGGCTTCACAAAGTGTCCTTTGGAGACTCTAGAACTGTCTGCAAAGGTCAATAGACTTGCTTCAGATACAAGGCTCTTGTTAGACCCATCACCCAGCCCCTAAAGATCTGACAGGAAATGTAACATAAGGTTCTGCACTTTCTTTACAATGACCTCTTCAAGAAATTCTGTGAAAAGTCATGAAGTGCTTGTATTGCATCTCTGTGTGAAAGTATCAAAAGTAGGGCAGATGGAGTTACCAGCAAAATCTTTTAGACAGCTTTGGTTCTAGCAGAGACAGCAGAGGAAGAAAAGGAGTTAGAATTCTCTTGCTCCACCATTTTTTGGATATTTCTGTAATCAGAAGAAGTATCAACAGATTCTTCTTGTCCTCTTTTCCATAGCAACAAAATGCCATTGATATAGACCTGGGGATGTTAGCATCTGAACGTGAGCTAGCAGTAAGCCTGGGTGGCCAAGAAGGCCAGTGGGAGCCTCGCCTGCATCAGAAATAATGTGGCCAGCAGAGTAAAGGAGGTGACTGCCCCTTTTTATGCAGTGCTGGTGAGGCTGCACCTATAATACTGTGGTCAGTTCTGGGTCCTTCATTGCAGGAAGAACACTGAGTTGTTAGAGTGTATGTAGAGAGTACATTGAAGCTGGTGAAGAGACTAGAAAACAAGAGACGTGAAGAGAGGGAGGGAGTGAGCTGGGGCTATTTAGTCTGGAGAAGAGGAGACAGAGACCTCATAGCTATCTACAGCTACCTGAAAGAAGGCTGCATTGAAGAGGTTGTCCACCTCTTTTCTCAGGTGACAGGTGGTAGAACATGAGGAAATTATCTCAAGTTGCACCAAGGAAGATTTAAATTGGACACTGGGAAGGATTTCTTCATGAAACAAGTGGTCAAGCATGAAGTGGAACAGCCTGTTTGGGGAAGTTGGTGCAGTCCCCAACCCTGGATGTATTTAAGAGACGTGTGTGTATGACACTAAGGGGCATGTTTAGTGATAAAACTTGGTACGTCAGGTTGACAGTTGATCTGATGGTCTTTTCTAATGTAGGTAATTCTGTGATCTTGAGGAAATGGCAAGGTTGAGTTTTTCCATGTTTGTTCTAAGCTCTGGTTAGTACTTAAGGGGTTCACTTATACAGAAAAGAACTGACACTTAATCCAAAAATAGTCCCTGTTCTATCCACTAAAAGGCCTGTTGCCTTCCCATTTGTTGTTAATACCTGGTGTTTTAGGTCTTGCAAAATTAACCTACTAGCTTATTTTTTCAGAGAGAAACCTGTAAAGCTTCTTTAAAGCTGCAATTTCTGTCTAGTGCTCCTGCTGTGGTGTGCTGGGCAGCTTGATGAGAGTTTAGCTTTCTGATGCAAGGGATTTTCCCTCTTTGCTTGTTGAAAATGGAATAGTGTTTACATGCTAGCTCTGTATCTGTCCCATGAGAACATTTGCCTCTCCTGTAACAATGTGCAAAATGTTCTGCTCAGGAAAATGTTGTTTTGGATTAAAAACAGAAGTAATTTCAGAAATGCAGAAGCTTGATGTCTTGTTTATGGGAAACCTGAGGTTCCATCACTTGCTGGAATTTGATCTCATTTGTAATACCTGTCCTAATAAGTGAAAGTGAAGTGAACAGCTGCTCTGAGTTACGGGATTGACAGTTTCTTTCAATCAGTGGACCCTGAAGGCCTCCACCTTTGTAGACACTGTTGTTCTATATAATCCTGTATTATATGGCACAATGAATGTACCTGACTGCCCTGCAGTCTTCTGGAAATTGAGCTGTTTGTGTACACCTGTTAAAAAGCCACCTTGCTTCTGCAGATGGTAAAGTTGTTTCAAGCATAAGATTTTCTCCTTCATGTGTTCTTACCCTTCCAATATTTTCACTGTAGCACCAACTGAAGAAGACCCTCCAAGGCAATGCAGCCTGACCTCATAGACTGTAGCTATTCTAGGGCTAGATTTGTGTACTGATGCTATGTGTAATCCAGGTAATTTGGATATAGTAGTTACCTCTTCTGCCTTCAGTGCTGTTCTCTTTCAGATGTCTGTTCCCTTGGTATCTCCTAATGTCTCACTTTCATCTTTACCCTCATGTTGATTAAAACTGGCATTCTAATCTTGCGGTAAGAAATCAATACATGAAATAGATACGCGATTGTCACTGATGTCCTGTCTCTAGTAGGCACTTTGGATGTGCTTTTGGAAGTAATGTAAAGGGAGTAGTGCTGTGCTTATGCAACTCATCAGGAGAGTGTGTCACAGATAGAGGTGAGGGAGAGGAAAGAGGTCACCAATGGAGAACTGAATAAAAAAGTTAATATACGTAGCAAAAAATGCTCAAGTAGGTGACTGAAGTCACCTAAGATAGGGGGAAAAGAGTTCAGGTATATGATATTAATGTGTTATTTTCATGGAGGTGGAATCAGTGAAACTTTGCAGAGGACACAGAGGACTCTATAACACGACTGAGTGAAGCTGGGAATGTATCATGGAAAAAAGAGAATAGGAAAGAAACATTTTCAGCTGAGAAGAGTGTCTGTTATTTCACACTTCCTTTCTGTTTATCCAGCTGTATCATGCTGAGGACCATACTTGTGTTTTCTTCTAAGGTTGGAAAGTGCACTGCATGCTTTCATATGCTACAGAAAACAGTGGATACCATGCAGTTGGCTGTTACGTAATATCAGTCTGGATCTAAAGTAACACAAAGTGGTTGTATTTGTCTGTAAAGAGGTTTCCAACAAAATCTAGGATTTTTGTACACGTGAAAAGACAATGTGAATTTTATTTCCTTATGTTCACTGAATCTTCAGCAATGAAAGAGTATTTTGTAGCTTAGGATGACCTGGCCTTGTCTAATGCAGAGGTTTGTTGTTTTTTTTTTATCTTCCAGCTAGTACTTGCAAACAGGGTGTACTCCAGAAGAAGAAGAATGCTGTCTTGGTGGATGGAGTCATCCTGAATGGTCCAATAACTGATTCAAAAGCAGGAGAGAAATTTGTGGAAGAGGCCTGTAAGATCATAATGGAAAAAATAATCCAGAAAGCTGATGATGTTACAGAAAAGGTAAAGCCATAGAGTGTTGTTGAAAAGTTGCAGCAGAAATAATGAACAATGAATAATTTTTTTCAGCTGTATTTTATTGCACTTCAAGTAGAATCAAAATTGCTTCTAGTCTGTGGCAGTTCAAATTTTAAAAACCTTCCAGTAACATGGCTAGCATACCTATTTGCCAGAAACTAAAGCTTTATTTATTTATTTATGTTTTGTCTCAGAACACAGTGCTGACTTTCTCTGAGCTGACAAATGGGTGTAGTGCATTTCCTGATTTGGTTGTGGGGAATTGTTTATTCCTCAGAGGCACTGGTATGAGTGAGGGAGGGACAGTGAATGTGGTACTACTGCGGAAGGGAATATAATGAGATTGCCCTGGGTTTCGCAGAAACCCTGCTAGAGTGGATGTGTTGGAAGGGCACTAGAAAATAAAACATTATTGCCTTTGGGCACGCACAGATTGCTCCCACCCCTGGGCAGAGCAGCATTTGAAAGTGTTGGGACTACAAAGCCTTAGCTAAGGGCAAAATATGACCAGTAGGCCTCTTTCTCCTAACTGGGACATATGAGCCATGAGCAAGATAATTGGGTGACTCAAGGCTGACTCTTTACATCCGTGCATTCCAACTGGCACACCTTCTCCTCCCAGTCTTTTACATCTTTCTGCCTTCCATATTCTGATTTTTATGGTCAAGGAATGTCTGGGGTGCAATAAAACAAAGACCACATGAGACCAACTTAGCAGACATATATTGTCTTGATGGCCTGCTGCATTCCATGGGCAGTTCTGAATGCGGTACTTACCTGGCACTTCTCTTACAGCCTTCCTTTTACCTAACCTGTTCACTGTTGGTGTATCCTATTTAATCATCATTAGGTTTGTGAATGGCGGGCCCCTGAAACACTGAAGAAGATTCTTGATCTGGAAATGAGAGACACTGGAGAATCTCATCAGAAACTCTTGCAGCTCTGCCAGGATGTGATACAGTACAGTGTCAAAACCAGTAAGAATGCAATTTCTAATGAAGTTGTTTTGTAGTATACTAACCTTGGAAGATAGGATAATGTTTATATATCTCTATTATCTTCCAGAAAACTAGGGATTTGAATGCCTGCTTTCTATGCCTACACAAATATACAAATATTTGATTGTGTTTCAGTTGTTTGACTGCATGCTGGTCACCGTAGGTGTCTGTGATTGCCCAGAAGGTGTAATCAAAGAAAACGAATCAAAACCTAATTATCATAATGCTGTTGATGTTTACAGTAGATTCTGTCCTCTTGAGGTCTTGTAAAAGTTGCCTAGACATATATGATATAACAGACAAAGAAACTGGAAAGATCTTTGTATGTAATTTTGTGCATTGATGAGTGGAATCACTGTCACTGCCCTTGGACAAATAAGAATGTATTCTTTGAGATAATTATCCGGTGTTTACTATTGCTTTCTATTGAGCAATAGTCTTAGAGGATGTTAATTTGCCAACAGGCAGTAATTCCCATTCCAGACGCTGTGAGAAGAGAACCTGCAGTGTTTCAGAGATGGTACACGACATCTCTGCAAGAGTGGTTCTCTATGGGTAGCCTTTCTGCAGTGTGTGAAGTATAATGTAAACTTAACAAAAAGGGATGAATAAGAAATAGTGTTGTTTTCAGAAGCTCATGATTTCAGATGTGGCATAGCTTGGGCTGTATTTTGGAAAGTGAGAAGGTTATGTAATATAATTTCTGTGCATTTCCAAGGCGCATTCCTTCCTACTGTTTCTATTGCTACTGTAAGGAAAGCCATAAAATGATTTTAAGGATGAACCTATCCTTGAAAACCACGGAAAGGCAGTAATACCAATCTAAAGGGGCAGTGTATTAATAATACACAGATATAATTACTGAGTTAGTGGAAGGCATTCTGATTATCTTCTGCAAATTGCCTTCAAATTTTCATTTGTTATGCTTAGAAAGAATATTAAATAAGAAAAATATGCAGTGTAAATAGTTCTTAATCTAAGTATAAACATGCATTGAAGCCTTGAGTGTAATGAGCATGGAGTCATACAGCTTACCTGATTTTACATGTTTTACTGTTTAGGAAAACTTGGCTGAATGTCCGTTGCATCTCTGAACACCACTGTTAAAGGCCTCTATACATACTCACTTGTCAGTCACTTCTTTTTGATCTTTAAAGCTTGTGAATAATCCATATTTGTTCTGTGTGCTACTTATGTCAGCCTTATTTTGGGTCCTAAAAATGCCTATAACTTTTACTTTCAAAGGATTGTCTAATTTAAAAAAGGACAGTAAACCCGTAAAATATTGAGAGAATGGGGGAGTGAATCATGCTTAGCAGGGATCAGCATTCAGCTGAGAGAACCTGTGATGTATTCTCTTCTCATATACATTCTGTCGCTGCTTGCTTTTCATTTATATTTTCAGATCATCCAAGATTTTACAATCAGCTGTACGCTGGAATAGATTATTACTCATTAGTGGCTCGTTTCATTACTGAAGCATTGAACCCAAGTGTGTAAGTGCAGTTCCTTGTACTCATATTGATGAATCTTGCATGCTTTTTGAAGTAACATCTTCCTGACCACTATCCCCTCTTCTCCCCCTTGTAATTTTTTTTCCCTGTTTTCAGTGTTCCAGACGAGGTAGGAATTGTGCAGGAATTTGGGAAAGAATTTGGTCTAGTTTGTCTGAATAGCTCACCAGAATCTTGGCTAAGCTGATGATTTTTCTAGTTTGTGTTTTGAGATTTTTTTTTTTAAACACTTTTAAACCCAAACTTTTTTTCTCCTTACTTTGAGAATAAAAATATCAAAATGAATGAATCCAACTTAGTTGTTTATTTCCTTTGATGTGCTCTGCACAGAGTTGAGTGCAAATGATTACCTGTCTACTATTTACTCGCAAATGTAAAGTCTAAACAAAAAGTGATAGCTGCTTGCAATAGATTATTATTGCTGAAGTTTAAGCATTATGATCTTTGTTAAAATCAAACTCTGTGGTATTACTGTGAGAGTGGAATTGTCATTGTAATGCTGACAGGAACTAAGCAATTGCTCTGTGGGTCACATCTATAGTCTTTTCAGTTTAGAATTTTACTTTTGATGGCAATCAGCTTCTGATAAGTAAGAGAAAGGTACAAAAAATCTCTATATAATTTTGACATGATGCTGTGGCATGAGTTCCGTAATCTTAATACCAAACATGTTCCTTTTATTTTTGTTCAGATATACATATGAAGTATCACCTGTATTTCTGTTAGTGGAAGAAGCAGTCATCAAGAAAATGATTGAATTCATAGGCTGGGAAGAAGGTGATGGCATATTTAATCCAGGTAATAACAATTCAGATTTTCAAAAGAAGTCATGATACATCTGATATAGTAATTCTATGAACATTTGATTTGTACAGAATATTTGAAAATGCATGTGAAATCCAGTGATGCACAGAGGAAACTACTGTGTCCAGGCTCCTTTTTTGTATTCTACTAATAATTCTATGAATCTGATCAGCAGCTTGACGAAAGAAGTTCTGTGTGAAATATAATTGTAGAAAATGAATTGTTTGGAATGGAAGTCCTTCCTGACCTTACTAACAACAGCATCAACAGCTGGATTGCACTGAGTCATTTGATGACAGATAGAGAACTGATGTAGTTGCTAGATACCAACCAGTTGCTCCTAGAGGCACTGATGTATTTATTCTGGCTATCATGTGTGGGAGCCAGAGTCTGTTATAGTGGGTTTGACATGAGCTTCATTCCTCTGAACTTTGACGGTTTTTTGAGATGTTACAAATAGGCCAATCAAAGAAAGATTTCTTAAGCTTCTTGATAGGTCACGTTTTTTAAGTGTTCTGTAAGGCAGCATTCCAGCCCCATGTAAAGAAATAATGAAACATTGTATTATTCCACAGATTGTTCAAATTCCAAGTTACTATATTGAATGTGAAGCTTTTGTGACTAGGTTAGGGGTGGAAAAAGATGTTAAATGAGGAAATGGATTTAGCCCTCCACTTTCAAAACCAAGACAAGGCGAGGAATTCTACCCTATGTATGAATTGTGGAAAAATAAAAAAGATACAAAACAAAACTCTCTGGAAAACTTGTGAAAAAATGTATCAGTAACATTGATTTCTTCATTTCAGATACGATGTGTACTTTCAGTAGAACCCTTGTCTTTACTGTAGAATTAATTCTAACTTACTGAAATACTGAAATAGATAAATGAATTATGCCTTTTAATGATAGTTTTAGATAAGACATTCCTTCTTCTTTTTATTATTTTTTAAGTAAATAGATCTAGATCACACCTTGCAGATTGCACTCACCATGGATTTTTATTTTTATTTTTAAATTGCAATGCTCTGGCTGTCCAGGAGATCTCCTAGGCTACATACAATACAGCCACAGTTCAACTGGTGCTGCTTTAGTGTGTGTCAGAAGGTTTTGCAGGGTGTTCTCCATCATGGAGGACTGTTTAAGCATAATTCTTACTTCTTTGGGAAATACCTCCAAAGAGCATTCAAACCAGCTCTGTTTCCATTCATGATATAGTTCATTTTATATCTGCAGGTTTTTGGGGGAGGAATTAAGTTACAGTAAATGCATCTAGAGACTAGTACTTTGGGGGGTTTTTGTGTTTTTTTTTTCTTGTTTTTTTTTTTGTAATAGACTAATCACTCAGAGATAGAAAAGATGCTAGGACTGTGATTAATATGATACTTGTATGTCTTTTATTTCAGGTGGCTCTGTTTCTAATATGTATGCTATGAACTTAGCAAGATACAAGTTTTGTCCAGAGATAAAGGAAAAAGGGCTCTCAGGTTTGCCAAGACTAGTCCTGTTCACTTCGGAAGAGGTAAAAACAAAAAAGATCTTCTTAAAGCATTTAGCAATTAATTTTATTTTTCAATGGCTGCATAATTATAACATTCACATGTCTGACTGGGGTCCTGGTACAATGAATTTGCCATCAGTGGATGATGCAAAATATCAGAGCTACCTGGACAAGTCTGATGATAAATTTCCCTACAGAAGCTTTCTTATTGTCCAAGTAACTTTGGATGTTCTTGTTCTTGGGAGCAGCTGATAGAAGAAAAGATTGTGCATGGGGTAAACCTGAAAGCAAAGCATGTGGGGTGTTGTGGAGACCTACAGTTTAAAGTCTAGCAGGATCCATGTGTAGGTTTCAGAAATTTTTCTTGCATGATGTCAAAGTTTGTATTGAGCTGAATGCCTCTGGACCTGTGAAATGGCTCTCTGCAGCTCCCACTGGTACCTGTATCTGAATTTGCTGTGGTAGAGAACAAAACCTACCATAAAATATTTGGGCAAATTCTTCTGGATCTCTAGGCAGTTCTTTAAATAATTGAAAGTATGTGGTTATTTCTGAAGTTTTTGAGTAATATTCAAACTGTTCAAACTGTCTGTGGGAATTGGAGATATGTCCATACATTTATTCAGAAGCTAATTTCTTTTTCTTTAGGGGCTCTTTTCTCTCACTTCTCCAGTTTTGATTTTCTCATTGTGCAGAAGTGTTATTACAAACTCTACTGAAACACAGAATCAACCAGAAAAAAAAAAGTTGAATTACTTTTAAGGCAGTGTTCTTGATCTGTAATACTTCACTTGATTCACAAAACCATGATGTAATTAGTGATTGCTTGCTGTAGGACTGCCACTTTTAGCAGGTAGATATTGTGACTGGTCAAAGACATCTAGTTTTTATTCTTCATTTTGAGGGAGGATGGTACATACTGATGTATATTTTTGATCCATCTGTACAAATTTTGCTACCTTTTGCAACTAGTTTAATTCAGATATGTCCTGTTATTTAGAGTGTATTTAACAAATGCCCAACAGTAAAAAGAAGTATGTAAGTGCTTGTGTCAGTCTTCATTTTTTATTATTTGTTTTTATTTTGATGCTGCTTTTGTATAGAATTTTACTGTTGTTTTTGTTCTGCAGAGTACCCAGAAGGCATAGACCTGTTTTGTGTTGTGTAAGCAAATGATTGAAAAAAATGATAATAGTGAAGTTGCAACCTGTGTTTAGCTTTAAAATGAGTAAGGCAAATAGTGTTGGCATGGAGAAGTAATGAGGCTTTAATGAAATGAGAGTATTGATAAGGAGTCAAAATGCACTGTCAGCTCCAGGCACTCTAGTTGTAGGGCTTTGCTTCAATGCTATTGAAATAAAATGATTTTTGTTTTGCTATGAGTTGCCAAGTCCCACAGTTTCTGTCTGGCAGTTGGCAGGCTGAAAGAGCAGGGGAGTGCATGGAGTTGTCAGCGACTTAATTTTATTTGACCTGGGGACTATGTATTCTTTGTATGTTTGTAGTTAATATGAAGTTCTTTGTTTAATGTGTGGCCTAGTGAAGGTCCTCACATGCTGTATTTGGCCTTCAGCAACAAAAGTGCTCCTTTTTACTGCAAGTAAAATACTAAACTACTTTACGGTCATGATATTCTATGAAGATGGTACTCTTCTATAGCTCTCTTGCTGGACAATTACAGAGTGATTCCTCTTCAGATCATTTCAGTAGTTAGAAGTTGTTAAATCTCACTTTCCTGAGGCATGATTAGTGTTTCTGTAGAATCTGAATACAGCTACAGTTGTAGACAGCAACCCACCTGCTTCATTTATTATTATCATTATTATTATTATCATTTTTCTCCATTTGAGCTTTATTCTGACCCAAGAATGTATTGCATTGATCTGAAAGGTAGGAATTTGCTAAATTTGAGGTAACTGAGGGTAGAAGAGTGTATGTGTAAACTGTTGAAATGTATGTGTTGATATGAGACTGGAACTCGTTGCCCAGGGAGGTTGTGGAGTCTCCTTCTCTGGAGATATCCAAGACCCACCTGGACACCCACTTGTGTGTCCTGCTGTAGGGAACCTGCTTTGGCAGGGGGGCTGGACTTGATCTCTGGAGGTCCGTTTCAACCCCTACGATTCTGTGGTTATGAGTAGTTTTTAGATGCAAAGGAATTAAATTCCTCCTTGATCATGAAAGTAATAAAATGGAAGAACACAACTTTAACTCACAGTGTTGCCCCCTGTTGAAATTACATCAGACAAAAATGAGTAATAAACCAATCTCATAATAATGTAATTGCTTTATGCAATCATGTTTGTAGGAAACTCTTCAAAATCAAGAGAAGACATTTATCTTCTCTTTTAATGAGCGCATGGGGAAAGTAAATTATCTTTGCAAATCTTATTCGAAAAAGAAAACTAACTGTCTAGCTGTAGTTAACACAGTACAGCATCACATCTTAAATGTACTGTTTTGGTTTGATCTTGTGCTTTTTGGCATTCGTTTCTCACTCCTAATGATTACAGAGTTAACATGTCCAATCAAAACTACAAAAGACAAGGCAAAAGTAATCTCAACTTTTGGTATTAAAAATTATTACTTGATATCGTATATGTAGTATAGATACAAATAATGTTTTATCTGAGTATTGCTTTCTCCTTATTGAAAGGACACTATGAACAAATGAACTATTTGATATTGTTGTGACCAGAGCTGCTAATGTTCTCTGTTTTCTTCTTAAAAGAATGTGGTGTGATTTAGGTTTATGTAATGATGGTGAAAAAAATGAAGTTCATGTATGTTTTCTAGCAATATAACTGAAAGGTTACTTTGAAGAAAAGAAAGCACATTTCAAGGCAGTGTTGTAATATACAGTCACTTTTCTGTCCTACTGTAGACTTACCAATTTTATCAGGTCTTCAGTAGGACAGAAGGAGGAACAGAAGTTCTTGTAAAGGCGAGAAATAATACACCTGGCAGCCTGTTATGTTTTAGTGTCCTCTCTGTTCTTCCCTCTCCTTCTGCTCTTTAGTATAATCTCTCAAGTGCTCAAGTCTCTTATCTTTCTCTCATTCTTGTATACCATTTTTAATAATAAATTATTTAGTGAGGAGTACTTTACTAATACAGTCATTTTGTAATTCTACAGCTTTCCAAATCTGAGACTGTATTATTTCTAGTGGTTCATACCTTTCATTTGACCCTAATGGACAGAAATCAGTGATAGAGACTACCTTATTTTCAACAATTTGCTAAATAGCTTAAAGCATCTCCAAATTTCCACTGATCAACACATAGCCACTCTACAATCATTATTACCATTATTGATGCCGTGTAAGACTAATTATCCACCTATGTATCTTGTAATTTTTGTGGAGTTGAAATGAATGTGTCCTAAAGGCTTTGTGAACGTGTCACGTTACAAAAATAAGCATTCTTAGAACTAACTGATACTATCAGGTAGTATTTTTGTATGCCTTTAAAAAGTGTGCAATGGTGAGGAGAAAAGCTTTTTGTCAAAATGAAAAAGAGCCCTTTGAGATGATCCATCTCATCAAAATAAGCGTGACAGGCTTTAATATCCTTAATATATTCATACCCACACATTAAAATGTTGTACATTTTTCATAATTATGTTCTGCAGTAACTCCATTTGTGTGAACTCTCTGGAAGAAAATGGAATTAATTATCCACCTGGTTTCACCTCCTATCTGAAAAGTAACAATTCTAGACATTGTCACGGTTGCTGGAATAAGGCTTGTTTTAACTCTTCAGTAATAATGTGTAAAAAAATCCAATTTTATTTTTTTAGAAGTAATAATCCCAGACTTGGGTAGTCTTGATTCTGAGAACTGTGTAGTCCTATGAGATGCTGAATGCTCTCAAAACTTGCTCCATTGGTTTGAGTGGGTAGACGTTTATCATGTTGCAGGGTGTTGAGAGTTTGAGATCTCAGAACAAGTTCAGATTAAGGTTATTGTGTCTTGAATTCCCGGGCTACTCTTGAAAATGGGTTAAGCTGTGTGATATGAGTGTGCTCTTATTTTGGAATGATACAAAAAGCTGTTACACTGAAGAACGATATCCCTATAGAGCTGCTTCCACTTTATTAAGTTGAACATTAGAAATGCAGGAAGCTAAAAGATCTTAAATATTTAACAGAAAAAAAAGAGTGGACAGTCTACAGAGTGGACTGTGAACTCAAATGTCCTTCTCATCTGAGTAATTTTATCATTCACTGATTGACTAAAAGCCCATTTCTGATATCCTTCGAGCAGGTGAAGGGGCATCTTTTACAGTCACTTTACAGGCTTCGTACACAGATGCCCTTTATTTGGTTCAAAATGAGAAGCACGCTGTGTGTATTGGTGTTCATTTGCATTTGTTCATAGACATCTTTTTGACAAGACGTAGCTAAAATTCTTTGATAAAATACTAAAATTTAGGCTGGTTCAAACTGGAACTTTTTCCGTAATCCATACTGATTTAAAGACGTCTGATGTACTAAGTGCCATCTAAAGTCTGCTTGCTTTAATAATGGCTTCCAAGATCCAAATTCATGTGGACAACCTTGGTCTAACCACCAAGATTTTCAAGGATTTGAAAGCCTTGAAAGTCCTGATAGTACAAACTCTAAAAATTTTGTTAAGTCTTGGAACTTAAACTCTGTGATCTTAAGAACAGAATTGCTGAGTCAGACCAAAAGTTGGTTTAACGTAGGTATCCTGTCTCTGACAGTGTCCAACAGCTGTTGTTTAGAGAACGCACATAGAAAAAATGGAATTATGAAGTGGTAGAGAGAGATTATCTTTGTATACATCCTGATTAAGTTTCCAGTTTCCAGGGGTGGTTCTTTTGGATATTCAGACCTATAAGCTGCCTCTGGGCTGCTGAGTTCAATAGCCTTTAGACCTTTCTTCTTGTGAAATTGCCTTTTACTCTTATTACTTTCATTTCTATTTAAACATTTTGAAACGAAGTTCACATTTTGAAAAGAAGTTAATATTCTTTCTTAATGATTATTTTAAATTTTTCTTACTTCTATTCTAGTGTAGTATTGGCTTAAACTATTGATACGTAATGGAGCTTTTTATTTCTAAGCCAACATTTTAAACATGGTGCGCATCTATTTTGTTTTCCCTGCTCCCTGTCATAAATTGTTAAGTACAATATGTCTTTCTACTTGGCAGCTTTGTCAATTTGATTTATGTGTTAGGATATACTGTTATTATAACTGTTAGCTGGTATTAAATTTATTTCAATATCAGTGTTTCCTATGCAAAGGAATTTTTAATTGTGCTCTTTTTTAATTCTTTTTTTTTATGACTCTTTCAATTACAGTGTCATTACTCCATGAAGAAGGCAGCCTCTTTCCTGGGTATTGGTACGGAGAACGTTTACTTCATCAAAACAGATGAAAGGTAAGCAAGCAAAAATCATTGCTGTGTTCTCTGAGCTTTTTGAAATGCAGTAGTGCTGTACTAACCAACTTATTTGAATGTAACTGAAAAAGTTTTAAATCTGTGTCCCTTAGAGGTAAGATGATACCTGAGGAACTGGAGAAACAAGTCCAACGGGCCAGGAAAGAGGTGAGAGGGGGAGAGAAAGCGTGAAAGAGAGAGGAGGAGCGTTTGCAGACTGTGTGCTTGTGTCTGAGTGAAAGGAAGGAAAACTATGAGTGAGTGAGATCTTAAAAATAGAGCAGTTAATGTACCAGTGTTTTTCTTACAGGTGCAATCCATTTGCCCCAAACTTGTGGGGCAAGCCAAGGCTCTCAGGTGTTACATTGTTCTGGGGAGTGAAATTCTACAGGGCTTTCACAATTAATGAAAGCCCTCAGTACAACATTACTCTGAAGTATTTAGCACGTTTCATCTAAGAGTAGGATTTCTTTTGCCCTTGATCTTTATTAAATAAAATGGATGCAGTATCTTAAAAGGGAAATGAAAATTGAAGGTTTTTCATTATGATAGCAGCTATTGTGCCAGCTTCTGCAGTGAACAAGAGTTGTAAGATATGGCTTGGTCTCTGAAACTGTCATACATGCTGCAAATTCTAATTTGTGTCCTTCTTAGTCCTGTCCTAAGAGTGCAGAGATTCCATTGTGCCTCTTTTCCCACAGACACTTTGCCAACCAGAAAGTGAAAGGGCAGGAATTGGAAGTGTATTGATGTTTTGTTTGGACAACATTAATACACATCCCCACAGTCTGTAAGGTAGCGCTTACTGTAGTCATTGTAACTTATTTTAGAGAGTTTGGAGGACCGAATATGGCTTCTAAGGCGCAGAGTATCTTCTTTTGGCATGCTTATGCCACCTCATTTCTTGCTTTAGAGCAGAAGGATTCGGATCTCAGCCCTTAGTCCATGAGCTGAGAATACTAACAAGCTAGTGTATTGTCCCTTGTGTGGATGTTGCCTACCATGAGATCCTACTTTGGGAGTTAATGTGGCTGATAGAAATGGCACGGCACTGCTATCCTGTCATGCACTGGTGTGGCCACAATTGCATTAATTAAAACCTTCCTTAGATACATCTTCTGCCAAATAACCATCTCCCCTTTGGGTTTGACACTAGACAGAATAACTAGTGATACATGGTGTCCTTAATTAGCTAGCAAACTCTTCCTTTCTTTATCCATGGAAGACAGTCTGTACTTTGCTCATTTGAGCAATCGGGAGGGGGGAGACGGGGGGGAGGAGGGAAGAACTGAAGTGTGGAGCAAGAGAAAGCAGGCAGACAGGAGAATGAGCTCTGTGCTCTGGAAAAACGTTTTCTTGTTGGTTTTTTTTTGTGTGTGTGATTTGGTGGTTATTTAGAAAGATCATCTGGTATTTATGTTGTTAAACAAAGAAGTCAGCCTCAATTCAGTTCTGTGCAATTTGAAAACAATGTTCTATATTAACATCTGCTCATAGGTGTGCTACCTTTGAGAAACACTCACTGTTTTGCTTGCCTTTTGATGGAAATTACAGGCATTTTGGAAATTTTTCATTTCACCTGAGCTTCCATAACTCTATCTGTCCTTGATAAAGTACTGTTTTACAACTTTTTACAGAAGGACACTTCAGTGAATTACAGTAAATATTCTAATGACTCTTAAACAAGAGGATGTATTCATTAGTGACAAGAACACAGGATGTTCACTGGCTCTGAATAGGGAGAGTCTTAGTCCTGTTTTTAGAGAATTTAGTCAAGAACATCTATTTAACTTTATTGGTGAGAATAAAAGTGTGATTCTCTTCTTCATAGAAAATTGCAATGGTAACTATAGTTTTTTGAATTTGTAATGGTCCTAAACTTGTCCCCATATTTTGTCAGGCTGCCTGCTGGCAGCTGGGCAGGCTGTGTGATTGTGATGTAGCTGTGGTTGAGGAAATTGGTAAGAGTAGTAAGAGAAACTGTTAAGTGCAGCAAATAAGTCTTAGCCTCACTTGAAAGTGTTTTGTATTTGAGCTTCAGGTTCTTTTGTAAGTTTGACTTTTGTTGTAGGCTGTAGTAAGAATGAATGACCAAGAAGTGAATTACAAGCTGGTAATTCTTTGTGTGTGGGATTAATTTTAATTTATTCCAATGCTACTTTTCATTGCTTTAGCAAATTGTAGGGAAACTTTAAAGTACAAATGCATCATAATTATGTGCTATTCTAAGCGTCCTCTACACTGTTAAAGAATTATGGGGCCTGGAGCACGTCTCCTGTGATGAAAGGTTGAGGGAGTTGAGATTGCTTAGAGAAGAGAAGGCTCTGGGGAGATCTTGTTGCGATCTTCTTTTACTTCTTTTACAAGCAGGAGAGTGACTGACGTATTTTACAGGTAGATAGTGATAGGGCAAGGGGACATGGATTTAAACTGAAAGAGGGAAGGTTTTTGATTAGATGTTAGGAATAAATTCTACACTTAGAGGCTGGTAAGGCACTGGCACAGCTGCCCAGAGAAGTTGTGAATGCTCCATCCCTGGAGGTGTTCAAGGCCAGGTTGGATGGGTTCCTGGGCAGTCTAATCTTATGATTGGCAGGGGGTTTAGAACTAGATGATCTTTGAGGTCCCTTCCAACCCAAGCCATTCTGTTTTTCAATGAATTATAAAACTATCAGAATGTAAATGTGAATCAACGAATCAACCTGTTTGGCTGTTGTAGATGTTTAAAAGTGGCAACACTTAAAAAAAAAAAATAAAAATGAGGAAAACAAAGATCAGATTTCAGTTAAAGTGAAGCTACATGGAAGACTTGCACTTAGAGTTTGATTTCCATCTGATGTCTGATTGCAGTGAAACTACTCTGAGTTACATCAGCACACAGATTTACGTCATCTGTGGGATTTAACTCACTGCAAGTGAACTTCAGGGATCCAAGATTATGCAATTTAGTAACAACTTGGTGCTGCTTCTATAGCTGCACTGTCATGTTGTGAGCCAGATACTGGAATGAGCAGAGTAGTTGCTTCAGCATGAACTTACAGCTCATGAGAATGGACAGTCATTGCTGGGATTTATACCCTCAATTTCATGAAGTTATCACAGATCCCTTCTAATCTTTAAACTGTCAGATTTCCAGTGGTCTCTCTGCTGTGGTTCAGTTGCCATCAACATCCCTTCCTGTTTTCTAGATGGTAAGAAGCAAGAGGGTAGGACTTGGCTGTACACGGGGCACGGGGGTCAGATAGCAACAGTCAAGTTGTGCTGTATGCCAGTGCTGCCTTCCCTTGGCAAAGAATGTAGGCATTGTAGGGGGAGCACAAGTGAGTCCCTGGAGGCATGAGTCATTTCCCAGCAGGGGTAGCATGCTGGCTGTACTAAAAGCTTGATTTGTGTTTGGCATAATGGTAGGAAATTGGATGGTAAAATATGGAAGATCAAGAAATGGAAATCAGTGTATAAAAAGGGATGTTAAATATCCAGAGTGCTTTCATCTTGATAAAAGTGGCATCTGTCAAAACAGTCTGAAGCTGTCTGAACCAGAGCAGTCTGCCCTGTGATGGTGTTAGCTGGAAATGCCTTTTTTTTTTTCTTTTTTCTAAGAGTCAGCATTTTTATATTCAGGACCTTCTTTATGAGGCTCTCAGTGCTGGGAAACTAAAATGTAGACTGTCACATCTTTGTCCTACTTTTCATGACCTTGTTATACTTCAGCTTTCCATATATACTGAGAGAAATGAATGGTGTGAATGACAGTTTTTTGTTTTGAATCCTATTGCAGGGGTCAGCACCATTTCTTGTCTGTGCTACTGCAGGCACAACAGTACTGGGAGCATTTGATCCTCTGGATAAAATTGCTGATATCTGTGAAAAGCATCACCTCTGGCTTCATGTTGACGTGAGTTTGGACACTGTGTGCTTTTCTTTAGCATTGCTTTTTCTTTTACAATTCATATCTTTCTTTGACTGTTGATGTTTCTGTGTTGTAGTAAGTTGGACTTAATTAACTTTTTTTTTCCAGAGAAAACAGACATATATATCCTTATTTGTCTCTGCTGCCTATGCTGAAAGTCAGAAAATGATTTGGTTGTGTCATGCAGTTGAGACTTTCTTGTCATCGTCATGCTAGTTTCAGATGATTTTAAGATCAATTTCTTTTTCCTTCTTGCTACAACCCAAAATGCTTCAAGGATGACTATATACTAAAAGAACCACATTCCTATGGGGAATGGACACATTAGAAAGGTGGTGCATCATTCATACAGGTTGAAATAAAGGTATTTCGGCTTCAACCAACCAGAAATTATTCTGTTTCAGTTTCAGATTTTAGTTTCCTGTACATCCCCTTAAGGTTTCCTAAATTGTTCAGAAATTTTTCTTGTCTCATTTCTTTTTATTTTTAGTTCTAGATTTTAAAATCGATTTGTGAACCCTTTTGGAATAATCACTGACCCTTTTTATTACTGGCATTATAAAATCAGTTCATGAACCTCTTTGGAATAATCATTGAGACTATTCATTACCTGAAAGAGGTAGCTGCAAGTGTGTTTTTCTAAAACTAGGCTTCTTCATATTTTCTAAAACTGCATTCTTTTTGAAGTGACAATGCCATGAACTCAGAATATCTATACCAAAATCCAAGGAATGATGAGAATCTGGAGCAACTTAAGAAGAGATTTTTTTAGATCTGCTTTAAATTTTTCAAGTGTTTTATGTTAAGCAGTTAAAGAAAAAAAGACAGTTCATATAAAACTGTCTCAGACTTGAATTACGTCTTGGTATGTGTGAGTCAAAAGAGTTTTCTTACTGACTTGGAGGCAAAGATAGATATAGAATTTAGTCCTAATATTTCAAGTGTCTGCAGAGCCTCCTCCTCGTTTTGTGCTGGTGAGGATTACCCAGCAGGTTTTACAGCAGAAGTGAAGAATTCATGTTAGGTGCTAGTCTCTTGTGTATCTGTTCAGTCAGTGAAGAGATGGGTGTATTCCAAATCTCTGTTGGAATACTCATCTAGGAGGTGAAACTGCTGGAGGCATCTCCAGTGGCCATGGGAGAACCATGAGCACTTTCCTAATCTACTCCCTGTAGCTGAATAACTAAAGGTAGGTGTATATACTGGGGCAATATTCTGAACTGTACTACATAGGCAGTTGCTGGTCTTCTGTAAAAAACTAAATTTTCCTTCAACTTTACCTCTTGTTAAGCTAAAAGGAAAATGTCAATGAATACCTTAGTTAATTTTCTCTATTTTAAAAGTGACTGTCAGATGTTAACTGATTACCACAGAATAACAAATGTACAGCCATAAACTGGGTAGTTTATGGTTTTGAAGACTCATTTTTCTCTTAGGATGTGATTCATGTTGTTAACCTTTCAATGAATTCTCAGCCTTTCTTGGGAGTTCTGTCAGTATTTTGTCCATCTTTTAATTCACGCTCAGGTGAACTGTCAAGAACTGAGTGCATTGTTTCTTTATTTCTGTTTAAAGTTTGTAACTGTATGGAAATGGAATAAAGGGAAGAGACTGAAAGCTTTGTATGTAAGTGACGTAAGGCATATCTATATATACAAACATGCTATGATAAAAAGATCAAACTGTAAGTTGTAAATGTGACCTTTTCTTCACTCACAGCAGTATTTGAAATAGATTTACTGGAATAATATAGAAAAAGTAGGGATCAAGCATCTGCCATTCAGAAATAGCATGTAAGAAACACAATGAAAGGTTTGATTTTATTTTTTTCTTTACTTTCAAGCAAGCCAACCTCCCTCTAGCCTTATAGTCAAGAACATTATATTAAATCTTTGAAGATCTGCATTCCTCTGGAAGATTTATCTTCCAGTTGAATGCTTTACACATTGTGAGGTCTCATTTTTATGGCAAGTACTGCTTCTTTGTCAGTGAGTTACTGCCATAACTTTGGAGGAAAAAAAGATACGGTACCATTAAAACAATCATTTAAAAACAAAGAAAGCTTTAATTTAAGACTCTTATCACTGATGAGAATCAGGATTATCTACCACAAATGATCTCAAGAACTGTCTGTGCAGTTTTATTCCATGAAATGTCAGTGGCATTATTTCCAGATTTACACTGTTTTATCTCATTTCAGAATATCTTCTGATACAAAAAATTGATATATTTGCCTCAGGGAGACTCTTCTCATTAAATATGAAATGATAAAGTTCATGATCCTAAGAAAGGGCAAAAGGAGAAAATCAACATAAAATCAGCAGGCTTCAGGAAGATAAATTTTAGTACAGTCAAAAACAGTAGGTGAGTTCTTTCATGGATACAGACCTGAAAAGGAGGTTAAGAAAAACTTTTTGAAAATACCAGTAAGCCCAAACTCTCAGCAGTCAATCAACAGCCAATGCAGAGACAGTATTCTGTACGCATTGCAGCATTCATACAATGGTCACGGCAATAATCTATAATACATCTATGAGGTCATTCTTTATTAGTTATTTGATGTCATCAATATGCACTCAAGCTTGAGCACTTTTGTATGTCCTGTATTGTGTACGTATATAGCTTTAAACACAGGGGTGTTACCTCCCTGCTGGTCCTTTACAGTTTTTCCCATGGCTAACCAGAGCAGAAAAGCTGTTTTAACCTATTATCCATGCTTAGGTAGTTAGTTTAATCACATTGCAAACACCCAGTGACTTCCATTGTTTGCTGTGATTTCTTACCTATGAAAGAATCATTTTCTCATTGCATGGGACACAGCTGATCTTCATGTGTTTTGAACTACTCTGTATTTTTCTCAGCTGGATTTACAGAAACCAAATGTGCCCATCTAGGTTGGTCAGTGTACCTTCCTTCTCTAGCCTCATGCATGGAGAAGAAGCTGCTAACTTTAGTGTATATTAGCAATAACTCATGGAAATTATCATAAGAAGGCCAGAGAAATGCTACAAAACTGCAACTGTGGTAGTGAATGAAAGTCTGGCTGGAAAATCATACTCAGAGAGCAGCCATCAGTGATTCACTGCTGAAGTGGAAGGATATTTTGAGTGAACTTCAAGAAATATATATCCTAGGTTATGTTATCCAGTATTTTTATTAATAACTTAGATGAAAAAGAATCCACTAGCTAAAAATGAAGATAACATAAAACTACAAGAGGCAGTGGGAGGACAGGATTAGAAATTTGAGATCTTGACAGCTTGGAGAAGAAAGTGGAAAAACTAGGTTACAGTTCAATAACGTTATTGCTCTAGGTTTAAGCTGAAATAATCAGCTGCACATAGAGCTTGGAAATGTTGGCTAGATAGCAGATCTCCAGAAAAAGATATGATGTTTGCAGTGCATCACAGATTAGCAGCTTTAAGCTTTTGCGGATAGGGATAAATATCTTGACAGCTTCTTTGAATAAAAATACATAAAATAATCCTTTCTGCTTGGTGCTCCACCTGCTATATCCACTGAGTCCAAATCAAAAGCTACATTTCAAGAAGGGCTTGTTACGAGCTACTGGTCATATGTTGTTTTACAAATAAGTCATTCTTCAACCAATCCCATGCACACAATTATTTGCCATAACTGGGCACTGCACTGCACCTTCCCCGTGTCCTGGTTTCAGGCAGTACCAATCACACGCTGCTGTGTGGTTGTTGTGAGCAGTAGGTGTGCGCTTGGGGCTGGGCTGGGCACTCAGTGGGGCAGAGCCACCACCATGATGGCACAGGGTAGGTGATGGCCATAGGGTGGGCTTGGCCAGGCCTCTTGCAACCTTCAGGTTGCGGGTTGGACATGGCTGAGCTGCTGCAAGGAGGAAAAGAAGACCATGTGTTTCCCATGGTCACTATAGATAGCAGAGGTAACAGTGTTTAGGACCGACATTTCATTCTGTAGGTTTTTGGTGGTTAAACACAAATCAGGTGGTAAAGTCTTGCAAGCTCCATTACTCTTTAAAAACAGGCAAAGCCGGTGATTCTCAATCTTCATAGGTGCTTTCTTGTTCCTGGCCTTGTATCCCTAAGCGCTTCATCTGTGAACTGGGCAAATAAACATGAAGCATAAATTTACCTAATGGTACTGTGGCTCCAGGACACATTGAAAGGTGATGGAGATGCACAGCCCTGCAGTGCTATTGTACCAGTGTGGAAACTGTTGAGTCAGGGCCTGAAGCACTGATTGACCACCTGAGGCGAGCACTGAGTCAGCCATGGAGCACAGGTGAGGGCGATTCAGCTGTGTGATGGAAGGGCTGGAGCCTGGCTGCACTTCTAGACTCCATTTAAAGGCTGACTCCAGGGGGAAGGGTTTCTTTCTGGAGATCCCTCCTTTTGGAGTTTTCTATTGTGAGTCTAGGACATGGGTGAGCATTTCATTTTTGATTGTCTCTCTCCACCATGATAACCTTTCTAATTATGAACCTGTAAGATGCCATTCTAACTATACCTCTGTTCTACCTGTACATTTGTTAATTGTACATACTTCTTATCCAGATCTTTAGAAGCAGTTTTTAAAATGGGGGCAGATAGAAGTGCCAACAGTGTTGCTTAGGCAGCAGTTGTTAATGTCTCTCTGCACTTTATCTTTCATTTTGCCACTGTTCACAAGCTGGGTGTGTTCACTGCTTATTAATCTACACAAATGTTGAATGTTTGGCAGAAGTGAGATGGCTGATCCTGTCTCTGGAGGTAGGGCAGAGTGGGACGAGCTCTTGTGAGCTTTTCTAGTTCTGTTTTATAGGACAGCTTGAAAGTGCCAACTTTTTCAAATACTTTGGTTGCAAATTTTTAAAAGAATTATTGTATGTTATTCTGTTGATTATGAATTGTGAAAATTGGGGAATAATTTCATGGCTTTTCTGGCTTTTTTTTTTTTTTTTTTTTTTAACAAGAAGAGCAAAATTTGTCAGTAAATAGGAAGATCATCTTGTCTGGGGTAACCCAGTTTTACATCATGGTTCTGCCGTAAGCATAATGTGGAGTTAGTTGATACAAACAATTTTCTCTCTTATACTGTGGAATATAGATAGAACAGCAGCCCTATTCTCAGCAAGAATATTGTGAGCATGGCAACATAAAATATGATGTGGTGTTTGTGTACAGCATTAATGAGAACTAATGATATGCATGCATTAGGACAGGTTATTAACTGTTCATTTCCCTTGCGAGTCTTTATTGTGCTTGCTTCCCAAAGACAGCAGATCTTACTCCTAATGCATAGCATGTGAAGCTAACGATTCATTGATTAGCTTTCACAGCTGTTTTTCTCAAGCAATAAAGAAAAACCCAAGCAAAGATACAAGAAGCACATGTGCCCCCAAAACTACCCAAAGCCAAGCAAGCATGAGTTTACCATACTTAAATCAAGAATCTTCACAGTGGTGATTTTTTTTCTTCTTCATTAACCCAAAATATGTGGGTTTTTTTTGTTTTTTTGTTTTGTTTTTTTTTTTTTTTTTTTTTTTTTTTTTCCAATAAGCTGAATTTGGATGTTTTGTGGACTGATGCCTTCTCTGCATCTCTGGGGAGTGTTGCTTATTTCCCAGGAACCTATATGTGGATTCTTTTTTCATAAATGCTGATAATTCTTTTTTCAAGCTTAGTATAATTTCTCAAATACAGTATGTGTCCCTAGATAAATGTTGTTTGAGAACTGGAGATATACTGCAGCTGGTGGGTGATATCTGGTACTTTCAGATTCACAGAGGAGAGTCACTTTCCTTAACTTGAAGTATCCAAAAGTTAAGTGTGATATATGCTTGTTTAGGCTCCTTCTGGAGTGCATGGAGAGAGACATGTGCAAAAGATGTCACTCAAAGATAGGCATCTGGAATAGATAAGAGGATATAAGAGTTTCAGTGGGGAGCTACTCACTACAGAGAATGCCTCACTGATGCTTAGACCACACTCCTGGTTCTTAGATGACCTGAGATTTAAAAATTTTAAATGTGATAAAACATGGCAACTAGTAACTAAATGAAGCATTATCAGAGAGCACTAAATACTTTATAAAAATAACATTGCCTTGGCTCTGTAAATTTTCCAACAGGCTTCTTGGGGCGGCTCAGCTTTGATATCAAGAAAGCATCGCAGACTTCTTCATGGTATTCAAAGGTAAGGCAGTTTTAGTTCATGGTCACTCTTATCAGGGACTGAGATGGACAAATGTGGCCTAATGGCCCCTACGAAAGCTGTGTTTTCCAAAATATGTACTATTATTACTTATGGGGGGGGGGGGGGGGGGGGGGTAGAAGGAAAATCTGATTTATCTACTTGGAATGCATTTAAGCAGTTTTGACTCGAGTATCAATGATTATAGGTGCAATTTCTGTGCCTTCTTACCTTTCTCCCTTTGTAAATTTGTAGGGCAGATTCTGTTGCCTGGAATCCCCACAAAATGCTGTTGGCAGGAATTCAGTGTTGTGCTCTTCTGGTGAAAGACAACTCTGTAAGTCCTTCCATCTTTTTTTTTCTCTTTCTCCTTTTTAAATGTAGTAGAATGTCATTGCTGTAATGTAGAAGTGGAGATGAAAAGAAAGCAATTGTTAGCCAACTTTACTATACTGCAGTACAAAGGCTGAATGATGTTAACTGATACTATTTTCCATTTCACTAAATTAATAAAAATTAAGAGAGCAGGGCCAAACAGATACAAGTCACTGTACACATCACTGGTCAAACTTTGCAGCTGGTGCTCTTCCTAGTTAGCTTCTGTATATGATTTACATTCAGAATTGAGTATTTTGTTGGCTGGGTCTGCAGTGCTTAAACACCAAGTCAAAGTCTTTAGAATAGCCATAGCCATTGGGACTGCAGTAGTACTGTGTCATCGTTTAAAGAGTGCCATCTACACAGAACTACTCTTTGCATCTTCTTACGTGGGTTCACCAGAGTGAGAAAGTAGAAGGATAGTTGTGGGAGTTATATTCAATCAAAGTTGCTGAGCCTTGTTTTCTCAAATCTACCTGTTTTTCCTCTTCAGCACTAGGGTAATTTAGGCTTTCTAAAAACTATGAGTAGTTAAAAGATCTAGCAAGCAAACAAAGCTCTGATGACAAGTGTTGCAAAAAATGACTTGAGTCTGCAATGTGATGAGTCTTTATGGAATTCTTCTATCTCAATAAAGAAAACAGTAAATGGTTATTTAAAGTACCACTACAAATTCAGCCCTGCAAAAGCTTATGTACATTGTTACCATGAGAGTTTTAGCTTGTGCTTGGCTTTATCAATGACTGAACATCATGAGGATATGAAGTCCCTGAGGTTTACATAGCTGTTTTGTGGTCATGGTCTGTAAATTAGTTTTAAAAGTTCCTGTCAAAACAGCTGATGGTTTCTATTCAGCTGTGAGTTATCTGTCCATGTAACTGATTACTAACTCTTGGTAGTAAGAACAGATGAGGTCTAAAGGGCACGGATACTAATCAGTGCTCTCTTGGAGCAGTTAATTCCAAGTTGTGGGCAAGACGTGATAGAAGAACAAGACGTGATTCCTCATTTCCTTAGGCTGGGGTCTGTGGAATTAAAGGGGATAGGTTCCAGGACTATCTGTCAGTCACTTTATCTTTATTCCAGACTGAAAAAGCAGCATAATAGAGTTATTGACTAAGGTTAATGTAGTCTCTAAGTTGCAGGCTTTGGAAGAACTCAGCACTGTATTTTTAACTAATTAGACCGAATATATAGATAGATGTAGCCTCAGGTAATGATTACACTACTTAGGCTGCATACTGGAAACTTCTCTGGAAGAGAGAGGAAAGAAATGGAGAGGAATGAAATATTTTATCAGTGTTGGCATTTAGAGTCTCTTTATAAACACTGTTCCAACTCCAGGACTTTGATAGCCTTTGTATTCTTGCGTAGTGTAATATCTGCTAGAGCACTCCTATTCAACTTCTAAATCACAGTTATGCAGTGTTGTGTCAGAAGTTCTTGTAGAGATCAATCCTAGGCAGTTGAGAGGTGAAATAACAGAAGTGTTACTGATCATACAATCAGATTCTGTAGTACAATGTGGTGTGGTCCGGAAAGTGGAAGAGAGGGTCTTACATTGTGTTTAACTCCTTGAAAAGTGGCATTTAAGCATTTTGTACATGAAGCAGTGTAAACCTTGTATGCAAACATGAGTGTGTGCTAATTTGGGGTGCTTTCTTATCAGTCACTAAGGAAAATGAAATGCACGTTTAAGACACTTCACCAGAAGGGCCTTGCTTCACTTTGATCCCCTCTATACCAGATCCAGAGCAGGGAGTTGGATCCAGTCTCTTTTTTTTTTTACCATTAAAAATACTATTCACACTCTGGTATGAATAGGGAAGGATGTGTTTTCAGTTCTTATTTTGAATCGTTTTCTACTGCTCCTTAATTACTTATGTCTGTTGTCACAGATGAAGTCAACATGTAAATATGAACGTAATCCCCTCGCTCTATGAGTAGGATGCTGAGGTGGGAGCTGGAGGAGTTTAGCACAGATCGCTCTGTTAGTAAATGTTCAAGTAGCCTCAAGAGGTTAGTTTCTGAAATGATGAATTCTTCAGGAAGTCAGACCAGAAAAATGTTAAGCACTGACATTAACTGCTGCTGTTGTATCAAGCCTTAGCTCCCTTCTGAAAGCTTCATTAAGGAAGTTTTGTAGGCTTGACTGTCCATTTGATTAAAGGTCCATTTGGAAACTGAAGATAATATTAGCATTGGAGTTGGGTGATTTTAAGTGGACAAAATAAAGCCTTTCAGGTCTTTTTCTTTTTTGAAGTAAAGACCAGGCTTGGTATTTTACTTTGTTTCAACGGATGATCTTCATGATCTTGAGAGAGAATGATCTGATAGAGTAGTAACATCCTGTTTTCCTACTAGCAGCAGCAATAGTGACTGGTTTGGTTGTATTATTATACTGGATTATTATTATCACTATCATGTTTTTTCTTTTTTGCCCCGTAGCATCAGTGAAGCTATGTACTTTAGCAGTGCTGATAATCTGAAGACATTGCAGCTAGATTTTTAGAATGAAATGCTGTATTTACATTCCTGTACAGACTTTTTAAAAACAATCTACAGGGAAATGTTGAGTAAGGAAATCTTCCAGCCTTCATGAAGCAAAGTTGGAGTGGTTTCCAAAGAAGACAGATTAAAAAAAGAAAGAAATACGTGTTTGACTTGATTAGAAGAAAGAAGCCCTTTCACCAAGGGAAAAGAGAGATTGGTTAGTACTCTGAAAGGGGTCAGATCAATGACAATAATTTCTCAGTGCTTAAATCACTCAAGAAATGCACAGCTATCACTTCTTCACTGCCATAACCTGAATAACTTTCATCACTTTTGTGACAAGATATACTTCCTCAGAACAGGCTTGTATTGCTCTGGTATGAATTGCAATGATTGTTTAAACATGGAGCTAGAGGGACTGATACTCTGAAAAATTTAGTGAGTGTACTTTGTTCTTGTATGTTTTTAAAATGCTATGAATCAGCCTGAGGTTGTGCAATAATCCCTTAAAACCTCACAGTTACTCCAAATAAAGTCCTTCAGGTCTTTGGATCCTTGCTGTAATCTATATAAATATGATTATTATCATGTATATAGATAACTAATATTTATCACAAATACCAAAGTTCTGTGACTCTTCAGATCTAGGTTAGATAATTAGTCATCCATTCTGGGGAATGAACAGAATTTTCGCTTATTGCTTAAAAATACAATCTAAAAGAATGTAGCTAACGAAGTCCCAGTTTAGCACAGAATGTTACTGATTCTGCTAGACATACCTACAGTGTAATCTCTTCCACATAATTAGCAGTGTCACAAAGATATCTAATTCACTGATTTTTTGTTGTTATCATTTTTTTTTCTGGAGCAGCTGCAGGAAGCACTCTGTTTCCCACGATTTCTATTTGGGGTTGATGCTGCTGAGAGCTCGTTCTTACCTCTTGAAGTGAATTACAGGGGTGGCCTTTTGTAGTGCACTGCTTTTGATAATTTTCAAATACGCCACTCAAAGGATTGTCCTTCTTGCTTTAGATGAATGAAATCAGGAAAATATTTGTCTTGGGAGAAAAAGCTATTCATGTTGTATTAATAAAATTCAAATTTACTTATTACTGGCAATGGAAATGGAAAGTTATCAGAAGATGTGCAGTAGATAAGTGGGTTCAATGAGGAAAAAGATGTTTTGAATTATGTACTGTAAGGAACTGGATTGGGTATGTATTGGTTTTGATATCAATAACTATTTATTTATTTGCAGTTAATTACAACATATAACAACAGTCTAGACTTGATCAAAACCAAGAACTCTTAGCAACTTATTGTGGAGTAGGGCTTTTATGAAAGTACACTTCCTTTTTCTGAAACTTTTAACAGCCTCAGTATAAGATAGAGCACTATAATTAGTTCTGATCAAAGGGTAGAAACAGATAAAAGATGCTGAAGGAAGGAAGAATCTCAAACTTGCAAATAAGTCAGTTCTAATGAAATGTTTGAGATTCTTCTGAGCTAACGTAGCAACTCAGTTGCTGTGTGGACAGTCATAGATGTCGTCTTGCAAATGGCAGCGTTGAGTTAGAAAGCATACATTTTCTTTCAGTTCTTTTATACTTTTCCTTCATTTGACTGGGAAAACAGAGATAACATTTAATGTGCACAGCATGTTTGAGCTTTTTTTACTTTTGCATCAACAGTGATCACAGAGTAACTGCTTTCTTGAGCAGGAAATTTGTCTTGGATTTTTTTTTTTTTTTTTTTTTTTCTTCCTTCTGTCCTGTACCCTATCCTGTAGCTTTTCCCTTACTCTTCCACCTTGCTTCTTGCATTGGTCTGGCATACTCCCTTTCCCTTTCACAAGACATTAATTTTTTTTTTTTCTCCTATCTGATCCAGTGATATGCCAGGGATGTAACTGCCTCTCTCTGGAGAGAGCAGCAGGATCTCTTGAGTGTGTTTTATTAGTAGTAAAATAAACAGATAGAAAAAGACCATCACACCAGCATGTCCTGTCAGTTTTGGAAGCACCAGGAGAGTAGGACGCTAACAGAAAGTTGAATGCCTGCAGAAGCAGTGGAGAAGAATTCTTCACGTTGTTTTTCTCCCTTTGTGCTATTCAGATGGACGTGCAGGGTTTCTTTTGTTTATGTTTTCTTTAAAGTATTGACAGAGGGAATTGAAAAAGCAGGGTCAGAAGGAGACTATTCTGTATGTGCCAATTGAATATTTCCAATTTTCATATATTTTTGGAGTTCTCTATCTTGAATCTTTTTTCTTTTTTTTACTACTACTAAAGTTACCAGCAGTATATTGCAAATAAATTAAGAACTACCTCCTTCTTTAAAAGTGATGTCAGCTACCACCATTTGGAATTCAGACTTGCAGCCAACACAGAGAAATGGCTGAAGTTGGTTCAGTTGGTTCAAACTGAGGGGTGGTGCTCAATTAAAAAATAATTATGGTGTTCACTAAATAGTGTAGCATCTTTTGCCATGTTGTGCCCTTGTTGTTTATTGTTCTCTGTTGTATGGAGGATTTCTAGTTCTCTTACACAGACATCTGAATTTCAGTCAGATGCTATAGCCATGTTTTTAACCTCACCTGAATTTCTATTCTAGTAATTATTTTAGAGATGTTTTTGTTCACCCACATGTAATATCCCTGACAAATCTATGACCCTGCCTGTCTCCTGGGCTTATTGGAGGGCCACTGTCACCTCTGACCTTTTAACTTCCCTTCTGCTAGCTCTTCTCTCTACTTTTCTTTCTTCAGTCAATGGCTACTCCTTTGTCTCTTTTCCTCCCCCTCACCTTTAAACCTAAAATAGCCTCTTTGCCTTCTTGGCTTTGTTCTTTGCTGGAACATGTCATGGTACTCATTTTTTTTGTCTGTTTTCTGCTGGTCATCTCTGCCTAGACAGCTTTTCAGAATTTGAGGGACTGTTGGAGACTGCTGACTAAAAATAATTTCATTAGTAATCCTTAATCAAGGTACACTAAAGTACTTGCTATTTTCAAGTTGTCTGATCTGTGAATGGAGACAGAAATTGGCATTACACTCATCTGTCACTGGTATTTCCCCTGAATCAGTCAGATAACAAACGCTAGATGCGCAGAAACCATCTACTGCTAAAAGCTAAACCTTTTGGTTTGGGGCTAAAACATTCTTCACACAACTAACTGTGCCATGTGTAAAGTTCTTTGGCCTTTAAGGAAAGAAGAAATATATTGAGCCATTTGTGAAAGCGTAAGAAACTCCTCAGTCTGTTGGGTTTTTTTTCTTTTTTTGACCTACAGGCTATCGCAGTGGACGCAGGCTTTTGTTTCTCTTTCTTCCCAATATGTTTATGTCTTTGGGGAGCTGTTTCTATGGTACCCACATCAGCTATTTCTTGAGATTTGAGGCAGAATTGCTCTTCAACCTGCAATGTTTTCTTGTGGTCAGCACTGACTTCAGTGGGTTCAGGCTAATCCAGCATTCTAAAACATAACCAGTGGTGAATGGTGTCTTGCACATGCACTTTTTTTTTTAACAGAGCGGTTGATTCAGACAGGGAAAAAGGATTTGGCTTGTGAGAATAACAAGTTTTAATACTTTCTTATCTAAACCTCTGCTGTGTTTCCAATAGGGCCTCCTGAAGAAGTGTTACTCTGCCAAGGCTGCATACCTGTTCCAGCAGGACAAGTTCTATGATGTCAGCTATGACACTGGTGACAAGTCCATTCAGTGCAGCAGACGTCCAGATGCATTCAAATTCTGGCTCATGTGGAAAGCATTGGGAACCACAGGCCTTGAGGAGAGAGTGAACAGAGCACTGGCTTTGGCTAGGTACCTCCTCATGTTTTTTGAATAGTCTGTTTCATTGACTGTCTGAAATGCTGACAGTGCTGACACTTCTTAGAACAGACCAAACTGTTACTTTTTTCCCCCTTTTGTTTCTACATAACATGAAGACAAATTAGTAGCAATAGCAATAATAATTAGTGTGATTAAATTTGCTAAAATATTTAATAGTAATTATTCCTTGTAAAAATAGGGATAGATGTTGGTTAAAAAAAGTGGATTCCTCTATCGATCTGTGGTGTTTAACGTTTGTGATATATGATCTAGGTATAGGGTAATGCTTACCAGTGTTCCCCCCACCTTCTAACTCGTAACTGTATGTTCTAGTATTAATGCAAAAGGAGCACTGTGTGCCAGGCTCTGAGCTGTGTCTAGTAAGAAGTAAATTTGCCATTCTTCTGTTCACTTAATTCCTCATGACTAAAAAACACAATGCCAGTGATGTTTGTGGGGAAATTCATACAAGGATGCTGCTAATGTTAGAAAGTAGTAGAACTACATGAAGACGGAGGCAGATTTTCTTTTTGAGGTAATGCATGCTTACTTTCATAGGTTTACAGAAATTCTTAATGCTTATAGTATGTTCAGTTAGGAGCTGAAATGTCTTTCTTTTATGGTAGTTAGTGTTTATTTTTTTTTCTTTCCAATTTTACTACTTTTTTGGTCTGACAACTGGATTTCACAAGTGAAATTCATGAAATTCTTGCTGGAAGGTTTCTAAAGTGGTGATGTCTTGGGAATAAACTCCTGTACACCAGTTGTTTTGTCTTCTAATGGAAGAGATAATATTGAAATAATGGCCCATTAAAAACAATTCACTTAAAATACTGTGATTATTCAGAATGTGCACAGAATGAACTGTATTGAAATCTTTGCCCACTCCTGGGCTACCAATATGTATATACCTATAGTGCACTACTGTAATACAAATCATTAGTATTTAAAGGCAGTCATCCATATCATATTGACATTTTATTTTTAGTATAAGCCACCAAGTTTAATAGAACTTAATGTTTACTGAAAATTAGAGGAATAGTGTCACTTGAACAAAGTCACTTAAAGGAGAAGTTGAAACATTCATGGCTTAAACCCAGAGTGGATTAGGAAAGAGTAAAGAGAGAATCAAAACCAGAGAAGCCCGGTTGAGCTCTGGCCTTATTCTCTCTGATTTCTTCAAAGCCACTAATTATTTTACTGATTATATGCCCTTAAAATCTTCTGATTAGATTGCACCTTGTATTTGTTCTGAAGCGTTGTACTGATCTATGTCTGTACAGAGTCTGTAATTCATTCCATTATCAGTAGTAGAATACAGCCTCATGAAGGTCACTGGCCAAAGTCATCTGACTGAGTGCAGAGTGATTAATGACTTCTCTCGGATCAATATTTTCTTTAAATGTTAGGATTCGGCTTCGAAGCTGAGTTCAATTCTAAGGAGCGACTGGGATTTTGTTTTGTTTCTTATTTTTCTGTTGCTTTAAGAAGAAAATTAATTTTTAGTCATTATCTGATGAAGTATATTCTTTGTAGTAACTGCATTGCTATCTTGAGTTTGCATGTACATGAGCACTTTGCAGCTGAGACATCAGGTTTACTGGGCATGATGCCAGGTTTCTTAACTACCCAACAGCTGTGCAGTCTTTATCCTGATTTGTTACAGTAGATTTTACTTTGCTATTCCTAAGATAGAATTTCAGTATTTTTGAACACAGACCTGGATTAATTCTGGAATTGATACGTTGGCTGCACAACTTGAGAGCAAGATTTGTTTTCTGTGGATAGGTAGAACAGCAAAGGTTTTAAAGTAATTGCAGTCATGTATTTCTGTTGCATCAGACTTTACTTATTGGCTATTCCATTAATTTCTTGTTGGTTTAGAGGTGAATCATGTTTTCAATATAATAGATAACCTTAATATATTAGATATAACTCTACCCAACTCTGCACTTTGTTTCAGCATATTGCAGTTTTTCTGCCTTTTTCTTCTTTTAATGACACCTACTTCTAACAGACGTATGTCTGCTTTCAATGAAGATTCCCACCCCTCACTTTCCATAAGGTTTAATCATAGCAAATAGCACTTCTCTGTGCATGCCAGTCCTCACTGAGATTCAAGCCCTTCTGACTTTCTCCAAATGTGATGTGATAATAAAATTCCACTGTCAGCCATGGAAAGATGCAGAGTAAATTGCTCCACTGCCATCAGATGAATTACAGACTCTGTGCAGACTCAGACCAGCAGGGCTCATTGGCAGAGCTTTAAACTAGGTTTAAAGGGGGAGGGAGGTAATAGCAAGCTTGCCTACGATAAGATATAGGATGACAGAACTAGGTTAGAGGGACAGGGTGCTAGTGGAGGCTCTCAGCCTGCTGCCCTGAGATGTGCTGTCGACACTGCAGTGCGACTGAAGTCTTATGACATTGAGTCAGGTGTAACTGAGGCAATAGAAGAAGACAAGACTAGACTCAAGGGAAATAATTCAAAGGAGTTACCTACCAAGAAATTGACAAGGCTGGTTACTCAGCTGAAGTGCCTCTACACAAATGCGCAGTAGAAAGGCTTCTACTGGTATGTCAACCAGAAAAAGAAAGCCCAAGAAGGAATGCCACCCCTCAGTGAGCAATACAGATGGGCTGGTAAAAACAGACAAGGATAGACAGAAGTACTAAACAACTTATTTCTCACAGTTGTCACAGGAAAATGTTCATTATACATCCCTCAACCAAATGGGTTGGAACGTGGAAACTGGGGAAGCAGTGTGATCTGTCTGGCCTTTGACATCATCACACATCTTTCTCTCCAAAATGGGAAGATATGGATTTGATGTGTGGACTGTTCAATGGGCAAGAACCGATTGCAAGATGGTACCCAAAGAATAATGGTCAGTGGCTCAATGTCTGGGTAGAGATGAGTGATGTCCGCCAGGGGTCAGTACCAGAGCCATGAGCTATCCTCATGCTTGCCTTTCAGTATGCCTCGCTTCCAACCTAAGGAGTAGTGTGAACATAAACAGCAGGGTCTGAATGGTCAGGGCAGAGAACACCCAGATCCCAGGCTTCTTACAATGAAGAGAAACATCTCAGCCATGCACAGTTCAGTGCAAGTCATAGAGCTGTGCTGCTGGGAATTGGCATTTTGTCACAGCAGTCATTTTATGGGAATGTGTGCTAAAAGGTAATAATGAGTCATATGCACAGTACTTGTTAATGATAAACAATGTGGCAAGTCCCCATGCTCAGTTTGGAAAATGTACCATCTAGAGTATTGTTCACTCTCTCCCTAGCCAATCTGTTTCTGCTGCGCCTCAGGCTTTGCAGACACAGCTGTGCTGGCAGTGTCCCTGTGAAGGCAGATTTCAGGGGTGTAAGTAGGACCAGGGGGGTTATTCTGACAGTATTTTTTTCCCTCTGGTAGTGAATAAAGGAATTATTTCTGTGATGACCAGCAAGGCAGCTGCAGGCAGGAAAATACTGAATGAATGCAACAGAAAAACAGGCTTATACAAAATCTGAAGCTTGATAGTCTTCATTTCGTTGCTGTTAGAGAGCACCTTTGTATAGAAGATAAAAATATATTGACACAGCAATGCTGTCTGAACTTAAGGGAGTTTCTTTGGAGTTTTCCTTGGGAAAGATGGGGGGGGGGGGACGGGGGACGGGACAGTAATGAGAGAAAAGCCAACCTGCTTTAGGAGGGGGTTGATCAGGGCAGCCTGATGTCATGGTTGGCAACTGTGCCCAGGGCAGAGGAGTTAGAACTTGATGATCTTTAGGGTCCCTTCACCAGAGGTTTCTTCCAACTCCTGTGATTCTGAGAAGCATTCGCTATGTCAAACTGTCCTCCTTGCCTCAAAACTCTGGACTGATATCTGCCAACATCAAAGTTGAGGTCATGTTTTTAAAAAATTGATGTTTGGATCCAAATGTTTAATTTAAATTGGCCTTTCTATTAAATGCTTTCTTATTCTCTTTCTTTTTTTAATCTATTTTAGTGCACTGTTAGAAAAGGATGTCCTGTTTAGTGCACTGTTAGAAAATGATTATTGTGAAGTCTCATTGAATGGAAGTGCACATTGTTATGTAAAATGTGGAACAAGGACAGTAGCAGAAAAACTGATGGGAACTTAAATTCTGGGTAAAACTGCAGGATAGTGGTGACAATAGTTGTAGTGCAAGGGATGTAAAAGTAAGCAGGGAATAAGACAGCAGCACAGCATCGGCACTTGAGGAAAAGAGGTTGAGGAGTTGATGGAAATAGAAATGGAAATTTGCATCAGAAAAATTCACAGCCTGATGTAAATAGGATCAATTTGTGCCATGTGGTCCACTGAAAATCTGTGCCTGAGGACAGAATTTGGCCTCTCCTAAGTGCTCGTTGGCTTGCTGTAGCCTTCATTTGTTTCTAGGAGCTGATAGTTACTATATTTTCACAGCAAGTAGAAATGAGGTTTAACTCTGTGATTTCTTCAAGGAGATTTGGGAAAGAAAAGGAGTGAAAAAAAAAGTGTTCAAGGCCTTTTTTCTTCCCTGTATGTACTGCATTGTTCTATGTTTAAACCCCTGTGTTTTTGATTACAGATATCTTGTGGAAGAAATTAAGAAAAGAGAAGGATTTCAGCTTCTTTTGGAGGTAAGTGAAAATGGAATTGAAATAGTATTATTGTGGTTTCTTGTCTATTGTTTGGCTTTGTTCTTTTTAGCCAAATGCCACGTTACGTTTGAAGTGTGTAATTCAATAAGCTGTGATGCACAGATGTGTTCGAACACATATGTTCTGTATTCCCTACCATCAGTCTGCCCATTATCATAGCTTCTGGGCCTGTATTACCTCAGGGTGTATAAATGGAGTGCTTTTCTGTGAAAGTGAAGAGTCTGACTGGTAAAAAGGTAGTGCTTGCCAGACTTGCAGATAGGATTGTGTGCTGGAAGAATAATCAGAATACTTTGACTTTTCATCATTTAAGTCCTTCTTTTCTTTTCCCCCCTCCTTAATTCTGTTTCTACAACCATCTTCCTAAAAACTAACATAAAGTTGTTTATTATTGCTAAACTGTCAGCTTAATATCTGATAATTGTCTTGCTTAGGGGAGAATGAGCAGGGTTAAAGACTTCCGTTTCTGAACCTATCCCCAGCTATTTGTTTACTGAGATTAATATCTGGGATGGAGAAGGGGGAGAGGGCATTGAAAAGACCTGTCATCTGCTTTGTTGGAAGTGTACGCATCTCAAAGGCTGCTGGGTGAATGCCATGAATAGGGAGAGAACATTCAGAAAGCAACAAATGTGAAGATGCAGATTTGGTTTACATTTGGTGATGCAATGAGCATTCTAGGTTAGGCTAGAATTAATATGAAGTATATATTTAAGACTGTATTTCGTGTAGAACTTAAACTTCTTTTAACTTTGAAAACTGCTGACTTGAAAGTGCATACTGGGAAACTGTATGTGCAGACAAGAATGCTGGGAAACAGCACTTGATTGGTTTATTGAAGTGGTATGTTCATTAAAAAACTTTCCCTTCCCCATTATTGTAGGGATTAGCAATAAGGCTAGATCTACTGTAGACGTGAAAGGTGTTGGGAGAGCAGAGGCTGCTGTTTAGTTCCTTTGGGAATAGGACACTAGGATGGAGAATGAGATTGGAGAGAGTGCTATGTTATGGGCTATGAGAAGGAGGTTGAGCAAGGGTTAAAAAGTTTTCAGGAGCATAAGAGGACAAGCAGTGAGAGTTTAAGGAAAGTCAGGGCAAGTTAAGTGAGCCGTTCATGAAAGGAAATTGGACTTCAGACAAGAATCTTGGGAAGATGATCCTCTGGTGCACGCAGAGAAAGTCTTGTAATGAGAACTGCTCTGCAGCCTGGAAATACCACACGTGCATGTGTCATCTTGAACTCCTCGGTGGTACAACTGCTTACCTGCTTGGATGAGAACTGTGACAAGGTGACAAGCAATAGTGAAGCATAGCTGGGGGTAGTTGGGATTTTCTTGGATGAACAGTATTTTCAGAGAGGGATGAAGTATCTGATATGTGAAAGGAAACAGAGATAATCAAGGAGGCAATATAGGCAGTGGCAACGTGGTAATATATGCCATCTGCTTCATGCTGTCATCTGATTTTAAACAGTTTTAGAATAAACCCTCCAACAGTCAGCTCATATTTGCGTTCATGAGGAAATCACTGCCTCTTTAGGGTCTGTGTTTGTGTGTACTTAGTACAGGCACTTTGGGGGAAGAAATGAGACTTCAAGTGCTGAGCTTTTTTTCATTCAGGGACAGCAGGTGGCAGGTTTGCAGTTCTATTCCTGCTGACAACGATATTCTCCTTGATGATTAAATTGTATTTAATGCATTCTTTGAAGCGAGGCAGAAAATGGTATGAGCAGTTCCCGGTGCCCTTTCATGAAAGAGCACATCTCAGCTGGTGGGCTCTCCTCATTCAGGGTCTGCCTTGGTTGTAAGAGCAGCCGCATTCAGTGGGATGAAGCAGTGGTGTGATCCATCTATCAGGCTTCCTTTTAACTTTTTTTTTTTCATTCAACCGTACTAATGAGGATGGTGTGTGGAAGGGAGAGGGAGTGTTAGTTCATAATCCAAGTTGTGATTTAGAACCCAGTTAAATACTGCATTGCAAATGATATAGGTCAGGATTTAACTGAGTGTTGCTGTGGTAGCATTGGTTAGGATTGGAACACATATCTACTCATGCTATTGCTATCTGTACAGGTAAAAACTAGAATAAAATTTGTTCCAAATTAGTATGAAATTTAGTCAGATTCTGGAATGGTCTGCTGGGAGCCTTTTTTCAATTACAGACAAAATGGAAACCTCATAAAACAAAATGCTTTCTTTTATAATGTATGATGAACATCCATTCTTCTCGTCAGGAGGCTTGCAGTTTACTCTCCACTGAGTTTAAATGAAACATTGTGCAGGAGGGAAGCAGAGACGTGGAGTCTATGCTCAAAAGACTTGCTTAGACATTGGACAAGATCTTTCCAGTATATGGCATGTATCAAATAAAGCATCCTGAGATTCATTAAGGAAAAAAACCACAAAAACAGTGGGATCTGAGAAGACCAGCATTAACTCAATAACTACATAGTGTGCTACATGTCATGATCTAAGAGAGAATTGGCATAGTTGAGTAGAAAAATGACTGGGTGTGCTAATGCTAAGCAGTGCCAAAAATAATGAGCTTGTGTGTTTTGTATAAAATGCATCATATGAAATCTGTATTCTGGAAATGGCACTTTATAAAAAAGAAGGTAGTAACTTTAAAGAGAAATACAATTTTGAAATCCACGTGTTAGCTTTTTATGCCTCTCTTACACTTTTTCCCAATGAAAATTTCTAGCAAGGCAAAATTAAGTAGGTATGTCTTAAGAATTGAAGGAGTCCCAGTAGAATTCAATTTTCTGGCAGTAGGGAAAGAAGTGGACAATGTTACAAACGTTCTTTTTTCAAAAAGGGGAAACAAAAGATAAATTGGAGAAGGAGGACTCAAAGTGTAATCTTCAAATAAGGCAGAACTTGATGAACTGTAATATGTTTTCCTGTCCTGTTGTCTATATTTTATAAGCAATCACTTGTTCTCTTATTTAGCCGGAGTACGCAAATGTTTGTTTTTGGTACATTCCACCAAGCTTAAGAAAAATGGAGGATGGACCTGAATTTTGGCAGAAGCTACACCGGGTGAGTGGCACATGAACAGTGTTATCTATAGCTTACTGATGTATTTATGTGCTGTGTAAGAATGTGAAATAGCCCCTGGCTTTTCCTGGCATTTAACTAATTGTACAATAGTGAACTAACTGTTAAACAGATACTAGTAGCTTTTAAAATTTTGTTCCTTATTTAGACAGAGCAAATTTATATTTTTTAATGTAAAAAAAAAAATGCAGACATTTGCAATTATTCAGCTTACTATCAAAGTTGTAAACAGATGGCAGAACTGAAAGAAGATGAACAGTCTTGTCTGTGCCTCCTGTCTAGACAGGGTATTTGTTACCTGTTTCACTGAACATTGTCCTTGGAACTTGTCTCGCATTACCATAGAAAATGTAGGTGACGAAGTGCTTAAGAGTAAGTTTCTGATGTTAAACAACCCAAAAATGGAAGTAGAAATGCAATGGTAAAAAACTTCACTGGAGAGTATTTTCGGTAAGTCTTGGGTATAAATTTGTGAACATTCTGAAAAAAGCAGCAGTGAAATTTTGAAGTAAATAGCTGGGAATCAGTTGTTAAGACCTGATTAGGAAACTAATAGACACTAGTATTATGTATCAGTGAATAATCTCTTCTGTGAGGAATTAAGTTCATTAAGTGTTCTACTTTTTCTTTTTCCCTTGAATTTCTTACTAGAAATTTAAAATTATAGCACTGGTAATGTATAAACAGACAAAACATGCATACTTCTTATAAAGTTGGCTTTCAGCAGCTTTCCTTTCTCAGGAATTGCTTTCAATATATGCTGGATGCTGTGGTCTTTCTGGTATGAGGTCTTCCTTAAATGTCCGTGTTGTGTTGTGAAGTATATTTAACCATTGCTTTACAAAGTCATGTACAGCTAGGGTGTGCTTTTACCATGTTTTCACAAAGCATGGATAGACTGTGATCCATCCATCCAGTCTTGTTAGGTTGAAAGGTGCACATATACGTATACGTAACTGTGTATCAGCTTCTGTAATTGTGCAGAAGTAAGGTTTTGAAAAGAGAGGAAGGAATAGAAGAAATAATGCTGCCACCTTTGATTTATGTATGCCAGGGAGAGGACTGAGGAGGGAATGGATACAGCACAATGAATGGCTTTGAGCACATGCATCTTGAGTGAGTGGCTTTTTTAATTCCTGGTTCTTTGCTGTGGTGCACAATGGTGCTCCCATTCAGTGTGAGGAATAGTTATGATATAGATTGAGCCAAGAAATGCAGATTCCTGGCAGGTGTTTTGTGAGATAGAGCTTTTATTAAGTTTCTCCCGAGAACTGAGCACTACTACAGATCTCAACAATGCCTTTCATTGGCAAGGTGATATTTTGATTCTTAGTGCCTCTGATGAAGAATTAAGAAAACCAAAACCATAACATGGGTCATAATACATATCAGTGAGCAGGTGAGATGGCAGCACTGAGTCTCACACAAAATAAAGCTGACTTGACTATTTTTGCTAATGTCAGTTTTTTCTGTGACCTAAGGTTGCTGGTGTAAACACCACACTCCATTCTTTGTATTGCATTAATCAGTACAAGTACATGGTTGAGGAAGAAGGAACACATCCTTTACTAGCCAGGTATAAGTGATGGGAAGATGTAGTCTGGAGATAGTTTTGCCCCATGCCATCAGCAGGTGGATGAGGATGCATGCAGTTCCTTGATTGCAAGTGCATCCTGCATTTTTCCTATTATTTTGCAAACCTAAGCATTAGGATGCTTTAGTTTACAATCTGTCTTTCCACGTAATGTTTAAACATCAGTTATCCTGTTCATTCAGAAATTAATCTTTCTTTTTGTTGACCTGCATATCTGACAATAATTAAGAAAATGCATGTCTTAGAAATCCCTTGAGCAAGTGATTGATTTCATTCAACTGCTTGTTCAGCAGTATATTTTTTTGAAATAAGATGTCGTCTAAGGTTAGCTATGTAAGTTTTAGTACTGGTGAGAGTTGATAAGCCAATAACCCTGATCTCGAGTTCTCAGATTCGTGAAGAATTTGCATAGTCCTATGCAAAATAACCCTGAAGGTTTTCTGCTGTGCTGGCTCTTCTCCAGCTTTCACAGCCTACCGTATGTGGGAATGTCAGGGTGGACTGCATCACAGCATGATACTTGATTCTGATGTCAGTCTTCTAGCTGTCCTACATGAACTGTCTATCTGAAGTTTCTTTTTTTTCGTAGTTTTCTTTTTCTGTCCCTTGAGTGTTGGGATCTTGGGTGGGCTGTGGGTGCATAACCTACTGTTTTCAGAATCTCTATCATTTAAAATGAAAGGTGATGGAAAAGAGTATGCTGAAAGACACGATATAGCCACTAACTGGTCAGGAGTCATCACTACGCTTTAGAGAATGAGAAGCAACATAGTGTGAAGACCAGAACAAATGGTATATCACCCTGTTAATCAGTGAGATAGGGAATTCTGAGAGCAGCTGTGGTCTTGCAGTATTTGCATCTCTTAAAGTTGCAGCTGGAATTAGGTGCATGGGGAAGCTGGTTCTTTTTTACAGTACATCAAGGCACTGGATGCAGGTGCATACTCCAGGATAGTCCATGCCATGAATGTTTTGCAGTACTCAGTATAATTCAGGTAGCATAAATCTTGTGATGCGAGGTGGCATACAGTGTCATTTTTCCTAAAAGGGATTTCTTCTTATAGAAACCAAAGGAATGGAAATCCTTGTAACTGGGGAGTTACTGTTCAATTCAACTAGAAATACTTGTAAGTGTGGTTGTTTTCTCATTGCAAACTTAGAGCTGCTGCTGCTGACCTGGAACGACATAAGGAGCTAGCCTTGGAATCAGTTTGCTAAAGTTGGATGTGCCCCCTAGTGGTGCTTTTTCTCCTCTCCCTTTCACGAAACTGCAAGATTTGCTTTGTTTACTGCTAATCACAGTCAATGTGCCACTTATGCACAGTGATGTAAGCATGATTGGAAATTATAAGCCAGAAGTGGAAGCAAAGAGAGAAATCAAAGTTTTAAGCCTATGCCATTCAAATGTTCATATCTTATCCATAACTATTGATATCTATGCTTATTCTTACTTGCAATGTTCTGCTTACAAATTCAAAGCTTCCAAAATTCAACTCATACTGGAATGTCTCCAGATGATGCAGAAGTAGCTGATTATTGATAATACTATCTCTGAAAAGCCTCCTGGAAGTGCAGGTTTTGCTGGGGCATGAGAAAGTATTTGGGGGGATACATCTGGAACTGTTGCCATTCTGTTGCTAACCGTTCCATCCAGTTATCCCTTATGTTCTAGATCAGCTGGCAGTTTGCTCAGTCTCTGTGTGGTCTGGAGGACTAAGAAGGAGAAACAGAAGTAACTGTCTTTAAAAGAGCCCTCCTCTATGGAACCTGGCTGTGCTAAGGGGCTCTGGAACATGAACTGTAGGCTGCCACGTAATGGATACTGCACAGTAAAGAGGGATGGTGGTACTTACTGCCAAGTACCAAAGTCCTCAAAGCTGTGGTATAAAAAACTTCAGTATATTTCTGTTCCCTCTATTATTCTTTATTAGATTTTGCCTAGGCCGCAGTTCTAAACAGCGTGTGCTGGAATATCTGAATTCCAGTGGTTCAGTAAAGATTTGTATACTGTAATTAGTTGCAGTTACTCAAAATTCAAGCAACCATAGTTTTGGACTTCATTTGTTGGGGGTTTGTTTTGTTTTGCTTTCTGTCCTTTTGTGGATTTTTGGACAAATAATACAAACTTTATTGGCAATATTAAAAAGCTGAGGATACACTTTCATAATAAAGCCCATATAGCTTGGAATGTTGTTTTTGTCGCTTTCTCCCACTTAGTAAAGGGCAGCCTTGTTCCTACTTTTCCCCCCACCTAACAGAAGAATATAGATGTCTGCTAACTGAAGACACTTGTAAAATAGCCTGTCATGCTGGCTGGTGTTGTGATACATTTATGTAATGAGAAGCTTCATATCAAAGCAGAAATACAAGGGGGTTGAAGTGGTGTTGCCTTGGCAACCTCTGAATCTTGTGGTCTTTGTGGTATAAATCAAACTCTAATCAAGGACCCGATTCAGTATTCTCTATGTATTCAAAATACATATTTACTGTGGTAATAGATTTGAATGGAAAGGGAAAACAAAAGCTTCAACAAATTGTATTAATAAAGTTTTCTCTTTCTATTTTGTAACATCTAGAGGTGAATAGCACAGGTTATAACCACAGTATTAAATGCAGAGGGCCCAAGTTGAGGCACAAAAAAGGTTCAGAAAATATCACTGCAAGTGTATTTCCACTTAATATTTGTATACAAAATATTACTGCTTAAATGCCTTGTGTACACTTAAGTAATATTTTAAAATATTTGAAGAGTAATATTAGTGACCTGTTGCTGGGAATCCTGGTCACATTGGTAATTTTTATGGTAGCAAGTAGTGTTACTGACTCTGGCTTCTAGATCTGTTTGACATGAGTTTTTTTAGGAGGGGCATATAAAATGGCAGGGAAATAATGGTAAGATTTACACAGATTTAAATGGGAGTTAAATAGGTTAAATCATTGTGACTGACAGCTCTGGAGCTGTTCATCAGTCATTTGTGAATACTCTATGTTGAACTAATTGTTTCTGATCCCACATGTTTTCTTGTTGCATTGAACTAATATTGTCATACAGAAACGTTTGGAGGAGAATAGAAAAAGAATGAGTTGAGGGTTCTTTGTTTTTTGTTTTGTGGTTTTTTTTTTTCTTTTTGCAAAAGCATGGGGATTGTTAAGGGATGGTGCCATGTCCTTTTTCCTAAATCAGTTGTGAATTTAAACAAAACTCTACAAGTAGAAGAGACTACTTTGTCAGGTCTAAAAGGAAACACCTGACAGGGATGGGATGATCCTCTCAAAGAATGTGATGTGGATCTATCAAATGCATTATCTGAAGAATCTTGGTTTGTCAGCTAAATCCTAATGCTTAACAACAGTTCCTTATTCATCCTTTGTGATTTGAGGCAGAAATGCTAGAAGGAGTTGGCACAGCTTCCCCGTCTTTAATGTGGAGAAGAGGAAGTCCCAGATCATGACTCAGGCAACTTAATATCTATATCAGCCTTTGGAAAGATTTGTTTGTCTTCATTGTTCAGAGGGGAAATTGAGGGATGCTATGATCCCAGAGTGGATGCCATAGTTCATAAACACAAGTAAGAAGAATCTAGTAATGTGTCCTGAGCATGCTCTTTGCTGGTTTAAGCCTCTGTTTCACCAGCTGCTGGAGGGAAGAACTACAAAATATCCTAATTCAATGGGACTGGATGGGTTCTCTGCTCTATGCTGAGGAGAGGTGAGAGCAGGACTGCAAATGAGGCAGGGCAGACGGCGGGGAGCTCAGGGGAGAGAGGTGCAGTGAGTCCTGAAACCACAAAATGAGTAATACAGTAATAAGAAGGACTTATGTGGTAATATGACCATTTCTCAGGAGAGAGTGGTACTCAGAAATTCAATAACAAAATAACTAGTCACACTTCAAAGCAACAACACCTCCTATTTTACAACTAATTGTACATGATATGCAGTAGTAGACGAATGAAATCTTTGTAGTTTAGCTGCATATAAATTACTGTTATTGTTAAGCAGAGAGATCTGAGCTCTGATAAATGAGTAGGAGCAGTACAGTGGTCTGGAGTAGTAGAGAAAAATTATAGCATTGTTTTACTGCCTTGTTAATGAGGGGATTTGCACACTTCCCTTTTAATACATATTTCTGCAGTTTTATTTAACTCAGCAGTACAAACTATTTGAAGCTGTTAATTAGAGAAGAGATTTAGCATGACCTTGTTTTAAGTGTATCCTTCTTAGATTTGTGTTGCAGGAACAGAAAAATAACATGCTTCTAAAAGAAAAATGTTAATCAGAAATAGGATACTTTGGTTTCTTTCCACTGATCTACACATAACTGGACTTTATGGCTTTTCTTTCTGTTATATTTATTCTTTTGTGAGTACTGAAGTAGTAGGACTAGACTGAGGGGTCAGATTGACTCTTAAGTTTTCTTACCAATAGGATTAGGGGTTGACTCTTAACATTCACAACGCCCATCTCACATTAGACTTACACTGGAGTGCTGCTAGCATCTATATTTCACCTTGGTAGAATTTTACACCTGCTTAACTTTCAGGCTGCATGCAGTGGATTGTGACTCTATTAACCTATTCTCAAACTTGCTTTTCATAGTGATGGCTGGCATTTTAGGTGTATGTTTAGGAAATAGAAAGGAGGTATATTTGTATGAACGTATTGTAACCTACAGCGGAGGTAATAAAATAAGGCAAAGATGTGAATGGTTTCCAGACCATGCTTTTTACAGTAGTCCTAAGTGATGTTTTACTAAATCATTGTATGGCAGTTGTAGAAATTTATTTTCTGGCTTTCTGCACCGCCCCTCTTCCAGACTGGCTTTTCAGGAGTGGATAGTATTAGTAGGCTCCAGTAAGTTGTCTTTACTCATGGAGAAATCTTTCTTTATTATGTTTTTTCATTTTTTAGATCAGTGGTACTGTTTTCACTGAGGTATATGGGCAGGAATGAACATCGGTAAAAGAGCTGATAGTTTCCTTCCGATTCATTTTATCCATCCAATTTCTGTCATTTGGATAGCTGATTGTCTTCTTTATTCTTCAGTCACTTCCTAGACTTGTAATATCAGGTTATATCTGGAACTGATTATATTTACATTCCATTCAGCAGTAATAACATTTCTGGCAGCAAAGTATTTCTACTGTAGGAATGCTGTTAAATAGCTTCTAAAACTACTCCTCAATTCTCAGAACTAAGAAAAGAAACCCAAAATGGCTTTGGAGCTGTAGTGTTTACTAGATGAGAGTGCAAGGTGACTTTTGTCGGATACTTAATGTTGAGCTGTACACGTTCAAGGCCCACTGAGGACTGTTGATCCCTAGTGCACAGCCTACAAAAGCAATTGAAGCTGTGGGGAGAGATTCTGTTGCAGCTCTATAAGTTGCATACAGGCTGAGCAAGGATTTCTTCTTCCCCACCTGCAGGGAAAGATTGCTCAGATCTCCAGAGGTTAAACAGATTCCACGCTAGTTGTTTGTTGCTTGAAGTTCTTTTAAGGAAAATGGAGGGTCAGATCATTTCTTTGTGTGGCAGTACATGTAGTGACATGAAATGAAGCTGGGGTGGAGGGACAAAGAGGAGAAAAATATGGTGTGGAGGTAAAATCATGTGACTAATAAAGCAAAGAACCAAATCCTTCAGGGAGGTTAGTGCAAGATGTCTTTTCATTGCAGTATGTAAGTCTGTGTATCTAGCTGAGATGCTAAGAGCAGCATAGCCACTTAAGCATGAATTAAGTACTATATTTAAAACTGTGTCTCTAGGAGTAGTTAGCTAACAGGACTATTCTCTCAGAAGAAATGAAAGTGTAAACTGTATATTTAAAAATGCAATACCGCAAGACTTAAGTTGTTCACGTGCACTTTTTGAATGTAAATGTATGTATGTGCTCTTGCATGCATGCTTATGTCAGTGTGTTTTTACATACTGGGATCATCTAAAATATAATTCTTGGAAAGAAGGATAAAATAAGGCATAGTACTGAATTAAGTGAATTTTAAGGAAAACTCATCAACATAATCACACGATCACAAGATGGCTGAGTTAGGAAGGGACCTCTGGAGGCCATCTGGTCCAACCTATGCTCAAGCAGGGTGTTCTAGAACTGGGTGACCACGTCCAGGTGGCTTTTGAGAAGGCTTGTGGACCTCTGTGGGAAGTGTTTAGTCACTTCCACAGTAAAGAAGTGCTTCCTGAAGTTCACCTTGATCTTCTGGTGTTCCAGTTTGTGCTTGTTGCCTCTTATCCTTAAACTGGGTACTGCTGAACAGAGACTTGCTCTGTTCTCTGCATTCTCCTTCATGTTTCACATATTTAGTAAGATCCCTAGGTCTTCTCTTTAGACTAAACAGTCTCAGCTCCCCTGTAGGAGATTCTTGTCAACCAAATTCTCCACCATTTTGAGGTTAAATAGATATATTGTTTGCACACTCCAATTTCAGTTAATTAAACATAGTCAACATTTTTGGTATCATAGCCATTTTTTTTCTTCCTTTATAGAAACAAGCTAACAACAACAACAAAAAAACACCACAGAAGCTAACACCCTTGTATCCCCTGTAATTATACACCTTTCATGAAACCATGATCTTTAAAATGTATGCATTTTTAGCCTGTTTATTCCCAAATATTTTCCTTCCTGAGATTTGCTTTTAGCTATGGCAAGCTGCTATACTGCTGATGTATTTTGTAGAGTTCATCTTTGTGCATCCACATTCCTGACTGTACTACTTGTTTGTCCAAACAACACGTGTTTCCTCTACTTAGTAAGACTAATTACTCTTTCCTTCCTTTTGGAGTTAGAACCTATTAACTAATATTTGAAGTTGCCTTTGGTGCCTGCCTGTAAACAGAACTGCTTTTAATAAGAAAGCTTAGTTTGAAAACATTCAACATAGTTAATTTAGTTTAGGCTGTGTTCTTAAAAAGCAGCATTGTGCTCCTACATATCTGTGCACTTCTTCATTATGCTCACTCAGTACTGTATGTACATTAATAACCAATGTTGGAAGGAAAAAAGTTTGAGTTACAGGCTGAACTCCCAACTATAGCTGTTCTGGATGTGTCATGGATCATGTTTAATAGCCTGTGGATCAAAATGAAACCCATATACATTGCAGGGAACTCAATAATTGAAGCATCCCAGGAATGTTTAAGAACCAGAGTCCTGAGGTCACTGGAAGCTTCTTTCTGTGCTCAGCTTTTACCTGAATAAAAGTTGTCCCCTCTCTCCTCCATCTTTTATTTCTATATCAAATAGTAATTGTATTTTAATGTGCTGACTTAGATGATTTTTACCTGGCATTTTGGGGAAAAATGAACTCATTTGTCTTCCCCTTGTTCCTCCTGGTTTTCTGAGATATGAGAAAAACAGTAATTCAGACCTTTGGCATTTCAAGATGTCTCCATGATGTGTGATTGCAAGTCTCTCCTCCCTTTTGGGTGCCTGCAGAATGGTCCTGCTGTGGCGCTGAGCGTATGAAGCTGGTCTGCACATCAGCTCTGAATTTACTTTTTTTCACATGTGAAGCTCTGAAGTATCATAACTGGTCCTTTGGTGATGGGAAACACAATGACTTTTAGGTGAACACTTGCAGTGCACACCTTAGGGTGCTCGAGGGTCTGATGAAATGATTGTCCAGCACAGCTTTTGGGTTTGTATGCAATCATTATGTATGTTCTTTAACCTTGCTAATACATGCTATTTCGGCACTGAAGGATTCACATGAGATGAAAGTGATGCCTATTCCCCTTGCTGGTCCTTTGCATAGGATGAACCTCATTGAGAGTGTGAGCAAAGAATGAGGCTAAGCAAGAATACTTTCAGCAGTTGCTTAATAGTTAGATCGTGACTCTTCTTGTCTTTGCCCACAGCAAAACTGTATTGTGGAGTGGAAGCCACTACTTTCAGCCACTCAGTCTGTGCCTTTATCAGTGCAGTCTCTTCCTCTGCAGGGGTGTGGTAACAGGAGGTTCTTTGAATGTATTAAATGTTTTATGAAGGTCCTTGAATATCAGAAGTTGCATACAGGCTGAAGTTTCCTCTAGTTATAAATCTTTCTAGTGTCGTTCTCACCATTCTGCCCTGTCAGCTGGTACCTGCTGTGGTTTCTCAGTGAAACATGTTTTCTAGCATTCTGTTGTTTTTGTTGTGTTTAATAAATAACAGCAATGAATTGGCTGTAGTGTAATAACAGTGATTATGAGATTAATAGCACAGTGATTTTTCTGATCTCTTTATAGGGAATTAGAGAGAAGGAAATTATAATTTGAGTTCCACCCATAGTCAGAGGACCCTCATAGCATGAGATGTTGTGCATTCAATGGAAAACTAGATAAGGTAACTCTTTGCCCAATCAGCCAGAAAATAGGAGTTGCTTTACTGTATAAGCCTTTATTTTACCTCCGAGGAAAGATATCCTTCTGCTTAGTTCTGAAACATGGGTGACAATTTCAACACTGACTTAACCTATCTGGGAAACGTTTCATTGTATTTGCTATACTGGGCATAAGTGGGAAACTTCCATGTTGTGTGGAGTTGCAAAGGGTACTAGGGTGTATGCAGTGTTTCTAGAAAAGAGTGACAAACACACAGATGACAAATATCTAATCAAAGGATTCCCTAGTGGTTGTTTTGGGATACAGGTGAAACATGGAACTTCTGCTCACACTGGACACTTATGTAGATTTTGTGGAAGAACAGTAGTGCATGAAGATGTTGTTGCTTTGTTCCTAGTAGTCCAAAAGATACATTTTTTTTTTTTTGAGGAACACCACAGCAGGAGTGCAAGTACTACAGAGGAGGACATGCTCTCTGCCAAAGGGGAGCAATGAAGCTGTTGTGCTTTCACAGCCGTTCTGCTCTCTGCACTTTCCTGTCACTTCTTAGCACCAGTTCTTTACCAGTGCAGTGTTTGTGCTCTTAGAGTCTGAATGGGCCACGTGTGCTGGGAGAGATATGTTTGGATGGTGGGTGTCCAGAGATCTGTGAAGGATATCAGCTGGCTTTATCTTTTTCACTTTAAAGTACACTTCAACAGAATTGTGCCTGCTAGGCAGGAGTGCATTACCCAACATTTAACAAGGTAAAGCTGCTTATGAGTCTAAGTGAATAAATTATAATTTACATGTTGGAGCTGTTTTGCATCTAGCCATGAACTTGAAGCCTATGGTCTTGAAGAATGAAATGACAGAATAAACTACCTGGCTTCCTCTGTATTCATTGGGGCTTTTCTCTGGGGAGCCCAGAACCTCCTGTAAAAGCACATCTTCCAGAAGGGCATCTTTTCTTGAATGAAAAATATCAAGGAATGGAACAACTGCCATTTTCCTTGACATCTTCTTTGACTTGTTAAATTGTTTTCCTGTATAGTAAGAGGTAGATGGGAAGAGATGAAAAAAGTGTATTTCCACACTAAAATAGCCTTCCTACCTTACTTCTCTATCTTCGCATTCACAGACTATCTAGTCACTGTTCTTTCTTTTATTTATAAACTAAATGGATTCACATCTTTAAGTCTTCATTAGTCATTGAATCACTTCTTTGGCACTCGGTGTTCTTCCAGTTTTTCATTATCGTAAAAGAAAAGTAAACATCTGAACTCTGTATTGTTGCCAGTACCTGAATCTCCAATACTGCATGTGGAGATGAAACTGTCTCTTAATGCTGATGACCAATCTTCTGTATTTTCCTTTGGGAGTCAAGCTGATGAGGCTTTGCAAAATATATGTATTGCATTGATGAATGCTGAAATGAAAACTTTTCTTGGAGAATAAATGACTATTTCAGTAAAATAATCAAACTCAAAAGAGTTTGTGAAGAGTTATTTTTTTCTTTTCCCCACTGGATCAGGGAAAAGACCGAAATCCTAGATTAGCCAATGGTCCTGGGATTCATGTGAAAATCAGCCCTGACTATTTTAAAGACATCCAGATAAGAGATCTCATTGCAAATCTTTTATTATTTGTTCCTTGATTGAGCTTTTTAGGCTGATCTTGGGTCTGATGTAGAGTGATAATCATTACTGACAACTTTTCCTGCCAGGAAGGATTCTTAGTTTCTGATACGTGATCTCGGAGTTCCCTGGTTGCTGACTTGTACAGTTTTCAGTCAGTCCTTTAGGATAACCATCCATTCTGAGCTGAATGTTATTTTTTTCTGCAATGTATAACTTACCATTGGCTAAATGGAAAGCTGTTGTTAGAGTGTACTTGAGCACAGCAGGTCTCTGCGGTAGCCTGTCTGCTTCTGTTTTCTTCATTTGTGAGTCTCTCACTCGCATATGGTATCAGCTGTCATTTATTGACTTCCAGAAAATTAACAGTGGGGATTAGTATTAAGACTGATCCTGATCTCTGTGGAGCCTCAAAGGCAACTGCATCTGATGAATGTTCTATTTGCTGCATGTGAAGATATGCTTGCTTTTCAAATCTTAGCATTACTTTTTCCTGCTATTTTTCATCTAGGTAGTTTTTGTAAGGCTTTCTTATTAATGCTTTGTGTGATTAAATCACCAAGAAAATTTGTAACATCAGCAAAATTGTGTAGGCAGACTGACCATTAAAGTGGTGCTTGGCAAAGACATCAATGTAACTATCCAAAAGGCTAAGTTTCAAATATGTTCAGATCAATTTTAAAGTAACTATATATTCTTACCTTTTAGTTCATTATAAATTTAATTAGGTATGAGTATTTCCTGTATTTTAAGTTATATTCATCTTAACATAAGCATTCTAAATTCACTAGATCCATCGCTTTGCTGCTTCTAACCTTTGTGTGTATTCTAATGTTTGTATTCTGCAATTTCCTTAGTATTCCAAAATGTATTCAAAGATTCAGTCAGAATTTTAAAATTCTTGGTTGCAAAGCCATCCAGGCCTGTAGATCTGAAAATTTGCCCTCTGTAGATGTTTAACATCCCACTGGCTGCTACTGGATTGGAAAGTTCATTGGCTTTGTGGTGGGAATCCTTTGCCCTGCTCCCTCCCTGTAGAAATGAAAGATTTATTGAGCACTTCTGCCTTGTCTGTGTTTCTAACGATTAGCCATGGCTCCAGCTTCACTCAACCCTAATATCCATACTCTTGTACATAAAATGTTTCTTCTTTTCTTAATCCTGTCAATCAAGGATTTCTTTTCCCTCTGATAAATGTTCTCCATGTCACATTTATATTGATTGCTATCTGATCCATTTCCCCTTTTCAACTTGTTAAATATTGCTTTGCTATCCTCACTTTGCCAATGAACCAGGATGGGTTTTTAGATAAAGCTGTCTTCTTTCTTGATTGAAAGATTGCAGCCCTTGGCCATCTGATCTCTTCTAAAGGAGCTTTAAGCTTTCATCTATTTTCTACCTGAAGTTTTTTTGGAAATTAAGTCTTTTGGAAGGTCCTTTGTGACTGGGAGCATCCTTTGTTTGCCCTGCATCAGGCTGTAATCAAAGGAAAGGGCTGATATATAGATGGGTGAGACTATCTCTGTGATGTGGTGTGGTTGAAATGAAGATGTAACGTAGGTGGGTGTGCTCCGTGCCTGCTGTTGAGTTGGGACAGGATGTGATGCTGTGTAAAACTTGACTCGAACCTGGCTGTGCAAGTGTGTGTGGTAATGGGATGTGGCAACTGGGGAACCCAGGGAAGGCGTAGGAAGTACTGGATGTTCGTGTATTTTATATGCTTTAATGATGCCCGAGTTCATTTAATGTCACATTGTTTTTTTTACAGAGACCCTGTAAGTTGTGTCTGTGCTTAGGAACCAGATTTATTTTCATGATCAGTGGTAACTACAGGGTATTTAAATTGACCTAGATGGCTTGTTGCACAAGCTGCTGAAGCACTCTTCAGGAAGTGATTTGGCATGGTGGTTAGGAGCTGACTGTGGGGCCTGCACTGTGTGTCCAGCTCTGGAAACCAAATACTGGAAGTACATCGTGCTGGATAGGCTGGCTGTGCATGGCGTAAGCAGGGCTTAAGCGTCCTGACCTAGCAGTGAGGAGCTACACGGGCTTCTGGGGATTGTCTCTGGAGCAGGATTTCCAACGCTAAGCCACAGCTAGCAGTGAACGCAGAAGACCATCGGGGGGCACCAGAACAACAGTAATGGGTTTGAACTGCTAATTAGTGCCCACACTGCTAGTATCTGTTTCGGCTAGTCAGGAACAAAAAGCAGCGAGGTCTGAGGATGGGAGGAAATTTCTCCCAGTTCTTAAATAAACATAATTTCCGTAGTCGTACCGCCAGTTCGTTTGAAGGCATGAGCAGTTTAAGAGTAACCTATACCAAGCATGGATTGTCTCATGGTCTGGGCAGTAATGTCCTTTTCTTTTTGTTTCTTTATTTAACCCTTTGTATAAAAATGCATATTGCTTACAAGGTTTAGACTGGAAAGTAGATATTTTGGATAATTATCACAGAGAAGTGATAAGAAATGAAAATAACAAAACAAAACGTGAAACCATGCTTGTAAAGATTCTGCAGTTCCCTCCTTCCTAAGCATCTGAATTGTTCTATGCAAACTCTGAATTCAGGGAGTCAGCACACAGTTTTAGCAACAGATGAGTGCTTTTTTTTCCCTCTTTTTTTCTTCTTCTTTCTTTCTTTTTTTTTCTTTTTTTCCCCTTCTAAATGACAGTTCAGCCGATGGTCTGAACTTCACACCATGAATGAAGAGGCGCATAAAGACGTGCCTTCTGGCTAGAGGCTCTGTGAGGGTTCTGGCATGGGCAGATATTGCATAATGGTGGCTGTTGGTTACTGGTAAGTCATAGTGTCAGAGAATCTGCCTGATCCTTAGCATGCCTTTTACTGTGGGAAAAACAATACTTTTCCTTTTAAAAAGAAAAATTTACTTCACTATGCAGATCCTGCTCTTATATCCTGCGATCAACACAGTCACAACTCTCCTGTTTAGAACACAGCATCCTTATGTGAAATCTGGCTATCATAAGGCAGCTAGGGGCATCTGGAAATTACTGACTTTTCAAGTTCTTTAAGCCTGTCTGAGACCTCTATAAATGATGAAAAGAACTGTTAATCCTGCTGCTGCTTAACTTTAAAGGAGAAAGTATCTTCCCTAAATTTGTGCAGCTCCTTAGTTCGTGCACTAGGTGGTGATCAAAAGCAACCCACGTTGTGTGCTGTCTTTGCTTCCTTGTCATATCTGACAGTAGGTCATAAAAGTGCATGAGACTGGCCATTTTTTTCTGCCAGCTTTTAACTTTTCCTCTGTCCCTGAGTAATTAGTTTTTTTTTTTTAATAAAATCCTCTTAAAGATTAGAGTAGAAGTGAAAATGTTCAGTGGTGCTGCTAAGTTTTAATATTCTGTTGAACCTTTTGGTTTTGGATTATTTGTTTAATAAACATGTAGCAAGTATCTTTGCTATTGTCATCACCAGATATTCGTAAAATACCCCACAACTTCAAACTAGGATTAGTGTTGCATACACAATCCAGAAATTCAAATATACCTATTTTCAATATAGTTGCTATGGACTGAAACCCAGTTTTTGAACGTAGAAATTTAGTGCTAGTGTTTGATACGAGATAATAATGGGAAAAGAGGAGCATTACTCTGAAAATATGCTTACAGGTTTTTTATATAATTAAAAAGAAGGAGAATTCTCCTCTATATTGCCCCCTCGAAAATGATAAAAACTGCTCCAGTATTCCTGTACCTTGGGAATACTTCTGGCTTCAAAGGGAAAGAATGCAAGATGTATTTTGCATTATGTAACTGGAAAAAAAATGAAATCCACAGAAGAAAATCAGTCAAAAATGCTCCTTTTACTAAAAAGTTGAAGAGCAATGTTCAAGCATTGGAGTCTGGTAGCTAGATCTAGATTGATTAGAGACATGGGGAAGACTACTAAAATATTGCTTAGGATGATGGTTGATAGTAAGTGCAGTGTTCAGACAGATGAAAGTACAGCACACCAGGCTGCTGTGACCTATGCTTTAGCCATTACAGATTATCAGCATAGTTCAAATAAACAGTTGAAAGGAGGAGGATGTCACATTAAAGCATGTCTTAATAGGTGGGTGGGTTGTTTCTTTATCCTCTATGAATCTATGTAAAGCAACAAAAGCCTGGCTCATGACTAATGCCTTGAGTAACTTTTCTGCATTCATCCTTTTCCTGAGGCTAAAAGGAGGTGGAATCAGCCCTCTTCTTCTCTAGCTGGGATGTGGGGGACAGCTAGGGCGAAAGATGCAGCACTGCTGAGCCACCTTCATTTGTGTCTCAGGATGGATGAGATCTGTTGGTGCATGGTATATGGCTTAAATTAGCATTGAAAGTCTTCTGTTTTTCTTATTGAGCAGGACATAGATACTTAGTGCTGAGCTCTCATGCCAGGAGATGGATAGAGAAAGTCCTCTTGGGCAATAACCTCAGGGTAAATATGTGCCACCCCTTGCAACTTCTACAAGGCAAGCAGTGAAGGCAGAGCTGACCAGCTGTTAGGAAGCTGGAGAGCAATTAAAAACTGTCTGCTGACAGGCAACTGTAGAGTTAAAACAGCAAAAAGAAATTTGGTGCAGCTTCAGCGTGTTTTACACTAGTGATCCATGTAACAATGAGGAAATGCATAGCAAAGCCAGATTCCAGACTACTGAGTTGATGGTATGATTCATGCACTTACTTCTAAATTCAGCAACCAACCCCGTTGTAATGAGAATCATCTGAGGGAAGTAAAATAACAACAGTCTGAAGCCTATGGGAGGGCAGTAGCCTGTGACCATGCTAGATGTAGAAGGGCTGTGTCAGTTGCACTGCAGCATGTTGGAGAAATGGAGGTTATGCCATGGAGCTTTTTCTTTAGCTTGTGTTCTTGTTTTGTGGGTTTTGGAGGAGTCCTTGTAAGACTGACTTGTTCAAAATTGGACCAACACAGCTGCATGGATGCGCTGGCTTGCATAGAATCATAGAAACACTGAGGTTGGAAAGGACCAGTAAGATCATCTAGTCTAACCATCAAATGGAATATATGCATGCAGATAGTCTGTGTGTACGTGAAAACTGGATCATTGCATGCACATGCAGCCAGCTTAGCAGCAGAACACCAAAGGGATTTGTACACAATTAACTTGTAAAAGCTGGCTCTGAATGTATGAAGGGAAGTAGCATCGGGAGAGCTGAGGCACACCCTTTATGTGATATTAGCATGTATTCTCACAACTGTTCTTGGTTAAAGATGATTCTCCCTCCAACAGAATCCAAGTTTCAAGCCTCATGTTGTCTTATGCTGTATATTTGAAGTTTTTGAGCTCAGAGACCCCAATATACAATAGGATAATGAGGTAAAAACATATGTGAATTTAATCCTGGTCTGAAGTTCTCCATTTCAACTTTTGACTGTGGCAGATGATTCTCCCCACTGCATTTAAAAGGCAGAGGTTTCTAATTATCAGTATGTATGTGTGGGACCAATGGGACACTCCTAGGATGAAATGCAAATGAATTCTTATTTATAGCAAATGATTCAAAGCACATGTGCCTGTAACTTCAGAGAAAATTGTCAACTGTCAGCTGTTGAATAGAGAGAAGACTTCAGAGCAGAAGCAATGCAATACAGTGTCAGAAAGTAGCTGAATCCAGGTGCCCTCAGGATTCATGGGGGTTCTTCCTTTTCCACCAAATGTGCATGGAACTACCGTGGTCCTCTACCTTCAGTCTATTCTGTTGCTGGTACCTGGATCTGCAAAACCCTCAGGTTGCAGGTACTTTGAACTCTTATCCTGCTAGTTGGCTTGTCCACCTTGAAGTTCACTAGTGTTTACGCATCTATCAGACGACAAAAATAATTTTTTTAAAGAATAAAGGATAGACTGTGGTGATCAGGTGCAGGGGTCAGCTTGGTAAGTGTATTGATTAACAGTCTTTGTATCTGATGGCCTGTATACATTTTCCCTCTGTTTCCTCACAGTCGTTTCTCTCTAATCTACCCTGACTTCTCCCTGTCCACACATCAGGTCTTTTCACCTAAGCATCCCACAGTGTGTTTTCTGCAGTCCCAGAATTTTTTTCCCCTCTGTGACCTGTGAGAAGTACTGTACTCTTCTCCTGTCATTCCTGTGAGAATTTTTCATTTATCTCTCTTTGTGGGTTTCACACCTGCAAAGAGGCAAGTGCTCTCCTTTGATAGTCAGAGGAGAACTCAACATGGCATGCTCTGTTTTCACTAATCGGGTTACCAGGGCTCTTCTGCTGGTCATAGTTGCTCTGATCCTTGCTGGCTCTTTCTGTTCTATGTGGTTAGCCTTTCATCTCATCACCTGACACACAGCCACCGTGTCAGTAACTGGTGCACAGAGCTTTGCTTGTACTCTGAATATTCTCCTTCTCCTCTGTGACCAGTGAAGCTCATGGACCTGTCCAGGAATGTAGATCTTAGATATTTTTGATCTAAGATAAACTGTCTACATAGGTTTTGTTTTACCATGTTTTAGCTGTCTAAAAGTTGTTCCCTGAGGTCCATGGAGTAGGAGAGAGGCTTTTCCAAATTGGTCCCGCCTGTCTTAGATGCCTTCTCTAGGCTAAATCCCTCTCTGGAGGTGCACCTTTTTCTGCCTTAAAGACAAAAAGCTAAGTAAGCTAGATATCCAATGTTCAGACTGCCAAAATGATGGGAGTTGAATCTTACTTTCCACTTTTTACTTTCAGTGCTGCAGTCTGTTCTCTGGGTAACACTTGATGGATGTACAGTTCAGTGCTGGTGCTTCTCAAGTTGTTACTTTCCCTGTGTGAAGTAAGCAACCACCATTTGTACACAGTGCAGGCCCTGACTGAAAAATACCACCCAGAATCAGTATCAGCTAATATATGGAGCTGAAATTTATAAATTGTAGTCTATATTACTAATGAGTTCATGGCATAAGGATGGAACAACCAGGATTTGGTGTTGTGTAATTCACCATGTTCGCACTAAAGCTGCACAATCACTGAAGTTGCCAACCCTAGGTGTGCTGTGAATTCAGGAAACATTAACTACCAGAGGAGCTCACATCTGTACTGCAAGTTTCCTGGAGGAAACCACTTTGAGCCAGTGAGTTTGTGTGGGTTCTGCAAGACTGTTTCCAAGGCAAATATGCACTAAAAATACGCCATCCTGCTTCTAAAACCATCAATGTACCTGACTGACATCTAGCTTTGGCATAGGGATGTGGTTAAGATCTTGGTTATTATTTCCTACTTGCGTGCCTCAGTTCCTTCTAGGAATTAAGATAATGATTATAGTATTTCCTTATCAGTGAAATACACTCACATGTGGGGGTGGAAAAAAGTAGATCTCCAAAATAAGAGAATTTTTTTCATTTACACATAGAATTGTGGCTCTTTTATATTTTCACTTTTTCCTGACAGCAGCTACTTACTGATTTATTTCCTTGCTTCTTACCTGCCTGGTGGATGGATGTGGCTGTAGGAGTACCAGGTTTCAAGACAAATGAGAAAGTTTAAAAAGTTGTATAGCTGAAACAGATTTTGAAATCTTAGCTATGCTGATCCTAGCTGGAGAATGGAGGGAAAGTCTACAGCAGCATGAAGGAAAAAACAATAAAATGTTCTTTAATACAGCCATAATAGAGGATCAAAAAAAGTACTTCCATCTTCAGGTATTTTGTTTTATTGAAACTTTGATTCAATTATCAAAAGTGTAGTAATTATGACCCATGCAATACTAATGACTTTTGGCAATAAGACTTGTGAGGACACACAATCTAATTAGCTTTAATGAGATGGATTTAATAATACTTTAGATTAACATCTGTTAGAACTAAGTATCAAGATTTATTGTTCTCTGAATAAATATTGAACTCTTGCTCTCAGGTCAATAAATCTTAAGCTTGCCTGTACTTAAATGACTATTTACTTATGTTAGCACTTCTTGTTTCCTGCCACCAACTTCAGTATGAGGATAGGAGCCCTGCACTTCCTTTCTGCTGCATCAAACACTTCTTAGAAAAAGTTGCAAGAAAGCCCTGAATTTGTAAAGAGGAGAGAAAAAGAGTTGGAGTCTACATCCTTTATCCTTCACATAGAACTGCTATTCTTAGCTCTTGCTTGATAAATAGAAATTTCTGAAATGACCAGAAAAAATCCATGGTAATGCCACAGAAAAATCAGGTTGTTCACATCACTGCTCAGTTAAGCAGTCTTTGTATTTTGTGTAATGCTGTGAGTAGTTGTTCTCACTGTGTACTGAGGCACAGAATTTTCTGCTTTACTTCAGATTTGGTTTTGTACTTCAGATATTTAAGCATATTAGATTCCTTTCTAGCTGTAGGCATCTCAAGAGGATTGAGATGGAACATTTTTCATGCCTGCAGGGTAGGAACTTCTTGATAATCTCTAAAGGGATCACTGTGGTCAGAAATATCTACAAGTCTTACAAAATTTCTCATAACCAAGGAGAGTTCCTCTAAAAACAGCAGAAAAGTATTGAGACTGATATCCATTCAGTAGAATATTTGGGCCTTCCTTTCAAATTTAATAGAGTTCTAAGGAGCTGTGTGAGTCTTTACTCCACTCCAGGTGAAGTCAGATATAAAACTCCCCATTATGTTTGGTGACAGACTTCTGTAAGTGAATGCTGATTAATGTAGAGAATCTTTTTTGTGAGCCGCCAAAGAACCAGAGACTTTAGTTATGTAAAAAGATTATTTGTATTTATTGAATTCTGTGGAACTGTTTCAGTAAAGAAACTGAGATCCAGTAGACTTTAGTGGATGAATTTTTTACAGTTGATCATAACTGCTTAAGATCAAAAGATTGTTCTTGCATGTACATTCTCTTTTGTAAAAATAGGTGCACTGTGCAGAAGCCTTGCAAGAAATAGGTAAATCTTTCACGTTGTTACACTGTGCTGTTCTTCTGTTTCAAGTTGTAGTACTTTTGTCTTTTTGGTGGGATTTAGAGATTGCTGTGGCTCAGGAGGAAATTGTGGCATTTGCCATGGTCCATAGGCTAGGCTGAATGCCGAGCCGTAGCTATAGGATGTAGAGTAGGAGCAATGTTAACAGATTTTTTTAAATTCCATATATTCCTTTTTGAGGTAAGTATATCTGCAGGACAGATGGTAAATGTTGAGCCCTATGTGCCTTTCCCCCACCAACTGCCTTCAAGTTTTCTAAGGATTAGATGATCCTTAGGATCAGATGACTGACCTCAGCAGACTCAAAAGGTGGGCCTGTGTGAGTCAAATGAGGTTTTGCACTTGGGCCAGAGGAATCCCAGGCATACATACAGACTGGGAGTAGCAATCCTTGAGAGTAGCCTTGCAGAGAAGGACCTGGAGGTCCTGGTGGATGAAAAACATAACGTGAGCCATCACTGTGCTCTTGTAGCTCAGAAAGCAAACGGTATCCTGGGCTTCATCAGAAGAGGGATGACCAGCAGGGACAGGGAGGCGGTTGTCCCTCTCTACTCTGCCCTCATGAGGCCCCATCTGGAGTACTGTGTCCAGGACTGGAGCCCCCAGTGCCAAAAAAACCCCAAACAAACAGGTGATCAGCTGTAGTGCATCTTCTTTTAATCATAATCATGTATACTTCGTTTTTTTAATTGCAAAAAATGGTGAATGCAAACTATTATTTTCCCTTCGCTTTGCACCTGTTGAGACTGCTAGAAAATCTGCAGATTCTGAAATCCTGTGGATCCTGTTTTATTCTTTCAGTTCCCTGATTGTTTGTGCGTTGAGGTACAAAGATTTGTAATGTATGTTGTATTTCACTTATGAAAAGGAAAAAAGAAAGTATGCTTAGTGGGGATGAGGAGAGGAGGAAAGTTGAGCTGGAATGAACATGGGGGAAGTGATGACTTTGGTAAGATTCTATCTGGAAAGATTTGGTGGCCTTTATTACATGTCAAGATTAGGCTTTAAATTAATCAGTTTCAGGCAGACAAAACAGTTATAATAAATAGCAATTATTCGTCCTATGTTTCACTGGATAGAGGGGGAAAGGTATCGTTTTCTTTGTTACATTATGTGGTCGAATCAGATAGCAGCCTTGCTTTTGTGGTAGCAGTCTGGGTTATGGCAGAATACCCCTGCCTATCCCACTTCAGAACTGGGTAAAGAATATGTGCAAAAGTTCATTACTGTTCTTCAGTATGTACGGTAATGCAAATACATAAAGATGCTACTTTATGCCAGAATCTGACCTGTGTAAGTAGAAAATAAGGTGTTAATAGCTGGGAATTGTTCTAACATTCTGCAGTGACATTCATTCTTCTCCAGAAATGTGTTGAGCTTTTGAATTTGTCACCAAATAATGTAATCTTCCTAGTGTAAAGTGCTCCTCCCAGCCCCAGACATTCTTACTGCACTGTCATCCTTTCTCCCAGTGGAGAAGAAGAACAGAAGCTCATCCCTATGCATACAAACTAAAAAGGATATTTTTCTGTTAGTTGCTCTTGCTTTCAAGATGACAAGCTGCCCTTTCATCCTGCAAGGAGAAGGGAGATCTTCTGTTTGAAAGGGTTGAAAGAATGGAAAATCTAGTCAGTAAAATGGGAACTTAAAGTGTTTCACAGAACTTCGTGTACACCGTGAAAACATTTAAAACATTTGCTTTTATAAAACTGGTAACACTCGAGTCTCTTGCTGCTCTTTAAACAATCAGAGTGCACATGCCTTTCATGGTTTCTCAATACTTAGACTTTCCACGTGGCTTGCTAATAAGACTTTGCTAAAGCAACACAGAAATGTGAGAAATTATAGGGAATGTAATTAATAATGATGAATCATTTGAATTGTCTTGAAAAGATGCATGTACTTAGATGCATGTGCACCTGGAAAATAGCGATGTTTGCCAACGTAAGTTTTAGCTAAAAGTAAAAACATACACAAACTTGTCCAAGCACTGATTTGTGGGTTCTGTTGGTTCTGCCTCCTTCCTAGAAGCAAATACCCTTAGTGTAAACGCCTTAAGCTGAAGGCAATTTTTTGTTGCATGAATAACCGGCTAAAGAAGTCACTGAAGGCAATCAAAATCTGAATCCAACCTGCCATCTCCTATTAGTCAGGTCGTTCAGAGTGATTTGTGGTGTTCATTAGTGGATCTTCTGGCAAAAAGTGACTGGACGTAAGATTATATTCAGTATCTGATAGCGTAGACGTGCTGCACAGCCCTGAGTTGAAGGTGCATGAAAAATGTCTGTATCAGGGCAAAAATACAGCAGCATCTGGCCTCCTTTGATATGTTAGTTGTTCTGAAGAATGTGGAAGTGGTTACTGTTATTTTGACAAATGCCTTTATTTCTCCTTTTGTTGCATGGTGTGGCACAAGGGGAACACTGGCGCAATAGCATACAGCAATAATTTATTAGTGGTTTAGGGATGTGGGCCCAGAACAAATTCTAGACAAAAGAAAAACATGTTTGGGTTTTACAGAGCGCCTTGGCTACAGGAACAAAGCTGTGATTGGGTGTGCAAATATTTGGTATTTCGATTGTCCCAGTTGGGGTGACAGCTGACAAATCGTCTGAGTTTGTTTTTAATTATCACCAAAGGAAAAAAAAGCCCGTTGTTTTAAAGCCAGGCACTGATTTTGAAGCACAAGGCAAGAGAAGATGTTTAACAGTGGAAGATATGCTTTCTCAGTGTTCTAATATGTTGAAAGCACTGTTACCTCCAAATATTTATAATATTTAGCTAGTTGTGTGATTACAGCCGACTGGAGTGTTGTGTTGACTTGCATTGCATCCAATGATTGGTACTGAAATATCAGCCACAATTCTCACTTCATGCTAACTGGTATCACTGATATCAACATTATTTTCTGCACTCACTGGGAAAGGAGGTGGGTGTGCTGTGACAGATGGTTTGAGACCTGTTTGCACAAAAATAAATATCATACCAGCATACAGAGCACCTATGAGGTATCAGGGTCAATTACAATAGATCTGTGAACACAGAGAGGCCTTACTGCCCTAAAGAAGCTCCTTGTGAAAGGAAGAAGCATGTCACCCAAAGGAGATTGAGTCATTTGTTTGAGACAACCCAAACATTCTCTGGCTGGGTTAAGGACCAATCCTGTTTGTTGAGTCTATCCAGTTCTACAACTACTTTGCTATCCTTCAAGCCAGATAAGACAGACACATTGTAAAGACACTTTGAAATTAGTAGGCAATATATACAAGTTTAAAATTGTGTCCAAGTACTTAAATGGGTTGGATTTTTGTTTACTTTTTGTTGTAATTGCTGAACCATAGTTGTTTAGTTATGAATTTGCATGAGTCTGAACTTGTCGTTTCTTGCAGGAAGCTTAACTTGTCAGACTTTGAATAGCCAACAAGTCACCTTTTAAGTAAAAACCATGAGCTTCCAAATAGAAATTTGCCCCTTCTGGGGTAGTCAGAATGAATTTTTGTGGTCAGATGGGAGAGACTGTTCTGTATAAAGTTGTCTTTTATTGCAAGAAATAATTGAGGCAAGAACACAAAATATGGTTTCCATTTATGTGAAATCATGAGAATGTTTCCACTTTGTACAAAAGGGAATGGTTTGGTTTTTTTTTTTTTTTGTCTTCTAGCTGCATCTCTTCTGCCAATTTCTAGTGTAGCATTCAGTACCTCTGAAAGTTTCATAAAGGCTGTATTTGAGGAAGAGAAATAGTTTGATCTGCTAATATGCTGCTATCCTTCCAACAATGTCTAGCCTGCTTTCGTGGATCCCTAGAAAGGTTATTGATTTACTGCAAGTGTAGTTTTCTCTAGTAAAGGCTTTTTGCAAACTGCCACCTGAAAAAGGAAGGAGGAAATTTAGCTAATTGCATTCTGTTTCCATTTCAGTGGCAATTCTGAAATGTTTTCGGAAGGAGTAGAATGGTTTATGTGACTGTGAGTTACTGCTGCCAGGAGCTGGAGGAGCTCTTCAGAATTGTGTTGGATGGGTGCGTGGTGAACTGGGAGCTCTCAGAAAAATGCTGCTGATAAAATTTGCCATTATTAACACTAGTTTTCACAGGTACATTCTGACTTTGCAGTACTTGCTAGGCTAGCGAGATTAGAGTCAACCATGCTACTTAAAGCTGTTCACATGCACTTCCCAGCCAATTTTTGCTGACGAAACATGCAGTCCCACAAAATTCCTCATACTTTGTCTTTTCTAAGGGCAAAAATTCTACAGATGTTTTAGTTAAGCAGTGTCAGCACTTTTGACTCTACATATTTATGGCTGTGCAAATAATGGATTTTTTGGTTTGGCCATTGAACTAAGAAATTGAAAGGAATTTTTGTTTTTAGTCAAGCAAAAATAATTTTTTTGTTTTGAGATGTACTGAAATGAGGCAATCTGCTTGGTTTAAGTTTCCTCAGTTCTTTTATACTCCCTGCAATAAAAATGGTCCAATTTTCCATTGAAAACATGGTTTTGAAGCAACTGTTCCAAATACTTTTGTTTTTAAAATTCAGAAAACTACACTTTTCTGGTTTCTCTATTTTTCAAGCTAATGCTATGTTTTCAGTGGTACCAACTGTTAAATGTATATGTTTTTCTCCTTCAGGCAACGTCTTTTTGTAAATTCATTGCTTAGTAGTTTACTTTTTTTTTTTTTTTTTTTTAGCCAACACTGAGGGCAGTACAAAATTTTAAGATACTGTCCATGGTTTGGAAAAGCTGTTGTGTTATGTCAGTAACTGAAATGGCTGGACCACCATGGTTGGAGTCTGTGAGTGTTAAAGCAGTGTGAGTAGCATTCAGGTAGCAGAAGTACAGCTCTAGAGGCACAGAAAATCATTTGTGATGGGACAGTTTGAAAATACTGGATTAGGTGCAAAAAAAAAAAATATATATATATATATATCCATTACTGATTAAGGGAATGCATTGAGAAAGAAATTCATATCCAAGGTAGGACATGTCTGAGCTTTCTTGCCCTTTCAAGGTATCTATTAATTGCAGCTGCCAGAGACAGCACTAGAGCATAAGAATAAGAAGCTAATAAAAACCAGTCCGTTTCCTTGCTTTAGTTAAGCAAGATGAACAAGGTAGCCTAACTTGGGAAATTCTCGTCCTCCTTAGGACAACTTATTTGGCTGTCCATACCCAGCAGCACTAGCACAGGTGGTGTTGGGAGCCCAGTGGATTTATCTTGTGAACAGAAGTTGTATGACATCCTCCTTTGTTCTTCTTTTGAACTGAATGTAGGAATTAAACTATATGCTTGTAACTGGGGGCTGTATAGTTTAGAAGTTAATGAGATTGTGTGGTTTTAGCAAAGCTAAGCATCTGTGGGCTTTTTCTTTGTTGCTGCTTTTCTTTTTAATTGAGAATGAACTTCTACAAGTCAGTTCTAAACATCCACTGTTCAACATGAGACAACTTATAGTGAATGACATCAAAGGCCTTATACTGTGACATGAGTGCTGGGGCAAAAATATCATCTATTCAACAGAACTGCTTTGGAGATTTTCCTTGCACATTAAATCCATATGCTAGGAAATTATCGTAGCTTAAGAACCATGTTTACATGACATGGTGAGAATGTTTTGGAGGCCTTACTACCTGCAGAAGAATAAATGATCTCAAATAGGGATTTCATCAAATACTCTGAAAGGATTTTAAGCATCCAGACTTGGGAACTAACTCTTGGAGACACAAGGCTTCTGTTTTTCTTGCTGAGAAAGTGCTCAGCCCTGTTGATGAATCAGTCCTTGATAGCTGCAGAGGCATGACTGTGGCCTGAACTTGGTGGGAATTCTTTGAGTATTGGAGAGACCTGCATTAATTACGTCTGAGGAGTCAACTGTGGGTCGCACAGATGCTTTTAAGGCATCACCCTGTAGTATAGTTGCACAGAACTGCTCTTCTCAAGGATGCTTGAGATGCAGAGAGGGGCATATATTGCTTTTCTTCCTGGTACGTGTGGATACTCCAGCTGCAGTGTCCATGGTGGCCCTTGCTGTTCATCTCACTGTGTGTGTGTGTGTGCAAGCTGGGAAGGAACATTGGCACCTTCCACATGAGTGTATGTATGGGTCAGCTGCAGTCTGGATTCTTGATGGGAACAGCTTTAATTTAGGCTAAAATTTTCTGGTGTTTATGGCTCAGTTGAGTGCTGGCAGGGAGTAGGGGAAGAGATTATCCCATCATGCAGGTAAACAGAGAAGGATCCAAACCACTATGTCCTTGTTGCTACAGCTCATAAAACCTCTGCTATAAAAAGGAGGAATCCAGGCAGCATGAGATTAAACCCCCTATGTAGGTCTGCAGAGGGAGGCCATGATGCGCAGGTCCATCCTGTGGGTCTCCTGTTGTAGCAGCCCTGCTGGAGGAGGACCTTCTGCTCACTGTGCTTCCTCCTCACCTTTCTGGCATGTCTGGTAGCTAAAGCATCACTGGAGTGATCTTTTTAAATAGTAATCTCCAGGGTGAGGAGAACAAAGGAGAGAAGAGAATTTAAGTTTCAGGATACATTACACTTAAAATTCTGAGACTGTTCCAGTGACAGGCAACATAAAGAATTAGGTTTACAATTTGAAGTAAGTTTTGTTGTAAAAATAATTGGACTGGTGAAGCAATCTTGCTCTCACTAAATTGCTTTCCTAGGAACCTATCCTGAGTGGGGCTGTGCAGCTCTTTCTGATATTTGAACATCCTCAGTTCTCATTGACTTCAGTGGGAATTGAACTCATTGAACTCCTCACTAGGTAATTAGTTCTATATAGGTCTGATTTTTCTGCAGCAAGTCGGTAGCTGCCTTTACTTTCACTTAGCAGTCAGACCCAGTGCTCCTCAAGTCCCAGCCTTAGCCTCTATGCATCATTTAATGACTTTTTTGTGAAACACATACTTAAGCATTTGTGCTTATATTCTGTTGCTTACTGTGAACAGGATTCACAATAGTTTTGTTACAATGACTGCATCACATTACCAAATAGAACATGCAAAATACCTAATGGAACACCTTTCCAAAAATAACCCTGCAAGATAGTTTCTAGATTAGTTTAGGTTTGCTTTCTTTTTAAGTAGGATGAGTTTGTTTTGCCTTCAGAAAGGGTGGGATGCACTTCAAAACAAATATTAAGAGGACAACTTCATTCACGTGGAGGGTGAATGACACGATGACTGAGATGATGAAAGTGAGATTTTCTACCTTTCCTCTCCATGAGAGAAGACCAACTGAAATGCAGTATATTTACAGCCCCGATACTGCTGGAGCTCTAAATGTTTTTGCTTTCATGGTCTCCATTTGTGCTACTGTACATCTGGGGGATGATGGATTGCGGAGCACTGGATGTTGAGATGAAGAGAATCAATAGGATGATACAAAAGATGAAATAACTCTGATGGAACATCAATAAAGGCTAAAAGTTGCCATAGGGATTTGAATCTTAAAGAAGAGCTTGAGAAAATATATTAAGAATTCACTTTTCCCTTTGCACTTGTACTGCCTTTATTCCATGACTAGACGTCACATGGGGGTTCTTGTCAAGGGCAGGGATAAAGGAGGTTTTTTTTCTTTTCTGTGTCAATATGGTGCTCAGTATGAAACCTGCTGGGCATGATGGCTTCTGAGTACTGTCACTGTGTCATTGTTACCTCAGCCCACAGTGGTGTGAATAAGAATGGAAGAGTAGAGCTTTTAGTTACCTCATGTGCTGTTAGAGGGTTCAACGCACACAAACTGCAGGAGAAGTAGAACTTCTATTGTTGCTGAGTTATTCAGTGTTTAAGACTGAATGGTGTCACAGAGCTGTATGGTGGTGTGCATAGCCTGGGCATTCCCAACCAAGAGTCTTTCCTTTTGACTCAACTAACTGGCAAGTTGTGCAAAGTGGTGCAAGTTGTGCAAAAACAATTGCAGAACCCGTATTTTGCCACTGTACAGTGATGTATTCAGTGATTTGTTGGGGTGCAGTTTGGAACATTTGATCTGAAATGGAAAGGAGTGTTTAGCAAGTAGCATACTTGCTGCAGACAAAAAGGTCTGTCTCATGCAAAATAACATCCATCTCTATCCAAGCAGAACTCCAGTGTTGTTGTTGCTGGGGATTATTGGGTTTTTTTTTGCTTGTTTGTTTGTGTTTTGGGTTTGTATTTTGCTTTAGCGTAGACTAAATGAGGTTAATCTGATGTGATTCGTTTCAATAAATCCAAGTGCCTCCAAGGTCTTGCACCTGGGTTGAGGTAACCTCCCCTCCCAACACAAACTGGGGGATGAAATGACTAAGTGCAGCCTGCCAAAAAGGTCCTGGGGGTGCTGGTGGATGACAAGCTGGACATGAGCCAGCAGTGTGCCCTTGCAACCCAGAAAGCCGAGCATATCCTGGGCTGCATCAAAAGAAGTGTGACCAGCAGGGTGAGGGAGGTGATCCTGCCCGTCTACTCTGTGCTGGTGAGGCCTCACCTGTAGTACTGCATCCAGATGTGGAGTCCTCAGTACAGGAGAGACATGGAGCTGTTGGAGAATGTCCAGAGGAGAGCCACAAAAATGGTCCGAGGGGTGGAACACCTCCCCTACAAGAACAGGCTGAGAGAGCTGGGGCTGTTCAGCCTGGAGAAGAGGAGACTTCAAAGTGACCTGAGAGCAGCCTTTCAGTATTGGAAGGGGGGCTGTAAGAAAGAAGGGGACAGACTCTTTAGCAGGGATTGTTGTGATAGGTTTCAAGGTTAAAGAGAGTATGTTTGGGTTAGATATAAGGAAAAAGACTTCTACAGTGAGGGTGGAGAGGCACAGGTTGTAGAGGTGGTGGATGCCCTGTCCTTGGACACATTCAAAGCCAGGCTGGACTGGATTCGGAGCAACTTTGTCTAGCTGTAGGAGTCCCTGTTTATTGCAGGAGAGTTGGGCCTAGATGACCTTTAAACGTCCCTTCCAGCTCTAAGGATTTTATGATTCTGAGATTTAGAGCTGCAAAACAAGAAAACAGAAGAATCCTTGAATCATTTTCCAGGCAGACAGAAATCCAGGTGGGAGATGGTGTTCTTTCAATGGTATATGGATAAATTTGATGAATTCTATTTCTAAATGATGCACGTGTTGCAGATATACGGTAGAATTGTGATTTTATTGCTAGCTTTCACTAGGATCTTTATGCAGGAGGCACACCCAGAACCCAACATTAGGTTGTACAGTGGAGGTGCTATTGGATGTGAGTGAAGGTATCATGGTATGCATCTTAACGTTTCTGCTGTAATGCTGAATCTTTCTGTTCTTACTGTTATCTGTTTCCCAAATGTTTATCAGAACTGCTTTCATAAACTACTACTTAATTTTTGCTTGCAGCACTATGCAAAAAAAACCAAACTTCTGGTTGCAGATTGCATTCTGAAAGAGTATTCATTGCTCTCAGGTGCATAATTCATACTGATGCCACACTGTAGACTTTAATTAGAATTCCTAACTCCATCACTCTCAGGGTTTGAAACAAACACTAAATAAAACACGTAGCTTTGTCACAAAGACAAAGTTATTTCAGAGAGGTAAATTAAGTTAGAACCATGAGCATTCCCCCTCTGAATTCAATATGCATTTTGAAACAGTGATAATATAGACACACCATTCAGCAAATACGGAAATTCGGGCTGTTAGTGTAGAAAACTGGAGATGTTTCTATCTAAGCAAACTATATGGGAGCTGCTCACTAAGACATGCCATGTAAAAACAGAGCTATTAAGGCATGGTTGGCACCATCATTTTTCTTTTGCAGATCTGGTGGTATTTTCCAGCACTAACTTCTAGAGCTGAAATGAATTAATGCAAAAGTCAAGGTTAGGTCCTATACTTATTTGTTTTGTTCAAAGTCAGACTGTCACAAAAGGATGCAAAGGAATAAACTGTTCTGAAATGCATTAGTATTATTAGTAATATATTAAAATGCAGCACATTTTTAAAACTATTACTTGTTTCAATTCTGTCTTCCAAGGAATAGAGTACTTAATCAAGCAGTGCATTTAAGTTTATGACTGATTTCAGGCATGAGAACACAGAAGAACTACTCACATGCTTAAAGTTAAGCACAAGATTAATTGGACAAGGTTAATAGCCCTGCTGGGATGAGATCAAGTACTCAACTACAAGGACTTGACTCTTCCAATCTTCCTTATAGTTTGTTCAATTCTGAGACACCTATTTCGTCCCATTGCATACAAGAGTGGTGTAGCCAAATGTTACTTTCATTGTAAATCTAAAGATGAAACCTTAACCTCTGGGATCAGGACTTCTCCCTTAATAGTGCATTGCTCTGACTTCTCTGGCAGCTCAAAGTTCACACGAGTTTAATGGAGAGTGTGCTCTAGAGAGAGCTGCTTTGCAGGTGTGGCAGCTGAAGGGCCCAGAAGTGAAAGTAGTCAGGCTTAGGCTAGTTAGCACAAGGAGATAAAGTGTACCCTTAACCAGCTGCAGCTGATGTTCTGAGCTCAAGCCTTTTCTCTAAATCTAGGGCCTACAGACATTAACCTGAGCTTTCCCATGTGGCAGATGAACGCTGCGAGCAGTGGGCTTTTGAGGGGTTTAGATTTTGCTTTGGTTCTCCCAGGAGTCCCAGAACTTATGGGTTTCAGTGAACAATCTGCCTCTAAGTCTTAAGGTTTGAACTGTAATATTTCTTGGGGCAGGCAGCTGGGAAGCAGCCACAGGGTGCAAAACTCAGGCGCTTCAAAAAGGCTTCTTAAGGCATAAAACAGTTCCTGTACAGATCTGCTGTATTCCTGAGGGTAACAACAACACTTTTGTTTCTCTGTTTTCAGGTTGCTCCTGTAGTTAAAGAAAGGATGATGAAGAAGGGCAGCATGATGCTTGGGTACCAGCCTAACCAAGGCAAAGTCAACTTCTTCCGCCAGGTGGTGATCAGCCCACAAGTGAGTCGAGAGGACATGGACTTCTTGCTGGATGAGATAGAACTGCTTGCCAAGGACTTGTAGCTGTAACTCTACAGCACTGGGCACTGCTTGTGTGTGATGATTATGGAGACAGAATGGCAGCAGTGCTCTGGTGCTATTGTGTGAAAGGTAGTAAAAAGCTTGACGTATGGTTTGGAAACTATCATTTAACATTGTGATGTTCAGAGTTTTGCAGGTAGAATTGCCCTCCACAGGAAAGTATTTGCTGATGGAAGCTGGGACAGGGCAGTGCCTGCAGCACCACGGCCATTCTGCGAAGCGTTTCCTGGAGCAGGGAGCACTTCTGAAAATGGTGTCTTTATCCCAGAGAGGGCTGCTATTCATGGGGTGCCTGCGTAGCTCAGACTGATTGCTTATATAGGCAGGCAATATTCCTCTGAAGTTACTGTTAGTAGCAAATTTAGCTCAGTGAGCTTTAAAACGCTCATTAGTACTCTGTCTACTTTGTCAATATTTTAGTTTGGTATGAATTTAAGAGTAGAGACCCGGCTGATATTTACACTGATAAGACTGGAAATTGTGAACTTCAGTGAAGAGTTCCTCAAGGAACTCAGTTGTCCTCAAGGAACAATTAGGTGAATTGCCCATATTTCCCACTGTGAGCACTACTACAGGCAGCAGAACAAGGCGAGGCTGTGCTGTCACCATCCTTGAGGTTAGCAGGACCTGGCTGGACAAAGCCCCAAGAAGTCAACACTGACCTTGCTTTGAGACAGTAGAGCTAGATGACCTCTTAAGGTCCCTTCCAACCTAAACGACTTGTGGTTCTGTAAAATCAAATAGTTGGGCCTGGTCACTGTTTGCCAACATTGCCTACACTGCAATAGCAGTGCTGAGAATATTGGAAGTGTCAGAAATTCAGAAATTCTTACCTCTTTGGTTATAGTTATAATTTCTGAACTATATTTAAAGCATAAATATTTAATGGATTTAGATGCACTTTAAAATTGTAACAGATGAAAAAAAAAAAAGTATATGTACCTGAAAGATATGTATTTTAAAACTTGGCAACTATATGTTAAACATGTAGAAAAGTGATAGTTTTCACCGTCAGTCTGTATTTGCCTATATTAGATATGAGATGACTTGATTTTATGTTATCAGTGTATAATTTATACTTTGGCACTGAAATCAACGTGGAGGTGATCAGTGATAGCCTGCCTGTTTTTATGATGGGAGCCATCGAGTATCTTTTGTTAATCTTATGTTGCAAAGTTAAGTTCTAAACTTTGTGTTAAGAATTATAGTATCCTTTTGATTTGTTGTCATTCTAGATATAAAAGGGGCAGCTTTGTAAAGCTAGAGATGTATTTCTTGGAGTGAATTTCTTGCAGCAGACTAATGAAAATAACATGTTTCATCATCTGATTAACACCTACTTACCTTATTGTTTTGATGTTTGTTCCTTATTTTGTTTTTGAGGTAGCACTGACCAATGCAGATCTTTGTGCTGTAATGTGTTGATGAAAGTTGTCTTTAAACACAATGCTTTTATGTTTTCATTTCTCACGTTATGCTAGGATCCAACATTGCGTGACATTCCTACTTCCCACCTCCAGGATGATGGTATGGAAAGTTTAGCAGGGTCATGATAACCTAGGAGGTCACACTGTCAGAGCAGTAGATAGAAGGAGTCAAATCTGCAGAACTTGACAGATGTCCTTAACAGTGTCCTGGAAGTGATTATTCTGTTGCTATTACAGCGAGTCACTGGATATTAAGCTGAACTCCACATTGATATTAACATAAAAATAAATGGCACAACATGGCCCCTTGATTCTGCACTGTAATATTCGCAGAATACTTTATCATTTACTATCTAGTGCTTCTGGGTATACCAGTTGTTATGGTTTTGTAAAGCACATAACTGAATGCAGGGCCCACAAAGCTTATTTAGCCTCCCAGCGACTCTGGGTGGAGTGCAGAGCATGTCAAGGGCTGCTGGATGGATGCGATGACTTCGCTGTTGCTTCTGAAGGTAGATAGGACTGTTAACCCTTCACTTTTTCTTTTTTGTCCTTGAAGGGAGAGACAGAATACTGTCAGGATTCTTTTATTGTTATCCAGAGTCTTGGTGAGTACTTAATTTTTTGACTCGGAGGAAGTGTGTCACTTGCTGTCAGCTGAGAATTTTACCTGGTGTTTTGTGACACCACTACTATCAAAAAAGTGTTGTTTCTTTCCATGTTAGCACATTTTTCTGTTTCCAGGTACTGTGGGACTTCTGTCACATGTTGGGTTGAAGTAGCAGTTTCTCCTGTGTCATAGTGGCTGTAGTTCTTTTTTTAAATGAGGGGAAAATGGAACTTTTTCAATGTTTGCAGAAAGTGTGTCTCAGATCAACAAGTGCACTGATGTTTTCAAAGGTATGGTTTAACCTTTCAGTGTGATGTGAGTGCCTTCTCTGATGTCTCTGTATCTTCTCGTGTTTCTGACCCCTTATCATGTCCATTGTGGTCTCATTTCAGGACTAATTTTTTTCGTAGTTGCTTATTTAGGACTGGGATGTTCGAAATGGCTATTTTGTAGCTGATGATTTTAATAAAAAGTGAAGTAAATGACACCCATATAAATGTAGGCTGTGTTTGTAATTTCTCGATCTAAAACTGCAGAGATGTGTACAAGAGAGGTACCAATGAGCTCTCCAGATGGAGAAACAGCAAGCTGCCTGCACAGCTTTAGAATGTGAAACCTAGCTTAACCATGCTTCAGGATGTGGTTTGTCTGTGTGCTGTGCCCTTATCATCTTTAATAAACATCTTGGATGAAAATGTGTCACCATTTATCTTGCTCTCGCTTTCAAATGCAGAAGCTAAATTATTTTTGCAGAAATGGCTTTTTTTTTTTTTCTTTTAAACTATATGGGACTGGCCCATGAGCTCTCTCCCACTCTTAGTTACTGAGTTACATCTCTCAGGATGCTCAGCCAATTGTGAAGGTAGTGGAGTACAGGTATAAATCAGTGTAGAAACAGATCCACTGGCTGATTTGTTTGTTTGTTTGTTTTTTAAATTTTATGTGTCTACTTTTAATAATCTTTTTTCAATACAAAGCTTTAGGAAAGAAAGTAAATACTTAGCAGGGATGCTGAGGTAGTTATTGCTGTCAGTTATATGGATGCATCTTCTGAGAACTTCAGGCATTTTGTGCTGGATCCATGTGCAACGTCACTCACAAATCATCGTGCCTGAAGCTAGCAGTCTTGCTCTCAGGACTTCCAATACAATTTCCTGTGAAAGATTGATAGAGATTAATAATCAATAGAGTCTGCTTTGTATGATTTTAGTGCTTCTGACTCCCACTGATTTAACTGGAAACCCTTGCTGGATTGGGATGTTTCATTTCCGTATCAGTAGTTTGTCACTCAGAACATCTCAGTTTATCTACTCAAGGCTCATGCTGAAGATCAGGTTTATCTGTGTGTCTGTAAGACTGAACTGGAATGTATTTTCATTTGTATCAGCCAATGATGCATTAAGATGCTTTCCAAATAACATCTGACCCTTAAAGAACACCATGTAAGAATTTGCAAAACCCCCTGTTATGTGTCCAAGATTTCTTCATACACACAGATCTCTGCATTCAATCACGCTCAAATTATTTTCATTTTTAAATCCTTGAGTTGCGTGATCAGACTTAAAAAGCAAACACACAAAACTGATATGAAATGTTGAATACAGAGGAGGAGAATTCAGCAATATTTAATGCTCAGTTTGCTGTCTCCTATTCTATCACATACAAGCTCTGCAAAAAGCCAGCGGTACATTAGAAGTGTAATTTTAATGCCCAGTTTTCAACTGCTCCAACCCTGCATGGCCTTTCTTCCCTGTTGGCTGCTTATGGGCAATCAGCAGGAGAGCAAAGTGTGCTCATCCAGGAAATCTGTTCTAGGTAAGGCCCACTGCCATGATGGCCCTTCTTCCTTTGGCAGAACTACTAAATGCTGGTACATCCTTTGAGTTCATAGATGCTGTATTTAGTGCAGTAGCTACTGTTATGCCCTGAAATAATGCAATTGAACATGCTAATTGCAGGTTAGATGCAGTCGAAGCGACGCTGTCTGGCAAATGCACTGTGCAAACCATGAAAAGCCCTGGCAGAGAGGTTTTCTTCCTTTAACTTGAACGTAGTCTCCCACAATTACATGGTTTTGCTTCAGATGTGCAATTAGATGTTATTACTCTAATTCTGTAACTACACAATAATCATCTAAAAATTACTTTGAGAAACAAAACAAAACAAGGAAATTTGCACAGCGAGAGGTACAATAAAGAGAACGTCAAAGGTTTCAAGGCAAACCCACAGTAGGAAACAATGGGTAATGGGAACAATTAACCCTTGCTAAAATCTAATTTAAGTGAATGCTCTGCGAAGAGGCGCAGGAACAGTATGGTGAGATGATAGCAGCCATTACATAGAATCACTACAGAACTTTTGTATCACCTGACACTGCAGCCATCTGCCCCAAAATATCACAGTCCACCCACTGATACCAGAGGAGACCTTAAAGAAAACACCATACCTTGTAAAATGGTAATGGCTCTGTGTGTAACAGGATAAAGTGAAACTGGAAGGGCAATGTTGAAAAAAGTCCACCAGAGATGACCACTGTAAGCTCACGTACGTTCAAGGTACAATTGATCACAAAAGGCAAGTGACAGAAGGTGATGGGCATGGGCCTTTCAAAGTCTGCTGAGCACGTTCTGTTTTAATGAAGTAATTTCTTTATTGTAAGTAACTCGGAGAGCAATCATTTCTACAGAACTTCTTACAAACGGAAAGTATGATGAGAAGATTTGCCATGAAAGAGCAGAGGCCCATGGAACAGAGCATCTGCTTTTGGGACCATGTGCTCTGTACTGTCCTTTGCACAAAGCTGCTCTTCCAAGAAGCTTTCACCCCACCAGTCATTCTGGGAAGTGACTCCTTGGAACGGGCCGACACTGACACTGGCAGCCATAGCGTTATCCAGTCTGCTCTTCTTGTTCCAGGTAGGAAGGATTTTTTTGCTATTTCTCTGATTCTGTACTCTCTCTTGTGCTTGCAAAATACAGTGTATTTGCAGGGAGATTTTCTGTATTTGGCATCATGGGGAAAATGTCAGCATAGCAGAAGGGGGAAGATTGAAATGTGGACCAAAAGCAACATTCAGGGTTGTATCTTGGAGTGGTGTTTGCCTTCTCTGTCTCAGCCATGGGTTTTTCTCAATGTTCCGATGATTGTATGTACCCCTTGCAGTACCTAAAGGGAGCCTATAAACAAGGAGGGGAGTCAGCTTTTTACAAGGGTAGATAACAGCAGGATAAGGGGAAACAATTTGAAGTTGAAGGAGGGAAGATTTAGGTTGGATGTCAGAGGGAAGTTTTTTACTATGAGAGTGGTGAGGTTCTGGAACAGGCTGCCCAGAGAGCTTGTGGATGCCCTGTCCCTGGAGGTGCTCAAGGCCAGATTGGATGGGGCCCTGGGCAGCCTGATCTAGTATTAGATATGGAGGTTGGTGGCCCTGCATGTGGCAGGGGGGTTGGAGACTCATGATTCTTGAGGTCCCTTCCAACCCTGGCCATTCTGTGATTCTGCATGATTGTGTGATTGTCACCCACTGCTGCTGTCACGTCTATATGAACACCAAGATTAGAGCTTCACTATATTCTGTACAATAGAGGAGACCAGTATGGCCTTGGGAAACTAAAGCAAAGTGTAGCAGAAGGAAATACTGTTCTCTTTTATGGAAGAATGATGCACAAGCAAGTTACATCCTCCTTTTTTTTGTGTGTGTGAAAACTTGCACTGTGGCTTTGGGAAAATTGTTGAAGATGCAGCTAAAAGCTGCAAAAACTTTTGATAAGAGCTAGTGTGTGGTAAACGCTTGTGAAAAACTGTAGGGGTGGATGTGAAGATTGCATGAACCCTCTATGAGCAAAGCCCAAGTGCCACGTTAATAAAATCAGCCAAGAATGAGGTGCTAAACATCAAAGCAGAACTAGCCCTTATCTGGAGCAATGCAGCAGGAAAATCTTGAGCTGGGCATGAGGTTGGCAGCAGTTTCACAGGTCTGTTTTCACAAGCTGTGGGCAGTGAAGGGCTGTGACATTGATGGATTTTACAGCAGAGGAGCTGCCTGGCGTTGTGCTCCATCTACTGGTGTTTCTTCTGGTAACAAACTTGTGAAACCAAAGGATTTCTCTTCCAAACAGCATTCTTGGACATGACGTATGTGACAGATGTCAGAAAATGTTGCTTTGCTCCAGGCCAAGTTTTCTGTGAAAACCTTTGGATTTCAATGGACGCTACTGAATGCATGCAGAGTGACAATGCAGTCTACTGGTGAACCTTTAATAATGCCCACGTGGCGATGGGGACACGTTGCCATGGTGTATACCTCATGGTGACACTGGTGCACTGAGGGTTTTGTTGAGCAGTAGGGAGCTCAGGTGCCCTGAGACCTGCAGATCCCAAAGAGCCCCTCAGTTGAGCAATGAGTCCTAACACTTGCTCTTCACCAAGACTGAAAACGTTGGCAGGAGCGTGCTGGCCACATTGAAGACTCAGAATGCTGTTTTCAGGCTTTGTTTTATTCTAAAGCAATAAAAATGAATGTTTTTTAAAATATTTTCCTTTCCATGAGAAACACGACTGTTCCATGGTTAGTTATGAAAGAGGACGTCCTATTCTCATAGCACCACACATCTTGAAATTCTCATAGAACAAAATCTCTGGCTTCTTCACTTCCCTGCAGTCAGACCCTTGGAAACTGAGACCAAAGAGAGAACTGCAGCCCCTCTGGCAGGAAGGGATCCCAAGATTTCCTTAAGATGCTGTGCTGTCCATCTTGAGATGGGATCAGTGATACCAGAGCCTGTAATTCATTGTTTCCAATTTTGGACACCCTGAAGACTTCCTGTGAGATTATCTTAGTGGCTTGTCTTTATTCTCCCTTCTGATCTGGGGGGACAACTACTCCTGAGACAACACATTTTTCTTCTCTGCAACTTCTATGCATTCAAAGGCTATTGGCAGACTAGTCCTCTGAGACCTTGCCAGGGTTTCAAAGAGGGACAAGGCTACTTGTATGTCTCTCAGCCACAAAGAGGGGCAAAGCTACTTGGTATGTCTCTCAGCCACCACTGCTGATACATTACAGTATGATGTTTGCCTTCCTCTGTAACAGCAAGTCACTACTGACTCTTGCTAGATTTGGGCTCCATTCTGCCCACTGGAGCATTGTGGCTGACTGCTCTGCATGGCTTTTCCCCATTAGATGGCTGTAGGCATTAGTCCTGTTTAAGTGTCCTTGCTAAAGAGGATCAGGCTTTTTCAAAACGCTTATTCAATCTACCAAGAGCAATTTGAACTGGAATTCCATCCTGCAGCATGCTTGCAGCCTCTTGCAGCACAATAAGGCTTGCAAATTTAATAAGCACGTGTTCCAGCCCATCACTTAGGCTACTGTTTCAAAAACTGAGCAGCAACAGACCCAGGTCACTGTGGAGCAGTGCTGAGAAGCTCATAGGGATGTACATGGTAATTATTATGTCTTTCAAGCCAGATTTGCGCCCACTCCTTACTTGAATTTAGACAACAGTTCCTTCGTTTGCTAACAAGAATGGCATGTGAGGCAATGTCGAAAGCCTTTCACAACTCAAGATGTTTACTGTATCTTCTCCATTTACAAGGGATACTGCTCAGCAGGAAACCAAACCGTGATGACTCCATGCTGACTTTTACCCTGGACAAGTGCAAAGATAAGCACGAAGGGATCTAAAATTGCTTCTGCTAATCCTTTTTGGAAACCAGGAGGAGGAGGTATGTCACCCAGCTCAGCAGGTTTGAAGCAATGCAATACGTGTAAAATTTTCTATGCTACTGTTACCCTGTGCTAGCTTTAAAAAATGGTCTTTAATTGCCTGATTGTAGCTTGGAAGAGTCACAAATCCTTAGAGTTGGAAGAGACCTTCAAAGGCCATCTAGTCCAACTCCCCTGCAATGAACAGGGACATGCATAGCTCAGTCAGGTTGTCCATGAATGGATCCAGCCTTGAAAGAAGGCTGGTACAACCACACAAGTACCAAACATTTTTGCTTTTTCAGCCACATTTCCTTGCCACTGTGAAGTTCTCCCTGAAGGCTTTTCTTTTCTATGACGTTTTTATGTGTTCCTTCCTAAAACACCAGAACTGGAAGAGAAGGCCATTGCTCCCATCCTGGAGTACTTAGCTTGATCAGATGACATTGTAGGAGGGCTATTTCCTCAGATACTTGCATGAGACATTAAAAAAAGAGGTCCTTTCTGTGCCTGTTTTAAGAGCCCTGGTTCTCTGGTGGTTTCCTTTGCAGTCAAGGAGAGAAAAGCCCAGGGAAAAGCTTGCCCTGTTTTGTTCTTTGGACCAACTTACTTATCCAGAGATGTAGGAGAGAAACTGCTGCATCTCTTTCGGGAGAATTTTCTTGAGAAAAATATGAAAATATTTTACATTCTAAAGTGGATCTTCTGCCAAAATGTTTTTCTCTAAACCTAATAAAACCAAATTAGACTGTTCCCCAGCTCAGGAATGAATTTCGTCTGGTTGTGTGTCATGGATATAATAAACAGTTTATACAAGAGCAAAGGCTGTGTTTAAGTACAGCTGAATCCTGTTTGGTTTTCTGTGATTAACCTAAACAATTTATAAATGGATGAAGTAAGTTAATTTAAATTCTTTTTTTCCATTTCCTTTGGATTTGTTAAGATTGGTTTCTTAAAAGCTACCATTCCATAAGTGAATTCAAGACATGTGCATTCACAAATGGTAACACTCCTGCAGTGAAATGAACTTGCCTTCTTCTTTTCCTTATTTAATAAGACATATATCCTCTTTAGAAGTACTTGGGCTGAATGCCCCATTCTCGGTGGGAGATACTGTTAATGCCTTGAAACACGGGACCACTTTGCTGTGCCATTCGGAGCATCCCAAGGAAGATGTTAGTCTAATCTCCTGCATGATGCTTTTGCAGACTCCTCCTCGCTGACAATGCTGAAGTGTTTGTGACATCGGAGTATGGAGGAAATGCTGCTTCTGGTCATCACAGGGGGGGGTTAGCTGCAGCAAAAGCATGAGGATGTCTGTGTGAAAGAGTGCAAAGCTTAACAGCTGAAAAATTAAAAGTCCTGGGATGAAATTTATATCCTGCTCAAAACCTTTTAGCTAATTAAAGCTATAGCTGCCCTCTTTCTGCCTCCGAGAACACCGTACGGATAATGGACAGCAAGCACCATGGTTGAAGAGGATCGCTCCCTGGATTCAATTTCACCCAAGGAGAAAAGCTCACCCTTCAGAAACAGCACTGGCTGCAAGTGTCAGCAGTTGCAGCTTCCAGTGGCTGAGTGCTTTTGCTGTGGATGGGATGCACTGTGTGAACCCATGTAGTCTCCTTGGGGCAGCACTTTGGAGCAGCATCACACACAGTGCTTCCTCCTGGGGCTGGGAGCAGCTGCCCTCTGGGTTTTCTCACTGGAGCCTTTCCCTGGGAGCCTTCAGTTTAGTGTTGTTAGAGCAAAGAAAGACAAAACGCTGTTTTTGTCATTGCAGGCATTCATACACCCTGTACAAAAGGTTTTGCTCTTTTAAAAATGGTGTTTCACTTTAAATGATTTTCAAGTGATTGTCACAATGATTCAGAAGCAGCCCTGAGCAGGCCTCGTATTTTCACAGCAATTGCTGAATCTACAAGTCTGGGAGGCATTCTTCATACACTGCCAGTGCATGCATTCCAATTTAATATTGATGTATTTATCATCTTATTGTACAGGATGGTCAGAGCAACCTGGATGGATCGTTGCAGAAGCCCTCTATGTCTTTACATACACTTACAGGAAAATCAGCATATAAAGACTGGGCATACAGGCAGACAGACAGATGGTTATTCCTCTTCCAGATGAAAACTTTTCTGAAATATAGGAGAAAAAAGGGAAGTGCTTTCAGCCCCTCCCAAGACTGCTGTGGGTGCCCCATCCCTGGAGGCATTCAAGGCCAGGCTGGATGTGGCTCTGGGCAGCCCGCTCTGGTGACTGGTGACTCTGCACATAGCAGGAGGGGTTGAAACTAGATGATCGTTGCTGTCCTTTTCAACCCAGGCCATTCTATGATTCTAAGATAGCCAAGGGAAGGCTGAAGCTGGGCAGAAGTATCAGGGATCTTGTCTCTGTGGGTTTCAATGTCAGCTTGTCTGAGAAGCATTGTGTTCAACCCTGCCTCCTCAATCAGTTGACCACTTTATTTTTTCAAGCCTTTAGCTACATAAATGCAACTGTCCAAAGAGATTGGTTTGTCCTCATTAAAACTAAGAAAATACTCCGCAGCAGATAATTTATGAGCTGACTTTTGCCTTTGCCTCTTCATGAAGTGATTAGACGGTGCTCAGAGCATTCATTATTCAACAGATTTAAATCTATTTCCTGGGCTCGGCCCTCCCAGGAGCCTCTCAATTTGGCTGTGTTTCAACAAACCGCTGGCTTTGTCCTCAGCTTCCTGCCCAGGATTACGGCCTCTCAGCTGCCTGAGGTCACAGCTGGGTGAGAGCTGGTATGGGCACTGTGGGCCGATGGGCTCTGGGCAGCCAGCAGGGCACACCACAGGCTCAGGACAAAGGGGCCTGGTGGGCCCTGGGTGCTCCCAGGAACACACACATGCCTGAAAGCACACCAGCATCCTGCAGCAAGGTGCAACACTTACACCTATGCTGTTTTTGGCAACCACCAGAGCCTTCTGACCACTCACATGGCGTGAGCCCACTTGCAGGAATTTTTTCCAAGTAATAAAGGTGGTATGAATGCAGCCAAACGGCATTCAGGAGCCACAGGCAGAAGGACTGGAGCAGGCTTTGTTCCACCTTCTTTGTGGCTGGAGGGAAAAATTGCCATAGGCAGTGTTTTGTAACAACCATAACATTAAAAAAAAAAAAGCAAAAAAAGCAAAAAAGCAAGAGAAGGAGTTAGGGCTCAGGAAATAAATTAATCAGTGTTCCTCTGAAAGCAAAGGGAGCCTTTGGGTCCCAGCACAGCTGGCGTGACAAGAGGACAGTGTTGCAGGTGCTGGACACACAGCCCAGTTTGTTTCCAGGAGCATTCAGAATAATGATACTTTAATATCTCTCTTGTTGTTTTTTTTCCCCCTCAGGAGCTGGGGCATGATTTTTTTCACTGTTTGTGGCTTTTCCATTAACAGCTGGAGATTGTCAAGCAGGAGCGAAATCCCTACTGCACTGGGAGTTGTGCAAACTGGTAACACAGAGCCAGCCTGTGCTAGGATGCTTGGCCATCCCTGCTTAGAACCACTGCACAGGTCAGTAGCAACCCCAAGAACAGCTTTTGTGTGCCCTGGTGCTAATATTCTGATTGACATACATAGGGGTTGAATTGAATGATTTTTAAGGTCCCTTCCAACTCAAGCTATTCTGTGACTGGGATTGATTCTATGACTTTGTGATTATTATATGACTCTGTGATTGATTCTATGACTATACCTTTTAAGAGCTGCTCAGAGAAAAGTATTGAATACCCTATTTAGGAAGAGAAAGAGGGCAAATGACTTAACCAAAAAAAATGAAAAATTAATGATAGGTAGCCTACTTTATTTCACAGATGTTGTGTATTCAACTCTGTAGTTGAATACTCTGAAAGGCCTCTGTAGTTTGCCTGCTACATTTTTTAATACAATTTGTATTTGTTTCTGCACCACTCGTTTGCCCTGTCACACCAGAAAGACATTGACTTTAATCCAACCTAAACAGGATGTCAGGGCTTGATCTTTGCACAGTGCACAGCCAGCAGTGGTGAGGGGTGAGTAGGGCAGAGCCACGACTAGGGCAGGTCTGTGTCCAGCACTGTGACACTAGGCAGGACTCTGCTGGAAATAAATCATACAAGCATGCAGTCGTTTGAGTTGGAAGGGGCTCTTAAAGGCCATCTAGCCCAACCCCCCTGCAATGAACAGGGATGCATACAGCTACATCAGGTTGCCCAAAGCCTGGTCCAGCCTGATCTTGAGTGCGTCCAAGGATGGGGCACCCACCACATCTCTGAGCAACCTGTGCCAGTGAAAAACTTCTTCCTTATATCCAATTTAAGTCTCCTCTCTTTCAGTTAAACTCATTTTCCCCTTGTCCTGTCACAACAGACCCTCCTAAAGTGTCCATCTCCTTCCTTACAGTCCCCCTTCAGACACTGAAACACACTCTCAGGTCTTCCCACAGCCTTCTTTTCTCCAAGCTGAACAGCCGCAGCTCTCAGCAAAAACATTTTTTGGGCTGGCAGCTCTTCTCGTATTCATTGGTTTCTCGTGCTCTGTGCATGCCCTGCACAGGAGGGGTGGCTGGCTGAACACCGAGCACAGTACTGAAACCGTGTGGCACAAACACATTAATCACACTCTTCCCTGTGACACAGATTTAGTGCACTGTCTTCTAGCTCACTTTAATACCGGACCCAAAAGAGCAGAGGATTAACAAAGACCTTACCTGCGCTTGCGATTGAGTTGACAATAGGAGAGAGTCAGCTGTGAGCCTGCTTCTGTCCCCTGCCCGTGACCAGAGATGGTTTTACATGGTGAAGGAATGGCCACTGCATCCCTTTGCTGATGCTCTCCAGACAAGACAGCAGCACAGAGGGACACGTGCAGCGGCAGCTGGACATCCGGGCATCTGGTGAAAAGGGATGAGAATAAATCCTTTTAGGACAGGGATCATTTTTGCAAGAGCCCCCTCCTTATTCTAGATGCTCCAGAGATGAAAGACAAATTTGAGTCGGTGTTATTTTATTTGCAGCAATAAACATTTGATTTATATAAAACAATAAGAACAAAAAGCCCCCAAACACTGTTTACAAAGCAAGTTAAGTGCTTGAAACATTTGATAAAGAAGAGTATATAACATTCACATCCCTATTTCATACATGATGTACAGGTGAAGTATTCCTTAAGAGAATTAAAAAAAAATCCCTTTACATGTTGTAGTAAAAAAACCCAACAAAACAACAAACAAAATAAAACCAAGAAAAAACAACGACAAACAACAACAAAAAGGAAATAAATGTGTCAGTACTGTCAGTAACCTCTGGATGCCATTCCCTGACCTTCAGTTGGGTGGAGGGAGAGAAAGCAGCCATGGCTGCCCTCAGCCCCCCAGTCCTGCTGTGCAGCACACAGCTGCGCCTCGCTAGATGGCAGTGGCCCTGCAGCTGCATCATTTTCCTTGTCTTTTTTTTTTTTTTTGGAAATGCAAATCCCTCTCCCCTTCAATTTGACACAGTGTCCTCTGAATCCTGTTGTAGTTGCTAAGATTTTGCTCTTTGTTTAAATATTTCTGAGCAGTTCAGTTAAAACAAAACGAACGGGGATACAATACCATTTGAAACGAAGTACTTCTCACTGCAAGTCAGTCTGAGTTCCTATTTAAACGAGCATGATTCCTACTAACTTGGCAATATCTTCTAGATTAATATCAAAGTTTATCTGTCAAAGATGTTCAGTGAATTGCACCTGATGCAGACCTGTGTGGGACTGCTCTGTGCTCAACTCCTGGTTTCCACAGCCTGCTTACATGCTGCACAATCAACAAGTACAATTAGCAGAGTGGCACAGTTAGTATTTTACAGGTCATGTAACTAGAAGGATTATCACAGTGGAAAGGGGATAATCAAAAATAAATGAAAATGCTCACCTTTGTCCTAGGCTCACAGAAAAAACTCCGAAGAAAGTGATCTCCAAAAAGAGACCCTTCCCCTGTGGCAGTCAGCCCTTAAATAGGTCTAGGAGAGGTGCAGCCAGGCTCCACCCTCTCCATCACACAGCTGAATTGCCTTCACCTGTGCTCCATGGCTGACTCAGTGCTCGCCTCAGGTGATCAATCAGTGGTTCAACAGTTCCCAAACACATGCCAAGGGAAGAAAAAAGTGAAACATCACTGCAGAACTCCTGAAGACAAAATCGTCAGAATTATGAAACGCACTGCTGTCATTTGTATAAGTTTACATACGTCAACTGTCTGGATAATTAAATTCCCACTACCCTGAAGAGAAGAGGGCAGGATATGCCATGAACCTGATGCCATGGAGCCTTCCCTCATTTCTAAGGTCCTTGTGTGAAAGCAAAGGCACTGGGTGTTGTCTCTTGCTTTTCTCTAGAAAGCATGGAACAGTCAGGCTGTGGTATGTCAAGCAATCAGATATGCTGTACTAGGAAAAAGTTATTTGTTCTCACAGCAACGCAATTAAGGTAAAAGGAAAAGGGAAAAAATAAGTACAGTCTGCGTTCAGAATGCAGAGCAAATATAAAACATCTGCTTGGATTACTGCTGGACTTGGTGCGGTTTGAGGGTCAGGAAGGGAGGAGGGGAAAAATCTCATCCCGCTGCTATTTTGCAACCTGCTTGCAAGCAGCATGAACTCAAAGCAATAAAGACGTAACACTAATGACCTCTGCATGGAAACACAGGTGGTGGGACCAAACCTCCTCACGCTCCCTCCCACTATGGGAGGCTGTGAGGACCTTGGGGTTAAGGCAAGAGGGCAAAGACATCCCCGAATCTTCCCAAAAACACTGCAGGCAGGAGCGTGTAGTTACAACTGCAAAGCCAGATCTGTCTCCTTGCTGTGAGACTGCTGCTGCAACTGTCGTCTCCTGGGCCACAGCTGGGTGTGTGCAGCACATGCTTCAAAGCCATCCTCTTATTGCTCCTTGTTCCTATCTTTTTGGCAGAGTGCTTAGTGCACAATCGCTAGTGTCCTGATACACCAGTCTCCCCGGGCGCTTTCCCAATGGGGAGGGATCTCTAATGCACAGGTAATTTCCTGCAAGCATTTTTTAAACTCTTTTCTTCAGATCATGGCTGTTTACAGAT